>NC_064821.1:98405681-98708711 GCF_024166365.1 Elephas maximus indicus
AGCATAGATAAGAAGTTTGGTGGGTAGTGACTCTAAGTCAACAGGTGTGAACAATAAGGGTAGAGACAGTGAGGATGGTGATACAATGTGACAAACATAACCAACGTTGAGTTGTACATGTAGAGACTGCTGAATATGCTCTGCTGTGTATATTTTCACCAAAAATAAAATAATAAAATTCTCTCTGTTAAAATAACTGGTCTTTGACTAATATACTCTATGATATGTTAATGAAAATAAACAAACCATTCCCATTAGACTCTAGGCTCCTGAGAGCAGCTGCTGGGTCATTGTGATGGGTATAACATCTATTAGAGTGAGTGAAAGTATTGGTGCATAGCAGCAAAGACACACACATCACAAACACACACCACGAATACACACATACCACACGCCACATAATTCCTTATACCACACACAACACACACACAATACACAGCACACATACACACACACTATATAATACATACATACACACCACATACAACACATATACAGCACACACATGTACAATATATACGCATACACGCACACACGAAATAAATGAAGCTATTATGTGCTTTTCTCTCAATGTTAGGCCCATACAAAGGCCTTATTATTAAACATTCGCTGGTTGAATTGCAAATAAATGTTTAGCTTCCTAGGGATGTTAAGGAATTTTTAAAAAGTCCAGATTTTAGAAGCAGCAAGGACTCGGGCCTCTAATCCTAGATCTTCTACTTATTAGGCAAATTGCTTCCACTTTCTCTCCATTTCCTCCTCCAGAAGATGGAGATACTAATCTTAAAGAGTCGCTATGAGTCGGAATCGACTTGATGGCAATGGATTTAATCTTACCTTTGGGCTCTCGTTAGAATTGGAAATAACGTAGGCAAAAGACCGGACTGCTGCAGTCGGCACACACTTTGGAACGCTGCCAGGACACACCGTGTTGAAAGGAGACTAAGGAGATGTTCTAAACAGGTTCCAGGTGAGAAGGTAAACTAGAAAAGTTAAGTTACCCATGAAGATAAGAGCTATTTTTCTGATGAAGTAGCTAGGGAGAGAGTTGAGGTCCTACGGTGCCTCAAAACAGGTTTGGGGTTTATGGGGAGTTTTGGATTTCTGAGGAGCGTGGTGACCACAGTGAGGCCATTCAGCCTACAGTCAGGAGGATCCTCTGCATGCCAGACCCTGTGCTGGACACAGAGGGGTGCAGAGATGAATGAGATGGGGTTATTGCTCTTGGGAGCACACACTGCATTTAATCAGTTCATTCAAGTCGTCTTCACCAAGGAACTACCAGGTGCCAGGCCCTGTGCCAGAGCCCAGGGCTACAGAGCCAAATGAAAATAGACTCCGATCTCTCAAGAATTCAGAATTTGCAAAGGCGCAAGTGAGAATAACAAGGCACACAAAGCTTGGAAGACACCCTGCTAGTTAAACAGGTCTTACTGCCTCGCCTCTCTTCCCCTCCAGCTCATCCTGCTTACTCATTGCTATTGCATTCCTAGCCCTAAATTCAGCTCTGTCCCGAAAAATAGCTCAGCAGTTGAAAACTCTAGTTTGGGAGACAGACATACCTGGGCTCGAATGCTAGTTTCTCCATTGTTACCTCTGTGGCCTTGAGCAAGTCTAACCCAGATCTCATCTGTAAAATGGGGTAATACGTAACCTCATAGGGCTGTGGTGAGGATAAATCTGATAATATGTGAAAAGTGCTCAGTACAGTGCCTGGCACATAATTAGTGCTCAATAAATGCTAACTACTCTTAGAGGCAGTCGTTCAGACTGAACAAAAGGATATTTCATGGCTTAAAGCCAGGAAAGGTGTGTGTCAGGGTTGTATCCTTTCACCGTGCTTATTCAGTCTGTATGCTGAGCAAATAATCCTAGAAGCTGGACTGAAGAAGAACTTGGCATCAGGATTGGAGGAAGACTAACAACCTGCCTTATGCAGATGACACAACCTTGCCTGCTGAAAGTGAAGAGGACTTGAAGCAGTTACTGATGAAGATCAACGACCACAGTCTTCAGTATGGATTATACCACAACGTAAAGAAAACAAAAATCCTCACAACTGGACCAGTAAGTGACATCATGATAAACAGAGAAAAAGTCGAATTTGTGAAGGATTTCATTTTACTTGGATCCACAGTTAACGCTCCTGGAAGCAGCAGTCAAGAAATCAAATGACATAGTGCATTGGGCAAATCTGCTGCAAAAGACCTCTTTAAAGTGCTAAAAAGAAAAGATGCACCTGACTCAAGCCATGATATTTTCTATCGCCTCAGGTGCATGCAAAAGGTAGACAATGAATAAGGAAAACCAAGGAATTGAAGCCTTCATTACGGTGTTAGCGAAGAGTATTAAATATAGCACGGACTGCCAGAGGAGTGAACAAATCTGTCTTGGAAGAAGTACAGCCAGAATGCTCCTTAGAAGTGAGGATGGTGGGACTTCATCTCAAGTACTTTGGACACGTTGTTAGGAGGGATCAGTCCTTGGAGAAGGACCTCATGTTTGGTAAAGTACAGGGTCATTGAAAAAGAGGAAGACCCTCAGAGAGATGGACTGACACAGTGGATGCAATGATGGGCTCTAGCATAGCAACAATTGTGAGAATGGTGCAAGACTGGGCAGTGTTTCGTTCTCTTGTACGTAGGGTCACCATGAGTCAGAACTGACTTGAGGAACCTAACAACGCAACAACTTCCTTAACTACCTTTTATTGGGTGGTGCAAATGTTTGACATACTCAGCAGTTAACTGAAAGGTTGGGTGTTCAAGTCTGCCAGAATCACCTTGGAAGAAAGGCCTGGCAATCTGTTTCTGAAAAGTCAGTCATTGAAAACCCTATGGCGCACAGCTCTACTCTGACACACATGGGGTGGACATGAGTTGAAGTCAACTCAACAGCAATGGGTTTGCCTTTTATTAAAGCCCTATTATATGATGGGTGCTTTATATACGTCATCTGACTGAAGATTCAATCATTTCATATTCAAATAATCCTGCAAGGTAAGAAGTATGTGTCTCTTTGAGAAGAGTACTAATCTCCTATTTCTTTTGTTTCTGTGAAGCGGTGGGAACTTCCCTCTCACTCCCCAAGGGAGGATTTATCTGATGAGCAGGTTTTAGAGAAGTGAGCTTGGGGCCCTCTCTTTTTGGAAAGGCCAATCGTTGCCATACACAGCGTTTCCTCCTCTGAGGTTATGCCAGTGACAGAGCAGATAAAATCAATTCAGGAGCAAAGTGCTAGGCAACTACTGTGGCCATACAGCTAACCACATTTATCAGTAATAAAAGTGACCATTTCCACCTCTGATTTCTGAATCCTGTCACACAACAGATTCTGAATTCAGGAAGAAGAAACAGGTGTTATTCGTTGAGCCCTTGAGCGGGTTGAATGATGGCCCCCCAAAAGGTATGTCCACTCAGAATCTATGAATGTGAGCTTATTTGGAAAAAGGGTCTTTGTGGGTGTAATTAAGTTAAGGATCATGAGATAAGAGCACCCAGTATCAGAATGAGGCTTAAAAGCAATGACAAATGTGCTTAGAAGAGGAGACATACGCAGAGGAGAATGTGATGTGAGGCTGGAGGCGGAGATTGGAGTGACGTGTCTTCAAGTCAAGGAACTCCAAGGATCGTCATCAGCCACTAAAATCTAGGAGAGCGGAGTGGGATGGATTCTCTCAGAACCTCCTAACCCTTCTGACACCTTGATTTCAGACTTCTGGCCTCTAGAACTGCGAGAGAATAAATTTCTGTCATACCCAGTTTGTGGTAATTTGTTACAGTAGTCTTAAGAAACCAGCACAGCCCTTAAACCCTCGCAATCCCCACTGTAGACGAAGAAATTGAGGATTAAAAGTCCTAAGTCAGGGTCATGGCAGGAAATATAATTCACCCCAGTGGTGTTGTTGGTTGCTGTCAAGCCAATTCCAACTTATGGTGGCCCCACATGTTACAAAGTAGACCTGCTGCACAGGGTTTTCTCGGCTGTAATATATATTTTTAAACATTTTATTGTGTTTTTGGTAAAAGTATACACAGCAAAAGAGGTACCTATTCAGCATTTCTACACATAAGTTCAATGACACTGGTTACAGTCTTCCTTTGTGTCAACATTTTCATTATTTCTGTTCTAGCTTGTCCACTCCCATCAATTTAGTCTCACTGCCACGCAAAACCTCTCATCTATGCTTTAGAGTAACTGCTGTCCCATTTGGTCTCATGTAAATAATTTTTAAAAGAATATAGTTGTCAAGGGTGAAATTCTTTACTATTTTTTTTTTAATTATGCGTTAGATGAAGGTTTACAGAGCAAATTAGTTTCTCCTTAAACAATGAATTCACATATTGTTTTGTGGCATTGGTTGCCAACCTCACGACGTGTCAACGCTCTCCCCTTCTTGACCTTGGGCTCCCCATTACCAGCTTTCCTGTCCCCTCCTGCCTTCTTGTCCTTGCTCCTGGGCCGGTGTGCCCATTTAGTCTCATTTTGTATTATGGGCCTTTCTAATCTTTGACTGAAGGGTGAACCTCAGGAGTGACTTCATTACTGATCTAAAAGGGTGTCCAGGGGCCATACTCTTGGGGTTTCTCCAGTCTCTGTCAGATCAGTAAGTCTGGTCTTTTTTGTGAGTTAGAAATTTTTGCTTTTTGAGCTAACCTGCTATTTAGTTAAAGGGTACATTCAGGGGATAGTTTCTATTCAAGGTTCAAAGAGAACTTGGCTGTAATATCAATAGCAGCAGATAGTCAGGCTTTTTCTTCTGTGTTACTGCTGGGTGGGTTTGAACTGCCAACATTTAGGTTAGCAGCTGAGTGCAAACTCTTTGGAGTCTTTTAATGAAATGGCTTCTTACAGAGGTGTGGGTGGGGTTAAGGAAACAAAGACCCAGAAACCACTCCCTGGGAACGTTATTAGATCCTCCACCTGAAGAGATAAGAGGAGGAAATAGTGTTTCTAGAGCCTGTGAAGGAGGGGCTGCCCACTTGAACCATGATCAAGAAAGGCCAAAGTTACTTACTTCCAGGGTTGCAGTGTTCAAGAGGGAGAAGTATCCCTCTCTCTCTCTCTCCTCCCACCCTTTCATCTCCTGCTAGGGGCTCCCATTGGCCAAACCTAACGAGAGGCCAGAGAAAAGGGACTTTGGGATGCAGTCTAAAGGTGTCAACCTCTGGGGCACAGATGGTTCTGGGGGGAGAGGGAGGCCACACAGAGAGAGTAAACAGACATTTAGAACCTTGCCCAAGGTGCCACTCAGTCAGCTGAGATGGAATTTGAATTCAGGTCTGTCTGACTTCTGTAGCCAGTTTTTCCCATCACCGCATGCAGCTTCTTCCTATTTCCTGCCACCTCTCATGTCACACAGCTGCTCAAAAGCCTTCAGTGGCCCGTCATCAACAGAAAAAGCACCAACTCCCTGTCCTGGCATTCCAGGCCCTCCAAAAGTGATCTGACCCTATCTTTCTGGCCTGTATCCTAATTCACTCCACAGCATGCCCTGTGAGCTCAGGATCAGCCAAGGGGGGTGGAATATTCTCTGAGCTCTTCCTGGCTATAGTGCCTGTGCATGGCATGTTCCCTCAAACTCAAATGCTCTTAACAAACCCCATCCCACATCCATGGAAACCTTCAACTTTTGAGGCTTGGGGAGAGGCAAGTGCTTCTTGCCTCTCAGCCTCCCCTGCAGCCGATATTGTTGTAGTGTGCTGTGGATGAGATTCTGACTCGCGGGGACCATATAGGACAGGCTACAACTGCCCCACAGGGTTCTCAAGGCTCTAATCATTACGGAAACAGATTGCCACAACCTAAGATTGTTAGTGGTCATGAGGTGGGAGGAAGAGGGAAAGGGGAAGTTATTGCTTAGGAGGCATTGAGTTTATGCTAGTGTGGTAGAATAATTTGAAAAAGGGTAGTGAAAATGGTCCTACAACTTGAAGAACGTAATCAACGTCACTGAGTTACACATGTAGAAATTGTTAATTTGGTGTCTGTTTTGTTGTGTAGTTTTTCACCACAATTAAAAAAATAAGTAAGACAGAGACAACAAATCTGCCTTTCCTTCCTGTCCATCTCAGCCAGGGGAACTGCTTGCACTTGACAGTGATCCCAATTACCACCTTCTCCATGAGGTCCTCTGACCAGCGCCCCTCCTCCACTGCCAGCCTCCAGCTGAGCTCAGTCACTCCTTCCTTTGAACCCTGGCTGCTCTTTTACTGTTGTAATAGATCTATCACATAGCCCAGTGAGATCAGTTCAGGGAGCACTGATTGAGAGGACCCATGCGCCAACCGCCACGCCAGACTCTGGGTAGACAGAAATAACAGTAAATACCTACTGGGTAGGAGCCAGGCACTTTACAGGCATAATCTCATTTCTTCTCACAACAATTCTATGAAGTAGGCGCTATTAGTCTAGTTTTATAGATGAAGTGTTAAGTGTTATGTAGTTATTTAAGGGCAGAGCCAGGATTTGAACCCAGGTCACTCTGACTTCAGAACCGACCACATAAGACAGTTCAGGGGATGTAGGACACCATTCTTTCTGCCTAAATATTGGCTCTGAGCACGATGTCTCTATTAGATGCATTCCTCCCCGACACAGCACTCTATTCTCAGTGTCATGGTCAAAGTGTACTCTCTGGTGATATAACTACAGAAATCCACTAAGGCCATAGGAGTAGCCACGAGAGAAAGATTTACACTGACAGGTCTTGGGACTGACTAACTGTGTTGGGGAGCTGGTTTCTTTAACAACTGAACAGGAGCCTAGAAAGTGAAGAGATCTATATTAGCATTTAAAAGCTCTTTGAATGAACTTGAGATATAGTGAAAGGGTGATGATGGAGGTGGAAGTGGTGGTGATGATGGTGGTGATGGGGGTGGTATTGATGGTGTTGATAGTAATGTTGACTGTTGCAGGTGAAGTGGTGGTAGAAGTGTTGCTGTGGTAATAATCATGGTGGTAGTAGTAATGGTGGTTATGATTATGGTGTGACAGTGGTGTAATGGTGATGAAGGTGGTAGTAGTGTTGGTGGTGACCAAGATGATGTTGACGATCATGCTGAAGGCATGGAAATAGAAGAAGCATAGAACTCTGGAGCCAGGCTACCTTCAGTTCAAATCCCAGCTTCTCCACTTACTAGCTCTATTGCCTTGAGCAAGTTAATTACTTCTTTCTTTGAGGCTCGGTTTCCTCATCTGTCAAATGAAAGGATTGAACTAAATCCATTCATTCATTCAATCATCAAACATTTACTGAGCACCACTAGGTGTCCAACACTGTGTAGTTGCTAGGAATTCAATGAACTTGTGGCTCAATAGAATTATTAGGTGGTACAAAAATGCTTGTGTAGAACATCAGTATGACAAGCATTAAAAGAGAACACAGATGAGTGAGTGATAAATATTAGTTCTGGAGTTGAGGATGGATGGTGTTTCACAGAGCTGATGCAGGTCTTTCAGATAGGTAAAATCCCATTAGTCAGAGAAGAGAAAAACCCTTCCTGGAAGACCTACCTGAGCAAATGCACAGAGGTGTGAGGGAACATGAAGAGTTGGTGAAGCGGCCACAGCTTGACTGAAGAAAGGGAAAGGTGGGAGAAGGTACTGGACTGTTTGGTTGGCCCCAAACAATAGGTTTAAGTGCTTTTTGTTTAGAGGTCTACAGAAGTATTTATCTCAGCCTACCAAGTTCCTGATGTCATGCCCGAGGTTAGTGTGTTGCTGTTTATCTCCACTGAAAAAGGAGAGAGAGAAAGAAACTCAACTTTACAGCTGGCTTGAGATTTTAATCATAGGCATTCAATTGTAAATTAAATTCTGCTGTGCTTGTCAGGCTTTTATTGTTTCAAACTCAGAAATGAGTTCTGGTTAATCAAAAAAAAAAAAAAAAAAAGGAAAGAAAACCCGCTGCTGCCAAGTTGGTTCCAACTCATAGCAACCGTACAGGGCAGAGTAGAACCGCCCCACAGAGTTTCCAAAGAGCACCTGGTGGATTTGAACTGCTGACCTTTTGGTTAGCAGCAGTAGCACTTAAGCACTACACCACTAGGGTTTCCTGGTTAATCCAAGAGGAAAAAAAAACCTACCAGAAGAGTATCAGGAAGCTCCCAGTCTTGATGAGATGACTGGAGGGTAAGATTTTGGAAGCGAGGGAGGCCAGGTACAGCCAAGATTCTGCCGATGGGAAGTGGCTGCTTAGAAAGGAAGCCATTCTGGGATTGACATCCAGATACTTGCTACTAGGCCACTGTAGATCTGACCCCAGTGTTCAATAATCCCCAGCTGACGAGGCATCTTTATAACACTCTCTCAAGCGTCAAAGCTGGGGCAGGGGCAACGAATCAGCGGTTCTCAGGATGTGTGCCCAGCTCCAGCTCCAGGATGTTAAAAGAGAACTGTCTTTCCCCCTTCGATTTCCTGCCTATTTTGTCCGTGTTTTGGGATTCACCCGATATAGGAAGATGTTCAGATGCTAGGCAGCTGTTGGGTTTTTGACATTTACCTTTATTAATTTTATCCTGAATGTACACACCAGGTAATCATTATTCACATAAAAAAAAAGCAAATAGTTTCTTGGTTCCCCACACTCTGATTCTAGGGTGATGTGAGGAAAGTCAGAAAAATCCCTGACACATACAAAGTCTATATCATAGGTGAGAAATGGAGAAGAACTGAAGGTCCCTGGGTGGTGCAATGGATTTGCTCGAATCCACCCAGAGGTGCTGCGAAGAAAGGCCGGGTGACCTGCTTCTGTAAGATTACAGCCAGGAAGCCCTGCAGAGCAATCCTACTCTGTGACATACGGGGTAACCTTGGGTTGCAATCCACTCAACAGCAAAAGGTTTTATAAATGTGAAGGAAGGAGCTGTCCCGCTCCCCTCCTGAAAGAGTCTCCTTGGGCACCTAAAGGACCTGAATTCTTCCCCCAACCCCTTCAACTCCTTATTTGGTATATAAATGCATCTCTCCAGGGACTAGATAAGCCAGATTTCCATTCCCTCCACACCCCCTTGGAAAGTAAACACATTCCTTTGGGATTAGGTAAATCTCTCTGGAATTCTCCGTCTACACTATATGTTACTTTTAAGGCTTACTCTTAGTCCAGATCCTGTGTTAAAGAAAAATCTGTTCAGAAAGGCCTAAATGTGCAGAAACACACCAATATTTTCTCTATGCCCCACAGCAGTGGAAGCGGCAAATATTCACCACATCTGTAAACATTCACTAAGACCGTATAGTGCCAGGCACTAGGTATATGCAGGGGACAAAGCCTGATGCCTGCCCTCAAGGGACCCTCAGCTCAAAAGGGGAGACAGGCAGTGTTCCAGGCCCAGGATGGACCCCACCCTGCATCTGCTGAGCTCCACAGGCCTTACTTACTTCTAGGGCTGAAACAGCCCTAGTGACAACTCTTCCCTTACCAAAAACAGACAAACCAGTTGCCATCAAGTTGATTCCAACTCATGGCAACCCTATGTGTGTCAGAATAGAGCTGTTCTCCATATTGTTTCCAGGGCTGTGACTTTTCAGATGCAGGTTGCCAGGCCTTTCTTCTGAGGTGCCCCTGAGTGGATTCGAATGGCCAGCCTCTCCTTTAGTAGTTGAAATGTTTGGACTCCTCCTGCCTTACAACAGCCTTAAAACCTGGGCACTGTTATCACAGACGAAGGAGCCCCCAAGTCAGCATCAGTTGCCTAGGAGAAACCCCTGCACCTGCCCATTGGTCAGATCCAGCCAAACCTGGGAGGGTCTGGCTTTCCCAGCAGCTGCTCAGAGGGCAGGACAGGGGAGTTAATGTCTGTGGGGTGGACTTTGGCTGGTGAGGGCAGGAGATGGGAACAATCCAGCAAATACACTGTTTGACTCATGCCCCCCAAACTCAGGGACTGTCCCAGGGCATGTGAGTCCATATGCCCTCTCTAGCCCCTTGTGTCTGCTCCCTCCTTCCCTGCCTCATTTCCCTGACCCCTCAGTCTTGCTTCCCTGGGATTGTACCCCTTAACAAATCTTTTGCCTCGGGTTCTTTATCTAGGGAACCTGGGCTAAGATAGACATATAATCAAGTAACCTGGGCTAAAATAGACATACAACCCAGTAGTGTGATGGGTGGGAAAACAAAACTGTACAAAGTGCAGAAGTAATACAAACAAGGAAGTGATTGCCTTGGGGGACTGGGGAGGACATGGACAAAACAGGGTAAGCTTTACAAAGAAAGGAGGATTTCAACTGGATTTTGAAGGAATGACTCATTCATTCAATATTATTTGCTCTTCGAAATAGGCAGGCCAGGGAGAAGTGACCAGAAGTTCACCATGCAGTGAGGGAGAGAGGGCTAAGTAAAGGGACCAGGTTCCAGTCAGAGGTCACAGCATACACAAGGGCATAAGGGGGTACACTGTGCTCTGGGCACCGCAAGGCATTCAGCGGGGCCAGAGGGTACCAAGAAAGGAGGTTGGCTCATGAAGAGCCTCGAATGCCAAGCCAAAAAGTTAATTTTTTTATTATATGTTTTCTTTCTTTCCTTTCCTCCTTCCTTCATCTCCTCCTCCTCCTTTCTCTCATTGAATGTACCTTTACTGAGTGCCTCTTTGTGCCAGGAACTGTGCTAGGTACAGGGAAACAACATCTGGTAAGTGTTCCTGCCTCCAAGGAGCCATCCTGTAATACAAAACTGGAACGAATACAGAGTGCTCTGGGAGCATAGAAGAGAGAACCTGATCAGACTTGGGGGTAGGGAAGGCTTCTTGTAAGAGTTTGCAGCGTGAACTATGTTTTGGAAGACAAGTGCGAGTTAGATAAAGCAGTGAGGTAGAGGGCACCTCGTGTGTGAAGGCCAGGAAGCAGGTGCTATGTGCAGCCTGTAGGCATAGGTCCTGGGGGCAGTAGTGGGAGGTGAGGCTGGGGCGAGGGATGGTTAGGGGCCGTGCCACGGCAGGCTTGAGGGCCAGAGTGACAAGCCCAAACATTATCCCACTGGGAACAGAGAGCCACAGGAAGGTGTTAAGCACTAGAGTGATATGATTAGACCATGCTTTAAGGAGGTTGCGTTGGTGCCTGAAGAGAGGATGGATGGAGCTGAGGATTCTTTTTGATAACAATAATGGCTAATATCTGCTAGTACTTACTATGTGCCAGGTACTGTTCTAAGCACTTTCCATGAATTAACTCATTCAAGCCTCACAACAGTCCTATGAGTGTCCATGAAACACTGAGGACTGTACCTGACCTAAGGTGAGCCCACACTAGGTATTTCCTATGATCATTATCCCTGTTTTACAGGTGAGAAGATTGAGGCACAGAACAATGACATAACATGCCTGTGGTTACGCAGAAACTGGCAGAGCTGAGGTTCAAGCCAAGACGCCCTGCTCCTGGGGTGGGAGCCACAATGGCTCCAGGAGGCTCTCTCCATGGCCCAGTGGGTGCTCAGGAATGCTCTGGCGTCCTTTGAGCTGCCTGTGGAGGGAACGGAAGCTATTTCTCTCTCCTCCAGCTGCAGCCTCCTCAGATCTTGAGCCAGGGATCAGGCCCCAGGCTGCTATGTATGCCTCTTGAACAAACTGTAGGGGACTGAGTGGTCCCTAGATGGCTCCCTCTCTATACTTGAGGTGAAGGAGACAGTATAGCACATCTCCTTTTCATACCGTCTGTATTAGTCTTCTATCGCTGCATAAGGAATTACCACAAATGTAGCATCTTAAAGCAAGACATCTTTATTAGCCACAGTTCTATAGTTCAGAAGTCCAATATGTCTCAACTGGGTTCTCTACTTAGGGTCCCACAAGGTCGGAATCAATTTATTGGTGGGGCTGGGCTTGTATCTGGAAGCTACGGGGAAGATTGAGCTCCCAAGCTTACTCAGGATGTTGGCAGAATTCGGTTCCTTGCCGTGTTATGTATGAGGTCCCCACTGCCTTGTGGGCTATCATCTGGGGATCTTTCTCTCCGCTCCTTAAGGCTGCCCCCATCCCTTTTCACGTGGTCCCCCCATCTTCAGCAGTGGCACGTCATATCCCCCTTGTGCTGGAAATCTCTGGCTTTTTGTCCTGCTACCAGCCTGAGAAACACTCTGTGATTAGATTAGAACCAGCAGCCGCTGTCAAGTTGATTCCAACTCATGGCGACCCCACGTGTGTTGGAGCAGAACTCTCCTTCATAGGGCAATAGCTGAATTTAGGAAGTAGGTCACCGAGTCTTTCTTCGGAGGTGCTTCTGGGTGGACTGAAACCTCTAACCTTTAGGTAAGCAGTGGAGCGCATTAACTGTTTGCACAAACCAGGAACTGCTAACTGAAAGGTTGAAGGTCCAAATCTACCCAGAGGCACTTTGGAAGAAGGACCTGGCAATCTCCTTAAAAAAAAAAAAAAATCAGCCACTGGCTATGAATAGCTAAAGCAATGCTGAGAGAGAAGAACAGAGTAGGACTCAGGCTGCCTGATTGGAAAATATATTATACAGCTACAGTAATCAAAACAACCTGGCACTGGTAGAACAGTCGATACATAGACCAATGGTATAAAATTGAAAGCCCAGAAAAAACCCACACATCTATAAAACCCTGTTGCTGTCAAGTTGATTCCTACTCATAGTGACCCTACAGGACAGAGTAGAATTGCCCCATAGGGCTTCCAAGGAGTGGCTGGTGGATTCGAACTGTTGACTTTTGATCAGCAGCCATAGCTGTTAACAATGGTGTCACCAGGACTCCTCCACACACATCTGTGGCCAACTGATTTTTGACAAGGGTGCTAAGTCCATTCAATGCAGAAAGAAGAGTCTCTTCAATAAACCCTGTTGGGAAAACTGGATTTCCACATGCAGAAAAATGAAACAGAATCCATGACTCCCATCTACACAAAACAAATTCAAAATGGATTAAGAACCTAAATGTGCAAACTAAAACCATAAAATTCTTAGAAGAAAATGCAGGGGCAGTGCGGTTTGGGTCTAGCTTTTAGCAATGGATTATCTAATATAATAAAAAAAGCATAAGAAACAAAGGACAGATAATCCAGTGTGCAAAGAACTTGAGTAGATATGTTGCCAAAAAGGACATTCAAATGGCCACCAAACACATGAAAAGATGCTCAGCATAATTAGCCATCAGAGAGATGCAAACCAAAACCACAATAAGAAACCATTTCACTCCCACTAGGATGGGCTAAGACAAACAAAACAAAATAAAAAAGCAGAAATTAACAAATGTTGGCAAAGATGGGGGAAACTGGAGCCCTTATCCACTGCTGGAAGATGCAAAATGGTACAGCTGTTGTGGAAAACAGTGTGGCAGTTCCTCAAAAAACTAAAAATAGAACTACCATACAACTCAGCAATTCCACTCCTCAATATACCCAAAAGATCTGGAAGCAGAGACTCAAAAAGAGAAACTCAAAAAGAGACTTGTTTACCAATGTCCATTGCAGCACTATTCAAAAGGTGGAAACAACCTAAATACTCATCAACAGATGAATGGATAAACAAAACATGATACCTACATACAATGGAGTGCTACTCAGCCAGGAGAAGAAACGAAGTTGCTACATGCTTCACTATAGATAGAGCTTGAAGACATTACACTGAGTGAAATAAGTTAGTCACATAAGGACAAACATCGTATGACCTCACTTACATAAAATACAAGAAAAGGCAAATGTATAGAGACCAAAGTTTATTAGTGGTTCCCAGGGGCAGGAGAGGGAAGGAAGGGGAGGGTTAACGGAAAAATCGTTAATCGGACTGCACAGCCAATTATTGTGATTGCTGTCAATAAGTTGTACACGTGTAAAAAGTTGAACTGGCAAAAGTTGTGTGATAGATATATTTACAATAATGACAAAAAAGAAAAAATCAGCCACTGAAAACCCGATAGAGTACAATTCTACTCTGACACACAGGGAATCGCCAGGAGTCAGAGTTGAAACTGACTCAGTGGCAACTGGTAATTAGATTAGTCCCTCCTGACTATTCTTTCTTTCTTACTGTCCACTGTGCCATATAACACAGCATAATCGAGGAACAGTATCTCATCTTATTCATGTTGTTGTTGTTGTTAGGTGCCATCCAACTGGTTCCAACTCATAGCAACCCCATGCACAAGAGAACAAAACACTGCCCAGTCTGCACCATCCTCACAGTCGTTGCTATGTTTGAGCCCATTGTGTTGTAGCCATTGTGCCAATCCACCTCATTGTGGGTCTTCCTCTTTTTTACTAACTCCCTACTTTACCAAGCATGATATCCTTCTCCAAAGACTGGTTCTTCCTGATAACATGTCCAAAGTAAGCGAGATGAAGTCTCACTATCCTTACTTCTAAGGAGCATCCTGGCTATCATATTCACAGGTTCCAGGAATTAGGGCATGGAACCTTGGGGAGCCATTTTTAGACTTCTGCCTACCACACCCTCAAGTAGGGCTGATATTCAGCTAGTATGTACCAGTGAAACCATGTCAGTTGTTAAAATACTGAAGTATTTCTGCACCAATTAGTAAAAAAGCTACTTTGCCAAGATGCTTCCTCCCCTCGTTAGTCTAGTCCCCCCTCTTGGAGCCCTGAACAAGCTGGACCTCCTTATGACCCAGCAAGTAAAGAGTTAACACTGGGAGCAGCAAGGGCTTCAGGACCCTCCCCCAAATCACAGCTCCTGCTCTGATAGGTTAGAGACTTAAGGTTGCTAAATATTTTGAATAAAACCCTGACCTCCAGCCCTATAAGTCAGGAAACCAGTTCTAGAACGGTGCCTTTGAAAATTTGCATCCTGGTGTTTTTCATATCACTTTGGTATTTGACAGTGATTATATCTTGCTACTTCACTCAAAATGTCCACGTTAACATCAGGTTATGCTTGTTTAACCTTCTGGCTAAATTTCATCCTTGCTATTACTCAATAGGATTGTTTTTATTATCGCTGTTTGACGGCCTAGAAAATAAAGGTTCAAACAGGTTAAGTAACTTGCCCAAAGTTACAACAGTCAATAGGTGGAAAAACTGACCAGGTCCTATATCAATCATCTTCATGTGGAAGTCCCTCAGGCCCTTCGAACCCAATCCCGCACCCCGCCTCATGGGTCCGCCAACTCAGGAAGTGGTGCTGTTGTCCATCTGTTTGAATAAGCCAGAAATCTAGGAGCTGTCATTGTCACCTCCCCCTTGCCCCTCCCCCCCCCCGTATCCATCTCCAAAAGCTGCTGATTTTGCCTCCTGGATATATATCTCAGGTCACAGCCACCTCCCTAGGCCAAGCTGCCATCATGTCACCGTGTCTGACAACTGCTTCCTCTCAGTCCTTCCTGAAAACACTCTTGCCCACTCTTAATTCATCCTCCACGTGGCACTGGGTGTTCTTTCTGAAACAGAGCATTTGCGATGCCAGCCTTCTGCCTAAAACTCTCCACCGGCTTCCCATTTCTTTTAGATACTCCTGGCCTGTTGTTTTGTGTGCCGACGCGTAGTGGCCCCATGTAACAGAGTAGAACTGCCCCATAGGCATTCCTAGGCTGTAATCTTTATGGGAGCAGATCACCGAGTCTTTCTCCTGTGGAGTGGCTCGGGGATTCAAACCGCCGACCTGTTGGGTTAGCAGCTGAGCACTTTAACCATTGCACCTCCAGGGCTCCTTAGTCCTAGCCTAGAAGTCCCTAATGTCCTCCTACCTAGCCAGCCTCTGCTTTTACCTCCCTTCCCTTTCTCTCCATGCTGCAGCCATACTGCTCTTCTTTCAATACCCATCATGGTCAGACTCCTTTCCACCACAGGACCTTTCCACATGCTGTTCTCTGGATTCTTACTCATTCTTCAGAACTCACTTCCTCAGGGAAGTCTTTCCTGCAATCCCCTAAACTAGAGCTGATCTCTCCATTATATGCTTTTATGGACCCATGGACATTTTCTTCGTTGCATTTATTTCACTTTGAAATGATATATTTGTATGATTACTTGATTAAGATCTGCCTCCACCTCCAGACTCTAAGCTCCATGGGAGTAAAGGACCAGCTCCGTTTTGCTCACCATGGATCCCTAGTGCCAAGTAGCACAAAGTAGCACCACCTGGACAGTCTGGGCTATTTAATTACACTATAGTATGCTGTCTCCTTATAACAGAGGTAGGAACTTGGGGGAGGGGCTTGAGTAATTGTAAAAATTGCCAAAATAATAATAGGGAGTCATAGGCTATTGAAAGTACCATGACCTGTGTCTTTGATTGGAATTATACTGGTGGTCTCTGCTGTTTAGCACTTAAGTATATCTTTTATTAGTGGATTAGGAAGATAAATTTACCTTCATTAAATCAATTTAGACTGGTTTTACCTCAGATCTTTGAAGTCATGGAACCCTTGGAGCGAGAAAGAATAAAAAGATCTCCTTGTGGGGTTGGGAATCCTGAAATTCACAGTTATTCAACAAGGTGGCAGCACAAAGCAGAAAGTTAAAGGGAGTGCTAAAGTTTCATTCACTCCCTTCTCCCCGGAGAATAGGTTAGGACAATGGTCTGACTGAACAAGGGACCTTAAACTAGGAAACCTGGTCTCTGCCGCCACTGGACTTTAGCCAGGATACCGGGAGACAGATTAGCTGCTTTGTGCCCCCGTTTATCCACCTCTAAAATTCAAATAATAATATCTGCTCCTACTTACCTCACCATCCATCCACCCACCCACCCACCCACCCATCCATCCGTCCATCTGTCCATCCACTCCTCTGTCTTTGAGAAAACATCCAGAGAACCCCAAGCCCTGGCACCAAGGAATCAGGTGAATAAGACCAGCCCTGCCCCTCCATGCAGTGTGAGCAGTGCTCTGATTGATAACTGGGCAAAGAGCAAGAGGGGTACAGTAGGACAGAAGGGGCACCTGAGTATGTCAGGGGGTGGGCAGTGGTCAGGGAAGTCATCACAGAGGAGCAGGGGAGAAACTTGCCTGTGCAAGCAAGAGAGAGGGAGAGAAGCCACAGGAGGTTCAGGAGGCTGCAGTCAACGTATGAAGAGGGGGCAGTGGGAGAGGGGCTAGTGAGGGGAGCAGGCGTCAAACCATGGAAACCCTCAGGTCAATGTGCTTGCAATGTTTCCTGTGGAAAGTGTGGAGCCACTGAAGAATTTTGAGAGCAAAGGAAGGCTTTATGGATGAGAGATGGGGGTAGACTCTAGCCTCAGCTTGGTCAACCAGCAAGGAGGTGATGAGATGATGTCATCAGTCCTGGGCTAAGTAGTTGGGACCTGGAAGCAGTTTCCTGCAACACAGAGGCTACTTGTGCAATATAAAATAGTGTCGGCTGTGTGTGTGAACGCATGTATGCGTGTGTTTGGGATTGCATGGACCCTATTCTTCCATCTAATAGCTCCAGTACTGGCCATGGAATAGAAGACCAGAGAAAAGCACTTCCCCTCTCATTCATCAGAGCGTCCTAGGCTTGATAAATGGGATGACTGAGGTCCACACTCCTGGAATCCAAGGGGATTGACGGGTGTACTTAGTGAAATGGCAAAGAACCAAGGCTCTGGGTTCAGACCTGAGCCCAACCCTAACTCCACCTCAAACTAGCTGGGAGGTCTTGGGAGAGTTAGGTCACCTCTCTGAGCCCCTGTTTCCTCTTCTGTAAAAGTAGGAAATAATATCTATTTCATGTGATTATTGCGATGGGTAAATTCAGTGCTCTCTGTAAAGCATCTAGGCCATGGTAGGTTCCTAGATATGGAGAGTTCCTGACCCTTTCACCCCTTTACCCTCCCTACCCTTACCCACTCGGATGATGTTGGGAACTAGTTAGATGATGACTCAGGGAGACTGCAGAACCTGAAGGTCTGAGGGGTGATGCTCAAAAAAACCCAAGACTCCTATACGTGCAAATCAGCCTACGAACCACTCGGCCTCCTCGCCCTCCCCGGGCCGTGATGGGGAGGTTTGAAGATCTATTATATCCCCTGTGAGTCTAGGTCTAGTTGTCACCCCCGTCTACCCCAAGAGCCTTTTGGGAATTTATTTTCAAAGCTACTTTTGGCATTAATTTTAGGAAAATTAAGGGAAAAAAGAAAAAATTAAAAAACCTCCAGGCACCTATGCCTAGGCACTGCACTAAAGGAGCATGTGAACTTTATTTTATACAGACCTCCTGCAAGGGTTTAGAGGGCACACTCCCCAAGACTGCCTTCACTTATGACACCAACTACAAGTTTGGGAGAGTTCCCAAAACCAGCCTCGGATTTGATAATTTGCTAGAAGAACTCACAGAACTCACTGAAAGTTGTTATTCTCATGTTTAGGGTTTATTATAGGGAAAGGATACAGATTGAAATCAGTCAAGAGAAGACGTACAATGGTCTCTGTGGTCCAGGAGGACTGGAACCCAAGAGGGTTCCAAACATACAGCTTCCAGTTGTCCTCTCCCCATGGAGTCAGAGCAGTGTTACTCTCCTAGAATCAATGTATGAGAAAACTCACAGAGTATTGCCAACCAGGGAAGCTCCCCTGAGCCTCAGTTTTCAGTATTTTTATTGGGCTCCATGATGTTGGTGTGGTTGACTGCCCACGGGGCTGACCCCAGTCTCCAGTCCCTCTGGTTGAGCTGGTATCATGACCTAATGCCCCTACCTACATCACATTGTTGGTCTTTCTGGAGTGGCTAGCCCCCACACTAAATAATATTGTCAGACTACCCAGTGTAGCCCAAGGCCCCCAGGCAAACAAAGACACTTCTGTTAGGTATGATATTCCAGGGGTTTAGAGATCACCTCCCAGAAGTTGAAGGCAATGGTCAGACCTCTTTTGTGGCAAGCTTAAATTCTTTACTACACACCTCCTAACAACCATAAGAAGCAGACTCTATTAAAAGTCCAATTTGCAAGAGGAAATCAAGGCACACTGAGGTTAGGTTACACAGATGGTAAGGTTTCTATGCTGGTAAGTGGTGGAACCACAATTGAAATGTGCATCTGTGCATGTGACCCCAATGCCTTTGCTTCTTCCATTGCCCCGCTTGGCCCAGAGCCACAGAACCAGACCCAAGGCCTGGTTGCTCAGACTCAGGGACCTCAGAGGGGAAGAGGAATTCACTCCATATTTTCCTGCCCACATTTTACGGTAAAGTTAACCAGGGCCCAGAGAAGGCAAGTGGCCTGTGGGGTTACACAAGCAAGCTAACAGGGTAGAGCTAGGACCAGAGCTCAGTTCTCCCAGTCCTGATCTCCACGTGCCCCGCTCACCTGCCCCAGTTTCTCACCTCTTGATTTTAAAGACAATTTTTGTTGAGAACTTTATATGCATTTAACTCAGAAAAGAGCCGTCCCCCCAACACTAGCCACATGAGAGCACTGAAAGGACTTGGGAGGGTGAGGAGTAAGACATGATAGGGAGAGAAAGTGTTATGGATTGAGCTGTTGCCCCCAAAAATCTATACTGAAATTCTAATCGCTGGACCTGTGGATGTGACCCTGTTTGGAAATAGGGTTTTTCTTATTAATGAGGTCATGCTGATGTAGGGTGGGTCCTAAGCCTAATCACTTCTGAATTATAAAAAGAACAAAACAGACAGAGACATACACAAGGGGAAGAGGAAGACAGCCAACAGAGACAGATGCGCCTACAAGCCCAGGAACGCCAAGGATTGCCCCAGCCACTGGAAGCTGAAATAGACAAGGAAAGACCTCTCCCTAGAGCCTTGCCCTGAATTCAGACGTCTGGCCTCCTGAACTGTGAGAAAACAAATTTCTGTTCTTTAAAGCTACCCACTTGTGGTATTTCTGTTGCTGCAGCACTTAGGCACTAAGACAGGTGGGGAGAGGGGAGCCGGCAGAGGCTGATTCTCTGGATTCTGGAAAGCAGAAATGATTTTTTTGTTCTTGCCTTCTTAACCAGAAAGCTTTCAGAATGAACTGGTGGCTCCTCCGTGTGTCTGCAGCTGCCCCAGATCACATGGAGATTTTCCAGCGCCCTCTCTTTAGTCCGCCATACAGTGGCTGTCAAGTTGGCTATGTCTGTTGAACTGGCTCCATGGGGCCTGAGTGGGTCCCAGGCAGGGAGGGTCGTTCCACATCACAGGGTAGCACAGTTCAGCCTGGTGGTGGCATTTCTGCTGGCCCCAGCCACTTTGAGGAGCAAGGATTTAGTGAATATTCATTAAAGATCTCGTAGGTGTCAAGCACTGGGCACTACTAAAAACAACCTCTTTACAAACTAATTGTTACATCTTGTTATATACTTCCTTTGTAGGTTTTCCCTACTTTTGTCCTTTTTTTCCTTTCAGTCATGTTACAGAGCTGGAATCTTCTCCTGTGCCCCTGAAGGCTTTCAACAGGGACATTTCTATCACTCAGGTTTCCCTTCTAGAAGGTTGCATCTGGTCATGGTGTGAAGAGCAAGTGCAGGGGGCAAGAGTAGAGGTGGGGAGGCCCGTGAGGGGCAGAGGAGGTGGGGCAGGAAGAGAGTGAAACAGAGATTCATTAAGTATGGAGGAGGAAGAAACTGCAGGTGTGGCAATTGAGGGTAGGAGTGACGGGGGGAGATTCCCGGAGGATCCCCAGGGCAGAAAGGGGTGCCATTGATGGCCATGGGGAGCTGGGAGGGGGCATGCGGCTCTGGTAGGAGCACAGGGCATGGAAACCCCAAGGATCAGGCTTTTGAGGTGACCAGGCGGCCAACACCTTGCACAGAGCTGGGCACAGTGCCGGAGCAAATGCATGTGAAATGAGTGAGAAGCTGAAGTTCCGGGCCCTGAGAGATGCAATACCAGGGGACATCAGGTGGGCAACATGACCCTCTTGGTGCCAGAGTGCCCCGAGCCATAAAGACCATCTGTGAGCCCTCTGGCTGGCAGGATGGGGGATTAGGAAGTGGCCTGGCAGGCTAGGGCCCTGGCCCTGGGCACATGGCCCTTGTGGAGGTCACTGGAGCCCTTCCTTTGTCTGGTGGCTCATGTGGCTTGGGACCCACAGTGTAATGTCCTCAATTGTTGAAGTGCCACAACTGACTTGTGATGATGCAGCTCACCACAAGGTGGCGCTCATGGGTTTTATTATAATTATTTTTTAAAATTTATTATTTATATTTTAAAAATTGTTTTATTGTGGTAAAAATATATATAACAAAATATTTGCTAATTCAACATTTTTTACATGGACAATTCAGGGACACTGGTTCCGTTCATCATGTTGTGTAATCTTACCACTATCCATTTCCAGATTATTCCACCACCATATTAATAGCAGCACAGTGCCCCCTAAGCAATAACCTCCCCTTTCTTCCTCCCTCCTAGTCCTGGTAACCACTAATAAACTCTGGCCTCTGTACATTTGCCTATTTCCTATAAATGGGATCATACCTTGTCCTTTTGTGACAGATTTCACCCAGCATAACGTTTTCAAGGTTCATCCGTGTTGCAGGCATAGCAGGACTTCATTCTTTACTGCTGAGTAATATTCCACTGTGCGTATATGCAACATTTTGTTTATCCGTTCATCTGTTGGTGGGTATTTAAGTTGTTTCCATCTTTTGGCTAGGTTTTATTTTTAATTTCCATCCCTATGATAATTTCAACTCATAGCGACCCTATAGGACAGTGGCACTGGGTCTGGGGGTTATG
The DNA here is from genome assembly GCF_024166365.1 of Elephas maximus indicus. Classification (NCBI taxonomy): domain Eukaryota; kingdom Metazoa; phylum Chordata; class Mammalia; order Proboscidea; family Elephantidae; genus Elephas; species Elephas maximus. The sequence goes on from NC_064821.1 coordinate 98,427,251, forward strand.
ATAATTTGGGATTCTTACCGTGTTGCTGGAAGTCCCGGTGGCGAAGTAATTAAGAGCTCAGGCTGCTGAACAAAAGGTCAGCAGTTTGAATCCACCAGCTGCTCCTTGGAAACCCCATAGAGCAGTTCTGCTCTGTCCTACAGGTTGGCTATGAGTTGAAATTGACTCCATGGCACACAACAACAGGTATGTTGCTAAATGAACAGAACCCTGACTTAGTCTTCACAAGTAATGAGGCTGACTCCAAGTGCTATGAAGTTAATTCTTCTCTCATGTTGCAAGATCCCCAGCCTGGGAAATATAGGCTCGGATTCCAAGACAAAATAAAGGCCTTCATTCAACAACCCAGCCTGGACAATAGTCACTGGCAGAAAAAGAATGCCACACTGTGTGCATTTGGATGAGTCATCTAACTTCTCAGAATCTCACTTTCTCTCAAGTAGAAAATGAGGATGATAAGCATGCCTCCCTCGTACAGTTGTTGGGGTAAGAGCGAATGGAAACTGTACCGTATTTTTTATCTGCACCCCTGGGGCCCAGCCCTGCGTTACCACCTCAGTTGGATTCTTTCACCAACAGTTACTGAACCCTGCTCTGTGCCTGGCCCTGTGCTGCCTGCTGGGGAGGCAAAGATGCGCTATCTGAGGTAGTGGCTGCCTGGGGGAGTCTTCCACAAGGAATGGTCCCCCATGGGCTGGGGATTGTGGGTGACACTTCTTGGGTCCCACAGGCAATGTGTGGCCCAGCCAAAGCTGAACTCCTAGTGTTCTGACCTCCAGCTCAAGGTGCTGGGAATTCAGAACAGTGACCTCAGCTTGACAAGGAAGAACAAGGCCCCCTCTGATACCTGCCCAGTGCCTGTTAACACCTTGGCATTAACTTGGTGGGTCCTGGTGAGTGGAGGTTCCAACCTGCTCTCCAATATATGGATTTTTTTAGTCGATCTTATTATTGTATTTTTTGTTGTTGTTGTTCTTTTTTTAATTGCAGTGAAAATATACATAACAAAATGTACACCATATCAACAATTTCTACATGTATAGTTCAGTGACGTTGATTACATTTCTCAAATTGTGCAACCATTTTCACTATCCTTTTCCAAATCAGCCCATCACCACGAACATAAACTCAATGCTCTCTAAGCAAAAACTCCCCCTTTCGCTCTCGCTCCCATCCCGGTAACCACTAATAATCTTTGGTTTCTATATATTTGCTTATTTCATATGAATGAGATCATATTTGTCCTTCTGCAACTGACTTATTTCACTCAGCTTGATGTTTTCAAGGTTCATCAATGTTGTGACATGCATTAGGGATTCATTTCTCTTTATAGTTGAGTAATATTCCATTGTATGCGTGTACCATGTTTTATCTATCATCTGTTGATGGATATGTCGGTTGTTTCCACCTGGCTATTGTGAAATGTGCTGTAATGAATGTTGTGAACGGGTTTCTGTTTGCATTCCTGCTTTCACTTCTTTTGAGTGTATTCCTAGGATTGGGATTGCTGGGTCACATGGTAGTTGTATGTTCGGTATTTTCAGGAACTGCCAAACTGTTTTCCACAGTGGCTGTACCATTTTACACTCCTGCAAGCAATGAATGAAGTTCCAGTTTCTCCATAACTACATCAACACCTAATGTTTTCTTTTTTTTTTGTTAGTTTGTTTCCTAATCAGCACCATTCTTATGGGGGTGAGGTGGTATCTCATTGCAGTTTTGATTTGCATCTTTTTTTAATGGCACCTTTTCATGTGCTTGTTGGCCATTTGAATAGCCTCTTTGTTAAAATGTCTGTTCAAGTCCTTTGGCTATTTTTTGATTGGGTTGCTTGTCTTTTGTTGTTAAGTTGTAGAAGTATTTTCTATGCTTTAGATATTAGACCCTTACTTGATATATGGATATATGATTCCCCCCAAATTTCTCCCAGTCTATAGATTGTCTTTTCACTTTTTTGATGAAGTCCTTTGACAAACAAAAGGATTTAATTGTTTTATGAGGTCCCATTTATCTAGTCTGTCTTTTGCTGCTTGTGCTTTTGCTGTCATATCTGATAGTCCATCACTAAAATCTAGGTTCCACAGCCTCGCTCTTACATTTTCTTCTAAGTGTTCTATGGTTTTAGTTTTCACATATAGGTCCTTGACCCATTTTGAGTTGATGTTTATGTATGGCGTGAAGGTCCATCAAAGAAATTTACAAGGAAGCAGAGTCAGTTGCTTCCAGAAATGACATGATTTCCTGCAGGCCTGGGGCTTTGCAAAACCATAACAGGAGACAGTGTCCATTTGGTGACTCAAGGCCTCCTAGGCGGTGGATCACATGGTGTACTTCTACCGGAATAACGTTCCCAGGAAGTCTCTGCCACTGTGCACGTTGTTTGGTCTGCTTTCTCTTCTTAGGAAAGAGCCACCAAGTAAGCCAGCCTTTTCCTTAATGTCTGCTCAGCCAGGGGGTGACTGCAAGTCAGATTTGGCTGTAACCAGCTCTTCTCAAGTGCCTGGTGTCAGCAGCTCCTTCTATTCCCCTTCAAAAGGATCTGCTCACTCAGAAGTATGGCAGTGTGGTGATGAACATGGAGCCAGACTGCCTGGGTTCAAATCCCAGCTCTATCACTTGTTATCTGTGTAAACTTGGTCAGGTGACTTAACTTTACTGTGGCTCAGTTTTCACATCTGTAAAATGGGTTTTTGTGAGAATTAAACGAGTTCATTTTTTAAAGTACCTAGAACAGTGCCTGTCATATACTAACTTCTACATAAATGTGCCAATTGCTAGTGAAGAGCATCATGTTTGTTAAAATAGTTGTTGTTAGGTGCTGTTGAGTCATTTCTGGCTCATAGCATCCTTATGTACAATTTGAAAAAAACACTGCGCCAGCCTCACGATTATTGTTATGCTTGAGCCCATTGTTGTAGCCACTGTGTCAATCCATCTTATTGAAGGTCTTCCTCTTTTCCGATGACCCTTTACTTTACTAAGCATGATGTCATTCTGCAGGGACTGATCCCTCCTGATAACATGTCCAAAGTAGGGCCAGTGAACAGAGTCAGCCAAAACGAGAGAAACCCTCAATGAGATGAACTGACACAATAACCACGACGGACTCAAACATACCAAAAATCATGAGGATGGCACAGGGCCAGGCAAAGTTTTGTCTTGTTATACATAAGGTCACCACGAGACAGAGCCAACTCAACTGGCAACTAACAACAACAATATAAGTGTGAGCTATTTTCTGTCTTCACCTACCTTACTTTGCATTTATAAAGCACCATTATATCTGAGGCACTTTACACACGTAATTTGTGACACTGTTAATAACCATGCATGGTAGGAATGCTCATTCCCACGTGACCAATAAGGAAACGGAAGCTCCTGGAAGGGAAGCTACTAGCCCAAGGTCACCTCTGCTGTGGAGGAGCCACCACTCCTTAGCCTTCAGGGTGGGGCACTGTCATCTGTCCTCACTCACTTCTGGCTCCAGCCTCCCTAGGCCCTCAGCGGCCTCACTTCACCCCTAAGCTGCCTCATCTGGGAGTGAGGACACTCACGTCACAATTCAGTGCAGGTCAGGAGTGGGGCGTAAGGTCTGCACCACACAGTCACTCAAGGACCCAGGGTCCTTCTCTCTAGTGGCCTGCCACCTGATTTAGGAAATAATATTGGAGTCATTATTCCCTGTCCTTGAGCACAGAAAATGTGATGACCCATCTAGAGCTGGCTCACAAGGACTCACAAGAACACATCAACTGAGCCCTGAGGTATAAAGACAATTGATAGAATAATCTTGGAAGTATCTTTTAGGGAACCTTTCACATAAGCCTGAACACAAAAGACTTTCCACTCTTATCTTTTTTTATTAACATGTACTGAATAGAAATTTGTTGGACCAATGAAGACCCTCCTGACTGTCGTTACTGAAACCTGCACCAATGATTGTTAAGAAAGACAATTCAAAATGTAAGATCACAGTTTCTAGCCAATCTGTGAAAAGGTGAAGCTTTCAATGGTTTTGCCCATTTATAATGTTAGTATATACTGATGACTCTGTAACCTTCCTTGGACTCCGGCAGACATGGCTGTGGCAGCGTGCTTGTCCCTTTTCCCACTTTTGTCTATTCTATAATTTCCTTGAACTTAGACGTGGCTGTGGCGGCGTCCTGTCCGTTTTCCCACTCTTGTTTATTCTGTAATGTCCCTTGGACTCAGGCAGACATTAACTCTGGCAACATGCTTGTCCGCTTCTCAACTTTTGTCTTTTTGAATATATGCCGCATGAAATTTTCTTTTTGCTTTACTAAACTTTCTGATGTTTTTCCCCTCCTGGGGGCTCAGAGTCTCTTCTGAATCCTCTGCATCTGGCCAGCTGACGAGGGCAGAGCGAGAGCGTAGGGGGTTGCTTGGGCAGGGGAGATGGGTTTACAGGTGGAACTGTGTCTGCTCCATCCAAACCCCCCGAACTCCTCTCCCACCCCCGCCATGAGACGTGGAGTTCATGTTTGCTGAACTGGGTCTTGAAGGGTAAACAGGAGTTCCCAGGATAAGGAGGAGGAAGGGCACTCAGGGCAGGAGGAACAGGATATACAAAGGCATGCCAGCAAAGCACCTGGCATAGATAGGAAAGGTGAGATGCCAGTGTGACAGGGTCACAATGTGCAAGGTATGGAGGAAGTCATGGAGAAGAGGCTGGAGAGGTCACCAGGGCTGGATTCTGAACCACCCCTCAAGTCTGCTCCCAATAGGCTTCCTGCCTAGGACTCTAGGATGTGGGAATCCCTCCCTTCTGCCTTCAGAAGCTCTGATGTTCAGGCCCTTTTAGCCTGGAATGATCCAAATTGACTTTCACAGCCGTCCAGTGAGGTTGGAAAGGCCTATGTAATTGTGGTACCAGTTAGTTTCATTATCTAATTGTTTGTTGCTAATTTATAGAAAAACAATTGACCATTGTTTATTGAACTTGTATACAGTGAGCTTACTAAATTCGTCTATAGATTTGTCTGGCTTTGCTATGCCGGCAATCATATCATGTGCAATTGACAATTTTATTTCTTCCTGTACAATCCTCATGTTTTATTTCTTTTTCTTTTCCTCATTGCACTGGCTAGGATCTCCAATAAAATGTCGAATAGAAGCGATTATAACAGACATTTGTCTCTTTCCTGATCAAAGGGGGAAAGTTTTCAATATTTCACCATTAAGTATAATGTTTACTGCAGTTTTTTTTTGTAAACACTTACATCAGATGAAATAAGTTTCCTCCTATTCTAGTTTAAGATTTTTTTTTTAAATCATGAATTGGTATTGAATTTTATTATTTTTTTCCTGCGTATATCAAGACAATCTTATAGTTTTTCTGCTTTATTCTATTAGATGATTTATACAGTGGTTATCCACATGGGACAATTTTGTACCCTGGGGACATTTGGCAATATCTGGAAACATTTTTGGTTGACTCAGTTGAAAGACTCAATCTTAATCGAGACATTTCCTCTACTGCATATATCGCTGTATCTGATTTGCTAATATTTTGTTTAGAGTTTTATACTTATGTCCATGAGCGATCGGCTGGATATTTTCCTTTTGTGCAATGTCAGATTTTGGCATTAAGATTATTTCTGGCCTCATAAACTGAGTTGAGAAGTGCTCTCCCTTTTTCAGTTTTCTGGAAGGGCTTGTGTAAGATAGATGTTATTTCTTTCAGAAATGTTTGGAAGAGTTTACCTTTGAAGCCATCTAGGCCTGGTGTTCCCTTTTTGGAAGTCTTTCATTATAGCTTCAAGTTTTCAAATAAATCTAGAGGGGTTCAGATTTTCTAATTCTTGGATTGGTTTTTGATCATTTGTGTTTTCAAGGCGTTTTTTCATTTCACCAAAATTCAATGAAATGGAATGGAATGCTGGATTGGCCTCTGAATTCTTTTAGCATAAAGTTATTCATAATATCCTCTTATTTTCTATTTAATGTCTATAGGATTTGTAGTGATGTCTGCTTTGCCGTTCTTGACGCTGGTAATGAGTTAATTAGGTTCTACCTAAAGCAGAGCCTGAGGCCATTTGAGATTTTATCGCCCAAATGTCTGCTGCAGGTACATTTTTTCTCTCTTTTGATCAGTTTGCTAGAAATTTATCAACTTTTTCCAAGGACCAACATTTGGCTTTGTTAATATTCTTGACGGCATGTTTGTTTTCCTCTTTCACTTACTTTTGTACATCTTTATTATTTCTTTCCTGCCACTTGATTTTGGTTTAATTTCCTGGTCTTTTTTAATCTTCTTGACATGGATGCTCAGATCCTTGATTTTTCCAACAGTATTAATGGAAGGCTAGACATTTCCTCTAAGCACTGCCTTAGCTACAACCCACAGTTCAGTTCAAAATATTTCTAATTTTCACTGTATTGCTTTCTCCTGTGACCCATAGGTATTTGGAAGTGCCTTGCCCCTGCGAGCCTCTGGTTTGTCATCTGTAAAGGGGAAAGAATAATTTCCATTTTTCAGGGTTGTTGTAGAAAGTGAGTGAGAAGTGACACTTCCATGAATTAGATGTGTCCATCCAGGCACACAAAATGTGCAATAAATGCGAGGACCCTCCCCCTGTCTGCACCATGAAAGGAGAATTAGGCACTGTCACCAGGGAGTGATTAGCTTATTGAGGCTGAGGGCTAGGGACAAAAGTGGGTTAAGACTTGGGCCAACCATCTCCTGATTTCCTCTGTGGCAGAGAAGGTATTCCAGGTGCTTCCCTACATCTTCCAGTCCCCTTACAGTTGTGTGTAGCCATGTAAGTAAACCTGCCCAGTGGGCTGGGAGTGGGCCAAGCATCAAAGAACAGGTGTGAGTTCTCCATGTGCTCTTGGCTTGGGCTGGGCCATCAAGGAGGCCTCATATTGCCATGATAGAGATGGAAGTGTCCTGGATTGCTTAGTGATCAGTTGCTTGGAGGATTCAATCCTTGGAGAACTCAGGTACACTTAGCATGACTGAGAAATAAACTGTTGTATTAAGCACTGGAGGGTTTGGGACTGTTTGTTACTGCTTCATAACATAGCCTATTTTAATGTACCCTCGTGGTAATTTTATTTTGCTGGTAGCCTGGGAATAAAAAAATTATATGACCATTTATGCTGCTAATAGCAGTACCTTACTTAATCCCTTACTGAGATCTCTGTGTTATAAATATTGTTTTAGGTCTTCTTTCTCCCAAAGGTTTTCTTTTTTTCCCATAGATGTATAGAAACCCATTTTGTGAAGACAGCTGAGAAGTCACTGGGGGCAACCACATCTGGTCTAACACTATCTAGAACAGAGGTCAGCAAACTACTGTCCAAATTCAGCCAAATCCAGCCTGCTGCCTATGTCTGTGAAAAGGTTTATTGGAGCATAGCCACACCCATGTTATCAACATACGTCTGTGGCTGCGTCCATGCCGCAATGGTAGAGTTGAGTGATGGCGACAGAAACCATATGGCCTGCAAAACTTAAACTATTTACTATCTGGCCCTTTATGGAAAAAGTAAGATGATCTACAGTTATCCCTTCTATAGCATTTATGCAGATGACCATCCAGGAACTGCTCATTTACCTTAGTAACAAGGAGCTTACTACCTTCCAGGTAGCCCACCCACCATTGGACAGCTTTGTCCCACACTGGTCCCAAAACTATGTCCCTGTAACTTCCCCCGCTGTCCTGGCTCCAGTTCCCAGAACCTCAGAGAACACACTTCATCCTTCTCTCCCAAGATATCCCCATAAAGCATGCAAGACAGCAAAGTCTCGGCAAAAGGGTTTGACTGTAAGCTAAATATCTCCTACCCATAACCTGCATGGCATAAATGCCCTGTATATTGCAGTTTGCAAATTTCAGAGAAAACGGGATTCTCCAAAGAAAGATTTTGCCTTTAAATAAAGTCAGCATTTGAAGGTTCAGATTTTTCAAGGTAAATCATGCTACTGAGAGTCATGGTAGGAACAAGAATGGAATTCTTTAAGGAGCTGCCCGTGCCCCAATAGGGCCCTGCATGAATAATATCATTGTGGGCCAGCGGGAGCCTGCAGGGGCCTTCCCGCTGGTTACAAATAAGTTAGCTGTGAATACTTTTGTTGACACACTAGATTCAGTGCCTGGTGCTGGGTATTCTGGGAAAAGAATGAAACCAACACTCCTCAGATGCTTTCTATGCTCCAACTATGAAGCTGGCAGTGTCAAGCAGGGCACATTACAAGAAAACAGAAACCCCTCCAGATAGAGCTTAATACAGGAAATAATGTGCTTACTGTTGGAAAGACTGGAAGAGCAAAAGAAATGGGCCAAAGAATGTGATCCAGAAATGAGGAAATTACAGGAAGGCCCAGTCAAGGCTGTCGCTGGAGGCTGGAGGCTGACTGTGGCCATGGAGTCTGAGGAGGCAGGGGGAGCTGCCACTGCTGCAGAAACCGCACTGCTCTGCCTCGGTAAAATGGATGATGCTGGCGGGTCCGGGCTTTGGTTAAGGGAAGCCTGGTGAAGACCGTATCTGCTCACTGTTAACGCAAAACGCCCTTTAGTGATGAGAAAGCTGAGCCTGAAAGAGGCTAATGGCTTGCTCTAAGTCACACGGCTAGGAAATGGTGGGCTGTGATTTGGACTTAGGTCTACTGGGTCACAGCTCCTTGCTCTTTTACCTTGCAGCATTCTCAACTGGGCGAGACAAGAGTCTACAAAAATAATAGAGATTATCTTGAAAGTTCTGGAAGACTTTCATCATATACACTGTTGAGGAGGCTTTTGCCTTCCCTTACAAGCCAGTCCGACCTCTGCTCACCATTTCAAGCCCATAAGTTATTAATGTAATTTGCTTGAGCCTGAGACGTTTTCCAGGCCAGGTTATACCGGTGGGTTATTGTTTCGTAAGGGTCAGTCTCACCTGAGCCTACTGGGCCCCTGCAGGGCGGGGGTGGCGGAGGAGGTAGAAAGGCTCACTTTAGCTTCAAGCCCAAGTTTTGTTTTCCAGCTCAGACTTTTACCACTTTGACAGTTATTGGGCACTGACTCAAACACTAATGAAGTAGGCCAGCTATTCCCACTCAGCCATTGTTCTTTGACTACAGCACCCTTGGGCAGGAACACTATGACAGTACAGGGCAGGATCAAGGCATTCCTGGAGCCCTGCCATATTACTATCATAAACAAATAAACAAACCCGTTGCTGTGGAGTCGATTCCAACTCATAGAGACCCTATAGGACAGAGTAGAACTGCCCCATAGAGTTTCCAAGTAGCGCCTTGTGGATTCGAACTACCAAGCTCCAAAATCTTACCTTTTACCCTTAACATCTACTATGCATTCTATTAACTAATTTTAACTTCTTTCCAGAGACGAAAACCTTATTGCTTATTCTATACCTTGACTGTCATAGTGCAGAGGAAAGAGCACAGGATTTCACATCAGACAGACCTAGGTTGCATCCTGGTTGTGCCACTACTAGTTGGGCGACCTGGGACAAGACATTCAACGTCCCTAATGAGGTTTCTATTTACTCATCTATTTATTCAGTGGGTTGTTTAAGGAGAAAGTGGCTTATTTAGGGGATTAGATGGTTCACGGAATCTTCAGAGAGCTGGAGACACAAACACTAAGCTGAATTTCCAGAAATGTCTGTCAAGGGAGCTGATGTCTTTGCCATAATCAGGAAGCACTAAATCAAAGACTTCCTCACAGGCAGGGAACCACGGTCAGGATCCAAGCCAGCAAAGGTCCTCATTCTGCCACTGTCTCCACCAGACTCATAATGCCATCCAGGTGCAGCTGGCTGGAGAAACCAAAATCATATTGATAACTCTAGCTGCAAGTGATTCTGTAAAACATAGTTTTTAGCCTCCCAGCCTCTGCGTACTAAGAGAGGGTTGGAATTGGTATTGAGCAAGTATCCCCTACAGTTGTCTATTCTATGTCCATCTCAGTTTCCTTCCACAGTTGTTTCAGGCGTCTGTGTGCTCAGGCCAAGCTGATGAATCACGATAATCTCAGCCAATTATGATAACCCTCTTCCTCTAGCTGGTATCGATGGTCTAGTGACCTAGTTCTAATTAGTGAGAGTAAGGAGACGTCTGCTGGGGGGCTATGAAGGACTTCTGGAATGGTTTCTTGCTTTCCCAATATTAGTTTTAGCTAATACCAGCCTTTCCCGTTTCCTTCTGCCTTGGATATCTGGAGCTGCAGCAGCCATCTCGTCAGCATGAGATGACAACCATGAGGATGAAAGGCCAAAAACAAACAAACAAATGAAAGAGAAGTATGGAAGGATCCTGAGTTCCTTTTGGCAATGTTGAACTGCTGAACCAACAGGAGATGTCTTGTTAGGTGAGAAAAATATATTTCTATTAATTTAAGGAACATTAGTCAAATTATGTACTTAGCAAGGATGTTGTTGAACTGCTGATGAAGAGGGTCAACCTGTAAGATTAAATAATTCACAAATAGAGCCTTAAAACTTCCATATCCCCTCCTGAGGCTTAAATTTCCATGAGAACAAACATTATCATGTGTGAGATGACTCCTCCAGGGCTGCCTTTTGCTGGGGGCCTCTCCAAGGTCTTAGAGGGGGGCTAGTGGTGTGAGCCAAAGAGACTTGTGATGCCGAATCCTCAGAGCCCAATCTGGGGGGATGGTGGAGAAGACCCCAGGCCTCTGGTGGGTAGATAAGCTGGAGAATGGGATCTCTGAGTGCACGACTAAGAATTAAAGGAAATGTTTGAGCGGTGCCATTGTGATTCCTTGCCCCCAAGATCATGGTGACAATGCCTGACACTAGAGGGAAGGACGTGCTGCTGAACAGACAGGCAAGAGATACAAAACATGGAGAACAGAGTTGGAGCAGTGTGGTATGGGGAGGTGAGACTCAAGGGAGGCAGCACAGGGAGAAATGGGGTCTCCAAGGGATTGCCTCAAGCACTCGCACTCACGGTCTGCAAAGTGTGGGAGGCATAGGAGGTGAAGCTGGCTTTGAGTGATTAAAAAAATTGTATACTCTTATACTCAGTGTAAGTGGGCAGAACCCATCCATTCCTCATTCATTCATGCCATCAGTAGACACTGGGCACCCATTCTATGCAAAGCAATGTGCCAGGTGCTAGGTTATAGGAATGAAAAAGTTCCTGTCTTTAAGGAACTCTGCCTAGTCGTCGAGAAACAAGGGGTAAAACTGGCACTTTGCTGGGACCCCAGATAAGGGGCATTCACCCAATCTAGGAAGGCTTCCTTAAGAAAACAATGCATTTGGCTGAAATGGGAAGGATGAGAAGGGTAAAGAATGTGTGTTATGGACTGAATTGTGTGCCCCCAAAATCTGTGTTGTAAATCCTAATCCGTATACCTGTGGTTATAATCCCATTCGGGAACACGTTTGATATATTAATGAGGCACCATTACTGTAGTGTGTGTCTTAAATCAGTCTCTTTTGAGATACAAAAGAGTAGACTAAGCATAAGCAAGCAAGCAGAGATGGGAGAAGATAGATGCCAAGTCACATGAAGATCCCCCAGGAGCAGGTGCTGAAAAGAGACAAGGACAAACAGAGAGAGAAAGGCTTCCCCTAGAGCTGTCAGTTTGTCATACTGTGGTGCCTTGCATGTTGCTGTGATACTGGAAGCTTTGCCACTGGTATTTCAAATACCAGCAGAAAATTTCAAATTTCACTGGAGATTTCAGAATAAGGCACACTAGGAAGAAGGGCCTGGCACTTTACTTCTAAAAAAACTGGCCAGTGGAAACCTTATGAATAGCAGTGAAACATTGTCTGAACGTTTCTGAATGTTCACTGAAACACTGAATCAGTGCCAGAAGATGAGCCCCTCAGGTTGGAAGGCACTCAAACTACGACTAGGGAAGAGCTGCCTAGTCTACTAAAAGTAGAGTCAATCTTAATGACGTGGATGAAGTTAAGCTTTGGTGACCTTCGTTTGCTGATGTGGCATGACTCAAAAGGAGAAGAAACAGCTGCAAACATCCATTAATAATCAGAATGTGAAGTGAATGAAGTATGAGTCTAGGAAAGCTGGAAGTCTTCAAAAATGAAATTGAATGCATAAAGATCAATATCCTAGGCATTAGTGAAGTGAAATGAATTGGTATTGGTCATTTTGAATCAGGCAATCATATTGCCTACTATGCTGGGAATCGCAACTTGAAGAGGAATGGCATCATATTCATTGTCAAAAAGAATTTCAAGATCTACCCTGAAGTACAAAGCTGTAAATGATAGGATAGCATCCATACGCCTAAAAGAAAAACCTGTTAATAAGACTATTATTCAAATTTACGAACCAACCAGTAAGGCAAAGATGAAGAAATTGAAGATATTTACCAACTTCTGCAGTCTGAAATTGATCAAACATGAAATCGAGACTCGTTGATAATTACTGGAGATTAGAATGTGAAAGCTGGAAACAAAGAAGAAGGATTGGTAGTTGGAAAACATGGCCTTGGTGATAGAAAAAAAAAAACCAAAGATCACGTGATAGAATTTTGCAAGACCAATGACTTTATTGCAAATACCTTTTTTCCAACAACATAACAACAGTGACCATACAAGTGGACCTTGATGGATGGAATACACAGGAATCAAATCAACTACATCTGTGGAAAAAGACAATGGAAAAGCTTAATATCATGTCAGAACAAGGCCAGGGGCCGACTGAGGAACAGACCATGAATTGCTCATATGAGTGTCTAAGTTAAAGAAAATTAGAGCAAGTCCACAAGAGCCAAAGTATGAGCTGAGTATATCCCATCTGAATTTAGAGACCATCTCAAGAATAGATTTGACACATTGAACATTAATGACTGAAGACAGTGAGTTGTGGAATGACATCAAGGACATCATACATGAAGAAAGCAAAAGGTCATTAAAAAGACAGGATAGAAAGAAAAGATGAAAATGGATGTCAGAAGAGACTCTGAAACTTGCTTTTGAATGTCAAATAGCTAAAGCAAAAGGAAGAAATGATGAAGTAAAAGAGCTGAACAGAAGGTTTCAAAGGGCTGTTCAAGAAGACAAAGTATAATATAATGAAATGGGCAAAGACCTAGAGATAGAAAGCCAAAAGAGAAGAACATGCTAGGCATTCCTCAGGCTGAAAGAACTGAAGAAAACATTCAAGCTTCGAGTTGTAATACTGAAGGATTCTATGGGAAAATACTAAATGATGCAGGAAGCATCAAAAGAAGATGGAAAGAATACACAGAGTCACTGTATCAAAAAGAATTGATTGATGTTCAACCATTTCAGGAGATAGCATATGATCAGAAACCAACAGTACTGAAGGAGGAGGAAGTCCAAGCGGCACTGAAGGCATTGGTGAAAAACAAGTCTTCAGGAATTGACAGAATACCAATTGAGATGTTCCAACAAATGGATGCAGTGCTTGAGGTGCTCACTGGTCTATGTTAAGAAATTTGGAAGACAGCTACCCAGCCAACCAACGGGACATTCCAAAGAAATGTGATCCAACAGAATGCAGAAATTATTGAACAGTATTATTAATGTCACACACAAGTAAAATTTTGCAGAAGATCATTCAAAAATGGTTGCAGCAGTACATCTACAGGGAACTGCCAGAAATTCAAGCCGAATTCAGAAGAGGAAGTGGAACAAGAGATGTCATTGCTGATGTCAGATGGATCATGGCTGAAAGCAGGGAATACCAGAAAGATATTTACCTGTGTTTCATTAAGTATACAAAGGCATTCGAGTGTGTGAATCACAACAAATTATGGATAACAATGCAAAGAATGGGAATTCCAGAATACTTAATTTTGCTCTTGAGAAGCCTGTACGTAGACCAAGGGGCAGTCGTTTGAACAGAACAAGGGATATGCTGAGTGGTGTAAAGTCAGGAAAGGTCTTTGTCAGGGTTGTATCCTTTCACCATACTTATTCAATCTGTATGCTGAGCAAATAATCCAAGAAGCTGGACTATATGATGAACTCAGCATAAGGATTGGAGGAAGGCTCATTAACAACCTGTGATAAGCAGATGACACACCCTTGCTTGCTGAAAGTGAAGAAGACTTGAAACACTTACTGATGAAGACCAAAGACCACAGTATGGATTACACCTCAACATGAAGAAAACAAAAATCCTAGCAACGGGACCAATAAGCAACATCATGATAAATGGAGAAAAGATTGAAGTTCTCAACGGTTTCACTTTACTTGGATCCATAATCAACGCCCATGGAAGTAGCAGTCAAGAAACCAAATGGCACATTGCATTGGGCAAATCTGCTGCAAAAGACCTCTTTAAAGTGTTAAAAAGCCAAGATGTCACTTTAAGAACTCAGATGCACCTGACCCAGGATATGGTGTTTTTAATTATCTCACATGCATGTGAAAGCTGTACAATGAATAAGGAAGATCAAAGAAGAATTGACTCCTTTGGATTATGGTGTTGGCAAAGAATATTAACTATACCATGGACTTGCAAAAGAATAAACAAATCTGTTTTGGAAGAAGTACAGCCAGAATACTCCTTAGAAGCAAGAATGGTAAGATGTCGTCTCACATACTTTGGACATGTTATCAGGAGGGACCAGTCCCTGGAGAAGAACACCATGCTTGGTAAAGTAGAGGATCAGCGAACAAGAGGAAGACCCTCAAGAGATGAATTGACACAGTGGCTGCAACAATGGGCTCAAGCATAACAACGATTGAGAGGATGGCACAGGACCAGGCAGTGTTTTGTTCTATTGTACATAGGGTCGCTATGAGTCAGAACTTAATGGCACCTAGCATCAACATCAACAACAACAACGGAGCCGGCACCCTGAATTCAGACTTCTATCCCCCTAACTGTGAGAAAATAAATTTCTGTTTGTTAAAGTCACCGTCTTGTAGTATTTCTGTTATAGTAGCACTAGGTAACTAAGACAAGAGGGGACAGAACTTTCAAAGGCTTAGGGGCGGTAGAGCCTTCAGTTCGCACTTGATTATGGCTGAAGCACAAAGTTGGGGGAAGGGATTGAAGATTGGCATAGACATTAAGCTACAGCGCAGCCTGTGGAGCGCAAAGGAACCAGGCTTTAGAGTAGGACACATCTGGCTCTTCTTTTTGGCCCTGAGTGAGTTATTTAACCTCTCTGAGCCTATTTCCCTTTCTGTAAAAGTGGATAATAGTTCTTTCCTCTTGGGAAAAGTTTCAATAGTGATAATGAATAATGGTTGTTGTGTGCCATCGAGCCGATTTTGACTCATAGTGACCCTATAGGACAGAGTAGAACTGCCCCATAGGGTTTCCTAAGCTGTAATCTTTATAGGAGCAGATCACCAGGTCTTTTATCCTGCGGAGCTGCTGGTGGGCTCAAACTGCTGATCTTTTGGTTCTAAACCTGTTGCCATCGAGTGGATTCCAACTCATAGCGACCCTACAAGACAGAGTAGAACTGCCCCATAGGGTTTCCAGGGAGCAGCTGGTAGATTCAAACTGCTAATGTTTTGGTTAGTCACCAAGCTCTCAACCACTGCACCATATTAAAAAAAAAAAAAAAAAACCCACATTATTAATTAGGAAAAGGAATATAAAACAACTAACATATTGTCTTCATCCATGATTGGCACAAATAGTTAAGTGCCAACTGTTAACCAAAAGGTCAGAGGTTGGAATCCACCCAGAGGTGCCTGGAAAGAAAGGTCTGGCAATCTACTGAAAAATCAGTCACTGAAAACCTATAGAACACAGTTCTACTCTGACACATGCAGGGTTGCCAGGAGTTGGCATCACCTGTATGGTAACTGATTACTGTAGCATATTGTCTGGTACCTAACAGAGGTGAAGCAAGGCATGACAGAGGTGAAGCAAGGCGTGACAGAGGTGAAGCAAGGCAGGGGTGGCAGGCCGCGGGAGGTGCCAGACGAGGAGCAGAATGACATTCTGAGGAGCCACAAATATGGAAGGGGCCTGACTGAGGCAACTTGACAAGAGGGGGAAGGGGTTTCTGCTGATGCATTGACCCTATCAACATCTATTCATTTTGAAATTGGGGTGGGGGTGCAACTTAGAGATTGCCCCTGGGTGCTGGTTACCCTTGCTACGCCCCAGGCACATAAATGGGCATTCAAAAACAACTTATTTAATCAATTCCAAAGAGGCATTTCTCTCCCCATATTTTAATATCTCTGATTGGGATTTGCCTTAAACATTTAATTGGCAGCATAATTTCTTTCTTGGCTATACATAAACTAAGGGTGTCAGACAATTAACGACATCTTGCTTTCGATGACATAATGGTAGTTCTTTGGAATATCTAGAATACAAAAACAAAAAACAGTTGCTATCAAAGCAAAATTTTTTTCTGTGAAGGTCCAGATAGTAAATATTTTAGACTTCTTGGGTCATACAGTCTCTGTGACAACTACTCAACTCTTCCTGGTAGAATGAAAGCACCATAGACAATATGTAAATAAATGAGCACGATGTGTTCCAATAAAACTTTATTTATGGACGTTGAGATTTGAATTTCATATAATTTTCATGTGTCATGAAATATTCTTCTTGTGATTTTTTTTCCAGCCATTTAAAAATGTAAAAATGATTTCCCCTTCATGGACTTTCCAACAAGTGGGGACCTGTGTTTGCTTCATGGCTGAAGTTTGCAAATACAAGCCACTGGAACATTTGCACTGAGACCACAGTAATATCTATCTGGAAATGGTCAAGAATTGCTTCCCATAAATTTCTGTGCTGTATGCTTCTGTTACTCCCTGGAAAATTCCCAGGATTTTTTCAAACTTTGCTAGGAATTATGTGTATTGATATTTCGGGGTGTCTGGAGGCAATTTGGATATAGAAACTCAGCTTGCATAGAGTGGAATCAGGAAGGTTTTCCTTGAGGAGATGATCAATGACCTGAGTTTTGTAGGATGAACTAAAAGTGTGGATAGGGAAGCACAAACAAAAATGTGAAGCAACTCTGTGCATGTGAGGGGTTGGGCTTGGCTAGAGATAGGTGCAAGGGGCAAGGGGGCAATACAGAGAGGTGAGGACAGATCATGCCAGGCCTTGGAAGCCAGGTCAAGGGCTTTTATCCCAGGGCAGGAGTTCTTAACTTGAGATCAATGAATTGGGCTTCAGAAGGTCTGTGTTAATCTCTTGAAATCATGTGGAAAATTTTGTAAAGATGTTTGTCTTTCTAGGGCAAAAGTCTATATCTTTTATCAAACTCTCAAAGGGGTAGGTGACCCTGTTATGGATTGAATTGTGCCCTTTCAAAATATGTGTCAGAATACCAACCCTTATACCTGTGGATGTAATCTCATTTGGAACAGGGCTGTCTTTCTTATGTTAATGCAGCCATATAAGCGTAGGGTGTGTCTTAAACCTAATCACTTTTGATGTATAAAAAGAGCACTTTAGACACAGAGACAAGAAAGCACAAACCAGGGAAAGATAGACAACGCCACGTGGATATCACCAAGGAACTGAGGCATGATGGGGCTAGAGAATCAGAGACAGGATTTCCCCCAGAGTGGACAGAGAGCCTTTCCCTAGAGCCAGCGCCCTGAATTCAAACTTCTAGCCTCCTGAACTATGAGAAAATGAATTTCTGTTCATTAAAGCCACCTGCTTGTGGTATTTCTGTTACAGCAGCACTTCTAAGACAGACTGGCATGGATTAGAAGAGAATGAAACTAATCCACCAGGAAAAGTAGAAGCAGAAAACTTTGAGAATTCTGGTGCTATTTGAGCTACTGAGTAAAAATGCCCTGACTTTTGTCTCTGTCTTTGCCATAGTTACTTGAAATAATGTAGTGTCCTAATATTAAATTTATTCTTGCCTAAACGTGATTAAGGAATCCGGATGGTACAGTGGTTAAAACGATCCACTGTAAACTGAAAGGCTAGTGGTTTGAACCCACGGAGGGAGAAAGATTTGGCAGTCCACTTCCATGAAGATTTCCAGCCTTGAAAACTCTACGAGGCAATTCTACTCTGTTCTAAAGGGTCATTATGAGTCAGAATCGACTAGATGGCAGTGGGTTTGGCTTTGGAACCTAGTTCAGGTTGGGTTTCTGAGAAATTAAAGATGTTAAGCAGAGGGGTTTTCACTGGCTAATGCTTTTCAGAAGTAGACTGCCAGGTCCTTCTTTCTAGTT
Organism: Elephas maximus indicus; assembly: GCF_024166365.1. Lineage (NCBI taxonomy): Eukaryota > Metazoa > Chordata > Mammalia > Proboscidea > Elephantidae > Elephas > Elephas maximus. Next base: position 98,445,380 of record NC_064821.1, read on the forward strand.
TGTCTTAATCTGGAAGCTCAGCTAAAATCTGTCCTCCATGGGTGACCCCGGTGGTATCTGAATACCGGTGGCATAGCTTCCAGCATCACAGCAACACACAAGCCCCCATAGTACGACAAACTGACAGTCATGTGGGTTTAAAGTCAGGAAAGGTGTGCATCAGGGTTGTATTCTTTCACCACACCTATTTAATCTGTATGCTGAACAAATAATACAAGAAGCTGGACTATATGAACAGGAACGGGGCATCAGGATTGGAGGAAGACTCATTAACAACCTGTGTTATGCAGATGACACAACCTTGCTTGCTGAAAGTGAAGAGGACTTGAAGCGCTTACTAATGAAGATCAAAGACCACGGCCTTCAGTATGGATTACACCTCAACATAAAGAAAACAAAAATCCTCACAACTGGACCAATGAGCAACATCATGATAAATAGAGAAAAGATTGAAGTTGTCAAGGATTCCATTTTACTTGGATCCACAATCAACAGCCATGGAAGCAGCAGTCAAGAAATCAAAAGATGCATCACTTTGGGCAATTCTGCTGCAAAGGCCCTCTTCGAGGTGTTGAAGAGCAAAGATGTCACCCTGAAGACTAAGGTGCGCCTGACCCAAGCCATGGTATTTTCAGTCACATCATATGCATGTGGAAGCTGGACAATGAATAAGGAAGACCGAAGAAGAGTTGACACCTTTGAATTGTGGTGTTGGCGAAGAATATTGAATATACCGTGGACTGCTGAAAGAACGAACAAATCTGTCTTGGAAGAAGTGCGACCAGAATGCTCCTTAGAGGCAAGGATGGTGAAACTGCGTCTTACATACCTTGGACATGTTGTCAGGAGGGATAAGTCCCTGGAGAAGGACATCATGCTTGGCAGAGTACAGGGTCAGCGGAAAAGAGGAAGACCCTCAACGAGGTGGATTGACACAGTGGCTGCAACAATGAGCTCAAGCATAACAACGATCATAAGGATGGCACAGGACCAGGCAGTGTTTTGTTCTGTTGTGCATAGGGTCGCTATGAGTCGGAACTGACTCGACGGCATCTAACAACAACACAACAAGCAGAGGGGAATGCATGATGAGAGTAGAGTTTGGAGTGAGTACTCTAGCTGCCAAGAGGAGAATGGACTGCACTGAGGAAGCAGGGGACCAGTAGGGAGACTGATGCGATGGTCTCAGGGAAAGAGGGTGCAGACTGGAACAGAGATGATGTCTTGGTATGGAGAGGAGAGAGATAGATATGAAACATATTTCCAATGTACAATCAGCAGATGTGGTTACTGATTGAGAGATGGAGGGTGAAGGAGGAGAAGGACAAGTCTGGGAGGCTGAAAACTCAGGCAGATGTGCAGATCAGGGGGAAGAGAGCAAGTTAGCTGCCCACATGGTGTTGGAAATCCAGGGCAGTGCATCTGAGGTTTAGGAGAGAAGTTCTAGGCTGGATAAGGGGATTATCATCTTAGAAGGAGTAACTGAAGCCATGGAGTGAAGTAGGTTGTCTAGGACGATGTAGGAAGGGCCAAAGTGTGTGCTGCTCCTGTCCAGTGTGGTCAGTGGACACCTGGTCACCAAAGCGACTGGGGGTCACAGATCTCTGCCCAGGGTATTGTGGAGGGTGGAGGGTGGGCTATATACTTCTTTGTTGGGGATAGTTCCCTCCTTTGCAGGTACCTGAGAAAAAGAAGCCAGAGTTTGCTTGGTTGTGTATTCCCTCCCCACCTTTTTTTTTTTTTAAGAGCAAAAGAGTATGGGACTAGGCAGGTGGTAACCATCTGTGCTTGTTAGGAAGAGAAAGGGGTTGCTGGGGTAAGTGGGACTAGTGGGGGCAGAAGAAGAGGGCCAAAAGGGGAATTGAAAGTAATAGAAAATTCCCAGTTAGCCAAAGGGATGGATTGGAGAGAAACTGACCCCAACATGCACGGAGCCATGCTGTGGGGTAGAAAGAACAGGGAGGGAGTATAGGAGAGATCTGGGCTCCATTCTGGTCAATTCAACCCTCTGAGTCTTAGATTCCACATCTATGAACCAGAAATGACAATGACTTACTCTGAAGAACAGTTGAGGAATTATATAAAAATAACAAAACTATAAAACAAACAATAACAACAACAACAACAACAAAAAAAAAACAGTTGCCTTCAAAGCAAATTTTTTCTGTGAATGTCCAGATAGTAAATATTTTAGACTTGTGGGTCATATCATCAGGTATCCCTTGCTATCTGAACTCTTATTATCTAAATACTCACTATGATGCTTGTAACCCAAGGTTCACGGCCCTAATTGAATACCTGCCATGATGAATTGGCTTGTGCACCAGCGAAAACAGTTAAATGATGGGTGACCCCAGTGAGTATACTTGGCAGGTCCTGCAGTCCATTTCAGTTCTTCTCTCTATGGGATCATGCCCCCATATTGCATTACTCATATGTGCTGGGCATTATTACTAGCATGTTCCTCACACTGTAAGTGAAATTAACCTCTAGGAAAGGTGAAAATGCTGTGAAGAAAGTGGGTGAGTCTAAGTAACTTAGCAAGGTCCTTTATTAGCAGAAAGGCGGAGGTGACAATGGACATCAAGAATAGAGGACACACAGAATGAATGAGCTTGGCCGTGCGCTTGAGCCCATCACTCACACCTTGGGTCAGGCAGGCGAACTGATTGCGGTTGCAAGCGAGCCTGGTCATAACTTGAGCAGAAATGTCATATGTAAAAATGCTATGACAAGGGCATGGTCTCCAGAAGGGTAAGCAAAGGAAAAGCAAACAGATGCCCACTTTTTTTTTAACCCAATGATTTATCTATGGCTTCAGATAACGGGTCACAGTCATTCACTTCCTGAGTCTCAAGTATCAAGACTTTGAGTATCAAGTAAACTTTAGCTGAGTCCCAGTTGAAATGCTTGTATCTTTTGGAAAATTGAATCTGAATTACCAAAATGAGATTTCCACCTTATTTATTTAATGAATGCATGTATTTAATAAATGTAATCTGCTTTTGGTATTATAGATATGTTTGAGGTTATTTATTAATCAAAAGATGTCCCACCAGTTCCTTGGATGTGGACACGGACCAACCTCAGACATCCTCACCCACCACTTACAGGCACCATCTCTTCCTCTTATCCCCACCCCTCACTATTATATCCTTTAGCAGGATTTTCTAATTGGCTTATTTATTTATGTTATTATGCTAAGTGGTACTTGTATTCAATGAATAGTAATCATTTCATTATAATTTACATTATTGTACATGTTCATTGAAAGAAAATATAATTTCCATCCACTACAATACAGTATCACTGTGTCACTAACCTCCAAGGAAGCCCATCAATACTTCATGTTATATACTTTGTATTATGTAGAAGCCCTTAGTAGGTTTGCTAAATAGATGTTTAAGAGTGTTCAGTGATACTTAGAGAAGTTGGTTGAGTTTTATAGGTGGTCCGTGAATACAAAATTAATTTTTTAAATTAAAATAATGGAATATAGGATCCTGCTAGCCAAGTTTTCTCCAGCTGCCTGGGGAATCATGGTGATTAAAAGGCCTTCAATTGTTCCAAAGAACAATCTGGAGGCTTCCAGAATGATGAGAGGAGACAAACACATCCTGGAGTTGTTAGCTGAATGACCTAAGGGAAACCAGGCTAGTTCTAGAGTCCCAGAATACAGGGTGAAGGAGAGGGGGAGTCCTTGGAGAGCAGGTAAACCAACCTTCCTTATCTGACAAAGGGCAAACTACAGCCCAACTTGGGAAGGGGCTGACTCAGGGCCACCCGATGAGGTGGTCATTGGGTGAACCAGGCCTTCTGCCTTCCACACCAGTGCTTTTTCACTACTCCTAGTCTGAAACCCATCCAGACCAACCTCCTCAGTTACTGATGGGAAGACTGAGGTCACTGAGAAGAATGACTTGCCCAGAGTCACTCTGCAGGCTAATGGCAGAATTGGGAGTAAAATCAGAGTGTTCAGGCCTATCAGCAACCTTAGAAACCATCAAGCCCAACCCCTCCTTTAGCCATTGAGAACCCAGGCCCGGAAAGTGCATAGAGCGGTTGCATTTCTAACACAATCTGGCTCTTGCTGCTGCTGCTGCTGGTATCCTGGGTTACGCAAGTGGAGGTGACATTCACTGATCCTGGGCCCATGGGAGACAGTCAGCTTAGGGGAAAAATAGTGAGTTCTCATGGGCTATCCACCGCTGGGTGAATGGGGCTGGGATTAGGTGGTGGATTGTCACAAGAGGCAGGAGTTGAGGCAGGAAAGGGGGCTCTTTGGAAAACCTGAGTCAGAAGGTAGGTGATTCTGGAAAAGCCTCTGTGTACTTGTAAAGACAGCACGTACTCAACCAACACAAAGAGTTCAGGATTTCTATTAGACTTGGATGGCGATTTGTGGATTACCGGGTCCAATGCAGAGGAAGAAAGAGAATTAAGCTCTGGAGAGTACAGTCTCAGAGCTTAGAAGGATCCCCAACCTTTCTCAATTAGGGAAACTGAGGCTGAGAGGGCACAGGGACTTGGCCAACACCATAGGCACAGTCAGGGACTAAAACTGGCCCCCTGTCTACTAGACCAGCTCTTTTTCACCCACCCAGTTTCTGCATGTTGAGAATATTCTCCACACTGAGAGCCCGGCTTGCTGTACCTTTCTCAGAATCACTGGAAACAGAGGGAATAGCTGGCTCTTTTCCAGAATCCAAGCTGTTTCATGTCTGCCCAGGCTCCCCAGAGGTCATCCTGGAGTCAGGGCCGTCGCCAGCCCTCCGTCCCTGAACCCTCCCAGCTCTCGGCCCTTTGTCTCAGCTCCCAGACAAGATTTCCTCCTCCTCCTTTGCCTGGCATGCATCTCCCAAGGTCCAGGGCTGCTGGCCAGCCTCACCCTGGGCCCTCCCATAACACAGGCTCCAGAATAGCCAGGCAGTCTGACTTGGGCAGAAATGCCTTCCAAGGAAGCCGATGCCTTGAGGTTTCTAATCCCTTTCTTACCCACAGAGTACAGTTTCCTTTTTTAGAACATGAACTCAGAGGACATGGCTCCTTGCCGTTCCATGAATAGACTGTCTCCCAGGTGCTGAATTCCAGGAACCCAGCAAAGATGACCGGCCATGGGCCTTTCAAGTTTGGCTGCAGGAAGAGCATGTCCCAGCAGGGTGGCTGGAGCCAGCTCCAGGAGTCCAAAATACTCATACTGGCACCAAGGCTAACATAACTCTGGACCCAACAAGCACCTCAGGGGAGTTCCCACAATCTCACCCCGCATCTTCAAGGCATCCCCATGGACTTATTCTCCTACTCGTCTCACAAGTATTTACTGTGGTTAAGAGCTCTGCTGCTAACCAAAATGTTGGCAGTTTGAATCTACCAGCTGCTCCTTGGAAATCCTATGCGGCAATTCTATTCTGTCCTATAGGGTTGCTATGAGTCAGCATTGACTCAACAGCAATGGGTTTGGTTTTGGTACTCTGTGTCAGGTCTCTTCTAGGCACTAGAACTTTCTGGTACAGTTAACAAAACAAAGATCCTTGCTCTCAGGTAGCTAATGTTTTAAGTGGGGAATGGTTATTTTATGCCTAGCCAAGGCATGGTAGCTGTGGCGGTTCAGTGGTAGAGTTCTCACCTTCCATCTGGGAGGCCTGGTTTCAATTCCCTGCCAGTGTACATCATGCACAGCCATTACCTGTCAGTGGTGGCTTGTGTGTTGTTATGATGCTGAACAGATTTTAGTAGAGTTTCCAGACTAAGATGGACTAGGAAGAAAGGCCTAGTGATTTAATTCTGAAAATCAGCCAATGAAAACTCTGTGGATCACAATGGTCCTATCGGCAACCAATCATGAGGATGGCGCAGAACAGGGCAGCATTTCATTCCATTGTGCATGGATCACCAAGAGTCAGGGGCCAATTCGACGGCAGCTAACAACAACATCCAAGGCAGGGGGTGTATAGAGTTTTGGAGTTTGGCTGATATGGGTTCAGACTTCCTCTGTTCTGTGATCTGGGTAAAAAAAGTAGCTGGTTTTTTTTTTTTTTTTTTTAATCGTACTTTAGATGAAGATTTACAGAACAAACTAGTTTCTCATTAAACAGCTATTACACGTATTATTGTATCACATTGGTTAACAAAGCCACGTGTCAACAGTCTTCTTTCTCAATCCTGGGTTCCCTATTACCAGCTTTCCTGGTCCCTCCTGCCTTCCAGTCCCTGCCTCAGGGCTGGTGTTCTCCTTTAGCCTTGTTATGTTCCATGGGTTTGCTCAATCTTTGGCTGAAGGGTGAACCTCAGGAGTGACCTCATTACTGAGCCGAAAGGGCGCTGGGGGCCATACTCTCAGAGTTTCTCCAGTCTCTGTCAGGCCGACAAGTCTGGTCTTTCTTTTTGAGTTAGAATGTTGTTCTCTATTTTTCTCCAGCTCTGTCCAGGACCCTCTGTTGTGATCCCTGTCATAGCAGTCAGTGGTGGTAGATGGGCACCATCTAGTCGTCCTGGACTCAGTCTAGTGGAGGCCGTGCTAGATGTGGTCCATTAGGCCTTTGGACTAATCTTTCGCTTGTGTCTTTAGTTTTCTTCATTCTTCCTTGCTCGTGAAGGGGTGAGACCAGTGGAGTATCCTAGAAGGCCGCTCACAGGCTTTTACGACCCCAGACGCTACTCATCAAAGTAGAATGTAGAACATTTTCTTTATAAACTATGTTATGCCAATAAAGCTAGATGTTTTCCAAGACCGGCCCTCAGCCCAGCAATTCGGTCCCTCAGGGAGTTTGGATGTGTCTGTGGAGCCACCACGACCTTGCATTGTACAGGGTGTGCTGGCTTCCCCCTGAATTGTGTACTGTCTTACCCTTCACCAAAGTCACCACTTAACTATTAAGTATCTTTCCCTCACCATCTCTCCGCTCCTTCTAACCATCAAACACTGTTTCTTTCCGTATGTGAACCTTTTCATGAGTTTTTACAGTAGTGGTCTCATACAATATTTGTCCTTTTGTTGTTGACTTGTATTTCTTTCAGCATAATGCCCTCCGGATTCACCCATGTTATGAGATGTAGCTGGGTTTGTGTGGTTTTGTCTTTTCCGTCTTCCCCCATGTCTCACTGGGTAGCTATTTGGACTTCTCTGAACTTGTTTCTTTCATGCTAAAGTGGAGATAAAAATTCCTTCGTTGTCCTCAGATAGTTAAATATAGAGCTACCATGTGAATCAGCAAACCCACTCCTAAGTGTATACCTAAAGGCAATGAAAACATATGTCCTCACAAAAACTTGTACATGAATGTTTATAGCAGCATTATTCATAATGGCCAAAAGTGGAAACAACCCAGATGTCCATCAACTGATGAATGGATAAATAAAATGTGACCTCTCCATACAATGGAATATTATTTGGCAGTAGAAAGAAATTAAGTACTGATTGGTGCTACAACATGGATGAACCTCGAAAACATTATGCTAAGTAAAAGAAGCCAGCCACAAAAGGTCACATGTTACGGGATTCTATTTACGGAATATGCCAAGAATAGGCAAATCCTTAGAAAAAGAAAGTAGATTAGTGGTTGCCTAGAACTAGAGGGCATGGGGAGATTAGGGGTGATGGCTAAGGGGTACAGGTTGCTTTGTGGGCTAATGAAAATGTTGATTTTAAAATTGTGGTGATGGATTTACTACTCTGTGAATGTACTAAAAGCCATTGAACTGGACACTTTAAATGGATGACTTTTATTGCATGCGAATTACATTTCAATAAAACTGTAAAAAAAAAAGTTGTACCTTGCAGATCTCTTTGAGGATTAAATGAGCTATGTATACAATGTAACTGTCTGACATTTATAATGCATATGTTTGACATTTGGTAGATACTCAATAGATGAGAACATTTATTCTATTGTTAATCCTTAATAGGTTGGTGTCATGGGTTAAATTGTGTCCCCACAAAATATGTGTCAACTTGGCTAGGCATAATTCCCAGTATGGTGTGGTTGTCCTCCATTTTGTGATCTGACATAATATCTTCCATTTTGCAATGTGTTATAAATCCTAACCTCTTCATGTTAATGAGGCAGGATCAGTGTGGGGTGAGTCACACCCTTACTAAAGGGCTTGACTCAAGTCACAGCCTTAATCAAGTCACAGCCCTCACGACCTTGCTTAAGGCACACCCTTGCTCCAATCAGGCCTTTTATCTTACAACATGAGAATGACAGGTGTGCCTTCCACTGGGCAATGATGCCCTTGCCCCCAATTCTGGTCCTGTGCCTATTGAAATCCTAACTATATCATGACTCAGCTCAGGTGCCACCTTCTCCACAAAGCTTCCTTGTTGGTCCACCCAGAAACTCTAGGGCAATCTCTGTAGTGTCCCCAACAAGGGGTATTCAGAGACTCAGAGCCAAACTCTTGTCCCAGTCTGGCTTGTTTGGATTATTTGTGAACACACTGTCTTCCTGAGATGAGTTCCATCTGTCCTGTCCCTTGTGCCGAGCCCCTTACATGTCACAGAGGCCATGATCCTGTAACTAAAGTGTTTACAATGCACACACTCTGTCTGTCTTGGCACAGTACCTGTGGTAGGCAGAATTCCAAGATGATCACATGATTATGTGGCAGTACGTGACAAAGAGAATTTTTTTTGAAATATTTTTTTATTCTGCCTTAGGTGAAAGTTTATAGCTCATCTTAATTTCTAGTTTAAAAATTTATACACACATTGTTTTGTGACATTGGTTGCAATTCTCACAACATGACAGCATGCTCCCCATTTCCACCCCAAGTTCCCTGTGTCCGTTTGTCCAGTTCCTGTCCCTTCCTGCCTTCTTGTCTTGCTTTTGGACAGGAGTTGCCCATTTGGTCTTGTATATTTCATTGAACTGAGAAGCACATTCCTCACATGTGTTACTTTTGGTTTTATATGTCTGTCTAATCTTTGTCTGGAAAGTGGCCTTCGGGAATGGTTTCACTCCTAGGTTAGCAAGCCTAGGAGCCATCATTTCGGGAGTTCCTCCAGTCTCTGTCAGACCAGTAAGTCCGGTCTTTTCTTGTGTGTGTGAATTTGAATTCTGTTCTTCATTCTGTCTGAGACAATCTGTTGTGATCCCTGTCGCAGCACTTGGAGGTGGTAGCCAGGTACCATCTAGTTCTTCTGATCTCAGGCTGGTGGAGTCTCTGGTTCATGTGGTCCTTTAGTCCTTTGGGCTAATATTTTCCTTGTATCTTTGGTTTTCTTCATTCTCCTTTGCTCTTGGTGGGATGGGACCAATAGCTGTATCTTAGATGGCCGCTCAAAAGCTTTTAAGACCCCAGATCCTACTCACCAAAGTGGGATGTAGAACATTTTCTTTATGAACTATGTTATGCCAATCGACCTAGATGTTCCCCGGGACTATGGTCCCCAGGCCCCTGCCCCAGACACTTGGTCCCTCAAAGTGTTTGGATGTGTCTAGGAAACTTCTTGGCTTTTGCTTTGGTCTGATCGTGCTGAGTTCCCCTGCATTGTGTGTTGTCCTTGCCTTCACCAAATTTGAGACTTGTCTACTATCTAGTTAGTGGCTTTCCCTCCCCCACCCTCCCTATTTTTATAACCATGAGAGAATATTTTTTTCTGTGTGTAAATCTTTTCTTAAGTTCTTATCTTAGCTGTCTCATACAATATTTGTCCTTTTGTGACTGACTTATTTCACTCAACATAAAGTCCTTCAGATGCATCCATGTTGTGAGATGTTTTGCAAATTCATCATTGTTCTCTAATGTTGCACAGTATTCCATTGTCTGTACGTACCATAATTTTTTTATGCATTCATCTGTTGATGGGCATTTAGGTTGTTTCCATCTCTTTGGTATTGTGAACAGTGCTGCAATGAACATGGGTGCATGTGTGTCTATTCCTGTGACGGCTCTTATTCTCACCAGCAGAGCACAGAAGTTCCAATCTCCCCATAACCTCTCCAACATTTGTTATTCTGTGTTTTTTTGGATTACTGCCAGTATGTCAAGGTGAGAAAGTATCTCAATGTAGTTTTGATTTGAATTTCTCTAATAGCTAATGATCATGAGTGTCTCTTCAGGTGTGTGTTAGTCACCTGCATGTCTTCTTTGGTGAAGTGACTGTTCATATCCTTAGCCCATTTTTAATTGAATTATTTGCCTTTTTGTTGTTGAGGTGTTACAGTATTTCATGGATTTTAGAGATTGGACCCTTGTCCGATATGTCGTAGACGAAAATTTTTTCCCAGTCTATAGGTTCTTTTTTTACTCTTTTGGTGAAGTCTTTTGATGAGCATTAAGTGTCTAATTTTCAGAAGCTTCCAGTTACCTAGTTTCTCTTCTGGTATTTGTGCATTGTTAGTTATGGTTTGTATCCTATTTCCTATTTATACCATGTATAAGGACCCCTAGCCTTGTCCCTATTTTTTCTTCCACAATCTTCATTGTTTTAGACTTTATATTTAGGTCTTTGATCCGTTTTGAGTTAGTTTTTGAAAATGGTGTGAGGTATGGGTCTTGTTTCATTTTTTTACAGATGGATATCCAGTTATACCAGCACTACTTGTTAAAGAGACTGTCCTTGCCCCATTTAATGGACTTTGGCCCTTTGTCAAATATCAGCTGCTCATAGAAGGAAGAATTCAGCTTTGGCTTCTCAATTCTGTTCCATTGGTCTATGTGTCTGTTGTACCAGTACCAGGCTGTTTTGACTACTGTGGCGATATAATAGCTTCTAAAATCCAGTAGGATTAAGTCTCCCACTTTTTTCTTCTTATTAATGCTTTACTTATCTGGGGCATCTTCCCTTTCCATATGAAGTTGGTGATTTTTTTCTCTATCTCCTTGAAGAATGTTGTTGGGATTTGGATTGGGATTGCATTGTATCTGTAGATTGCTTTGAGTAAAATCAACATTTGCACAATGTCGGGTATTTCCACCCATGAGCATGTTATACTTTTCCACTTAGGTAGGTCTTTTTTGGTTTCTTGCAATAGCGTTTTGTAGTTTTCTTTGTATAGGTCTTTTATATCCCCGGTTAGAATTATTCTAAGTACTTTATCTTCTTGGGGGCTACTGTAAATGATATTGATTTGGTAATTTCCTTTTTGAAGTTCTCTTTGTTGGCGCAGAGGAATCCTACTGATTTTTGTATGTTAATCTTGTATCCTGCTTTGTTGAAATCTTCTATTAGTTCCAGTAACTTTCTTGTGGATTCTTTGGGGGTTTTCTGTGTATAAGATCATATCATCTGCAAATAGGGACAGTTTTACCTATTCCTTACCAATTTGGATGCCCTTTGTTTCTTTTTCTTGCCTTATTGCTCTAGCTAGGACAGCAAAGGGAATTTTGTAGACATGATTAAGTTTACTAATCAGTTGACTTTAAGATAGGGAGGTGGATAGGTCTAACCTAATCATATTCCCAGTTTAAAAGCAGGGAGTTTTCTTTGTCTGGTGGCAGAAGAGGAAGTCAGAGGCATTCAAAGCACAAAAAAAAATTGACACAAGGGAGGTTCTCCCTTGCTGAGATCTAGGGGCTATGGGGTAGAACCTGAGAACAGCATCAAGCTGCTAAGAGTGGTCTTTGGCTGACAGCCAAAAAGAAAAAGAGGACCTCAATCTTATAACCCAAGGAACGGAATTGTGCCCAAAATTTGAATGAACCTGGAAGCAAGCCTCCAGATAATAGCCCAGTCTGGCCAACACCTTGACTTCGGCCTTGTAAGATCCTAAGCAGAGAACCCCGTTGAGCCAAGTTGGACTTCCTGACATAGAACTGTGAGCTAATAAATTTATCTTGCTCTAAGCTGTTACACTTATGGTAATTTGTTATACAGCAACAGAAAAACTAAAACAGCTCCCATCTCAGGAGAGAAGTTTTATCACCATTTTATGAATAAAGAAGTCCAGAGAGGTGTGGTTACTTGCCCAGAACTGCACAGCACATTAGTAACAGCGCTGAGCCAGGGCCTACGTCAGGGGTTGGCAAACATTTTCTGGAAAGGGCCAGGCTTTGTGGGTCACATATAACTGTGTCACCTACAACAATGTTTAACTCTGATGTTGTAGCACAAAAGCAATACATAAAGAATGAGCACAGCAAGGTTCCAACACAACTTTATTTATGGACCTCAAAATTTGAATCTCATAAAACTTTCATGTATCATGAAATATTATTATTCTTTTGATTTTTTCAACCATTAAAAACGTTAAAAGCCATTTTTAGTTTGTGGGCCATACAAAAGCATGTAGTGACAGGCACTAGGATAGATTTGGCCCGTGGCCCTTAGTTTGCCAGTCCCTTCTTTCTTCCCCAGCATTTCCCCCTTAGGTGCCTGACTTCTACCCCAAGGCGTTACTGATTCTATACAGTGGCTAAGCAGCTGGCGAAAAAGGCTTTGAATGCCGTAAGTCTGTGCCTGTCTCCCTGCTGTACTTCAGATTCTCCTTGTGACTTTAGGCAACTCACTTTCCCTCTCTGGGCCTATAAAACAGAGATAGAAGCAAGGCAGTGGTTGTCAAGCTTTTTCTCCTCCCTCTCCCACTCCTACGCTTTTTCCCAAAGGAAAGGTAACACAGTCCCCTAGTATCAAAAACTGGTGAAAGGGTATCTCATTGGACTAGTTAGGAGTGGGCCTAGGGTCCCTGCACACTTCTGCCTACTCCACCCTCAGAAGCAGCCTTGGAATCTCTCTGCAGAACAGGGTCTGAAAACTTTTGAGCCAGGTGGTCTCTAAAATTTAACTAAGGTAGTCTACATGAGGGTTTCTCAACCTCAGTGCTGTTAACATTAGACTGGATAATTCTTTGTTATGAGGAGGCTTTGGCCTCAACACACTAGATGTAATAGCTTCGCTCCCCACCCCTGTCCCAGTTGTGACAACCAAATGTGTCTCCATACAAATATCTCCTGGGGGGCAATATCAAGCTTGGTCGAGCACACTGGTTCATGAACCGAGCCTCCCCTCAGAATCCTGTTGCTATTTGTACTGTAGGAATGTACTGCTATATCATTCTTTAAAGATACTCCCACCCTAGACCTTGCCCAGGCTTGGCTGTGTTCTGGCTGACCTTGAAATCTTCCCTGTTCCCATGAGCCTTCCTCCCTCCCTGTGAAAATGCACTGGGTTCCTAGGCAGGGCACAGAGCAACTCGCCATCACACGCCCCATGGTATTGACATGTTTATTCATGGTGGGCCTACTGTGTGTCAGCTTTAGGATGGCACAGAAAGAGGGACAGAGCCAAAGAAGGCCATACCTGCACTCAAGGTTTCTCTTGTTGTTGTTGGGTGCCATTGAGTCTATTCCAATTCACAGAGACCCTATAGGACAGAGTAAAACAGCCCCACAGGGTTTCCAAAGAGCAGCTGGTGGATTTGAACTGCTGACCTTTTGGTTAGCAGCTGAGATCTTAACCACTGCACCACCAGGGCTCCCTCGTCTTCTAGAGATAATAATAATAACAATAGTGAATATTACTGAACACTTACCATGAGCCAAGCACTGTTGCTAAGCCTATCATATAACAACTCACTTAATCTTTGTTACAACCCTGGGGGAAACCCTGGTGGTGTAACCAAAATGTTGGCAGTTCGAATCCACCCAGCGCTCCTTGGAAACTATGAGGCTGTTCTACTCTGTCCTATAGGGCTGCTATGAGTCAGAATCTACTCGATGGCAACAGGGTTTTTTTTTTTTTTTTTTTAACAACAACCCTGGGAGACCTGGTACTACCGTTACCCTTCTTTACAGGTGAGCAAACTGAGGCACGGAGCAGCGCAGTAACTTGCTCAAAGACCTGCAGCCAGGGTGGGGTGGAGCTGGGTTCAGATCTGGATGTGGAACTGATGCTAACACTTAGTTCTCGTTGTTTCTCCAAGTGTGGCCTTGGGCCCTGGCCCTGGAATCACCTGTCCAAGGTGGTGGGAGGGTGGGGTGGGCGGAGCCAGTGCAGATAAGGGCGCACTTAGGGAAATGTTGCCCTTCCTTTATAGGGTTCGAGACTGTTCTTTATCTATGAGGAATACTCCAATTTTCTTTTAAGGTATTATTATTTTCCACATTTTCGACAATGTCTATTTCTTTTTGTTGGAAAAGAAGAAGGGAAGGCATTTAGTAAGTGTGATCAGGGCTATGACAGATGGACTTTTAAAGGTTAATGGGAGCCTGGAAGAGGGAGCAGATGATTCTGCCTTGGGACACGGAGGACAAGTCACATAGAGAAGGTAACCTTTAGAGTATTAAGGGAAGTGTCTGAGGTTACCAGGTAGAGACGGTGAGAAGGGAAAGCCTCTGAAGCAGAAGAAATGGCTTCTGCAAAGCCATGGCCTTGTGCTTGGGGGACGGTGAGCATGAAGAGGTTCAGAGTGGCAAAGTGGGCGTGCAGAAAATGAGGCTGGGAGGTGGCCAGGGACCTGGTCACAACAGGAGTGGATGCTTAGGAGCTGGGTCATTATTCGGAGGGCCATGGTGAGCCATGGAAGGATTTAGGCAGGTAAGAGACTGACTGCGGTGCTCGTTTGGATCTCAAGCTGGTGCAGCATGAAGGACTGGCAGCCTGGGGGCAGAGAGGCCAGGGAGAGGCTGGAGCAGCTCAGGGGATTAAACAAGAAGGGGACAGTGTGGCAAAAAATGAAAAAGTACATGTGGGTCTGGAGATTTAGACTGATGTGGATTTCAGCACCCTCCTCCCCTACATAAATTTTGTAACTCTGGATAAGGCACTTATCTTTGAGCCTTGATGACGGGTATCTGAGGTGATGCTTAAATGGGACTGGTGCTTGCCTTGTAATGTGCAATAAGTGGGTGTAAATGGTAGCTCCTTCCCCACCCCTTTGTCCAGAAGCTGGTGACCTATGTTCTCCTCTGAGGCACCCAGCTGGTGCCAGGGAAAGTCTGCTTGTTCAAAGAGGCAAATATGCTCCAGCCAGCAGGGCTCACCATGGTGCCCGGACATCATGGCAGAACCCAGGGGCTGGGACTAGGGTTCCCAAATTTGGGGGAAAAGGAAGGCAGAGCCAGCATAACTGGGCCAGATCTCTAGATTCAGATCAGCCCCCAGTCCCAGGCCCCTGAGGTCTGGCCATGCTGGGCCTGGCTGGGCCCTGAGCCAAGCCACATCTGGCTCCTGTCCTTGGGGAGGTCACCATTGACTAGGGGAGATTCACAAGGCCAGCTCCTCGAGGATAAGGTCTTACTAAAACCTCATAGCTGCCCTGGGAGGGAATGCCATGGTCTCCATTTTACTGACACCATATAACTGAAGAATCTTCTGGCCTATAACTAACTGGGTCAGGAGAGAAATTACAATCTGTCAATTCCAGGCCTTGAGCTTCCATCCTGGGTCAGGAGGCTCTGGTCTAAACAGAGTCTGAGGGACGTGCTAGCGCTTAGCCCTGCCCAGGCCTGAGCCTTAGCCTCACCACCTGTGACTCACTTGTGGGTGCTCCAGGCAGGAAGTGGAAGGTGAGTCTTGACCAGTGAGAGACCCACACCCCACACAGATGCTTATCTGTGCAGGAATGAAAAAGCTTCATGGCCTCCAGCTTCCCACTCACCTACTATCCCCTGGAGCCATGAGGGCACCAAGAAGGCTGCTGGTGGCCTTCGGTCCCCAGGCAGCTTGTCCTCACCTCCAGGTGTTGCAGAGCAAAGCTGAAGGGGCCCCTGGTTTGAGCTCAGCCACTTCCAACCTCTCTAGCCGTGCATAGCCTCGGCCTCTCTCTGAGCCTCAGTTTCCTGTCTGTAAAATGGGGACATGTACCCAGACCACACACAGTAAAGATGAAAAGTGATAATGTGTGAGAGGACCTCACTGGCCAGAGGAGCTGATGCTTCAGAGAACTCCAGTGCTCCAGGGAGGAATATTTCTTTGGAGGCAAGGAATTTGGGAATCAGGGGCCTGGGCCCTGCTCTGATCTCTGACTCTGAGACAGTGATATCCTTTCTCTGAGTCTCAGGTCCTCACTGGACAGGCTGCTTGACTTTCTGTGTCCCTGGGGTGGGAGGGATTTGGCCACCACCAGCCCAGTGTGGAACCAATCCCTGGCCATGGCTGAGGGGAATCTGGTCCCAGACCCCTGGATTGTAGGAGCAGCAGGAAAAGACAAAAACAAAACCCAACCTAGGCTGGCCCTGAACCAGTTCCCTTGGGCCCACATGAATTTATAAAGGTTTAATCAGGCTGCCCAGCCTTTAAGGCCCCTGGGTGGCACGAAGGGTTTGGGCTCAGCTGCTAACTGAAACACTGTGGAAAAAAGGCCTGGTGGTCTGCTTCTGTAAAGACTACAGCCAAGGAAATTCTAGTACCTGAGTTCTACCCTGAACACAGGGGGTTGCCAAGAGTCAGAATGGGCTTGGCTTGGGCTCGGCGGCTTCTGCACATCCTGCTTCTTCTACCCAGAGGTCATTGCGCCTTCTTTTCCTACCCTTCCAATACAACACAGGTATCCCCTCAGAAGCATTTCCTGCCACACACAGTCATACAGTGCTATCCCTCCCTCCAGGCACCCAAATAAGGTGTTCACAAAAACTGCCTTTTGCCCGACACTTAACCTGCATTAAGGAGCCCTGGTGGTGCAGTGTTTAAAGTACTCCATTGCTAACCAAAAGGTAGGCAGTTGGAACCGGAAGCCCTCCAAGCCCTCGGTGAAGCCCTTCAAGCTCTCCACAGAAACAGCTCTTCTTAAAGATTTCTAGCCTTGGAAACCGTATGGGCAGTTCTACTCTGTCTATAGGGTCACTATGACTCGGAAAGGACTTCACGGCAGTGGGCTTGGTTTTTTGTTAAAACCTGCATTGGTTATCTCATTAAATCCTTGAAGACCTGTGAGTTAGCGGTTGCCGGCCCTCTTTTGACAGAGGAGGAAGCAAAGGTTAGGAGAAGTTAGGCCACAAAGCAGTGGGAGGCTGCTGCTCCCAAGCCCCAGGGACCTCTCATCAGCTGGTCGGGTAGTGAACTCGGCAGGGCCTAGGGGAAGCACTTAGATGCTGGCCATTATGACTGCGAATGGTTTCCTAGCCAGGATGTGAGGTCGTGGACTGCCGGGGGGGGGGGGGGGGGGGAGGTGCTGACACTCAGATCGAAAACCGAAAACCGTGGGAAGAAAAATCTAGTTATGCTGTAAACTCTTATTAGGCAAGTGACTTCCACTCTTTGGGGTTTCCCTTTCTGTCAAATGGGAGTGAGGAGGATTGAGCTCAGGACTCCTAGGGCTCTTTCCAGCTGAGCATTGATGGCTCTCAGGGGGATTTGTCTTCTCAGGCCTGTCCCAGTGGGGTTGTGAGGCTGGACGGCCCCCGAGGGCAGACGGTTCCTGAACAGTTCCAGGCAAGTTCCGGTTAACATCAGCTCTGGCGCTGGAAAATCCAAACCTCCGCCCGTCGCTGGAGCACTGTCGCTTTAAGGACGGGCGGGCGGCTGGGCGGTGGCGCAGCACCTGGAGCCACCCGGAGCGGGGTCAACCGGGCGTCTTCGCGGGATCCAGCGGCCCGCGAGGACGGGGATCCGAGGAGAGGTGGGGCGCACCGCGCCCCCCGAGCCCGAGTCCGGGAAACCAGCTGCAGTTGGCCAAGCCCGGGGGTGGTGTCACCCCGGGAGCCGAGGGCGAGCCCCGGGCTCCCGCCCTCCTCGGCAGGCACCCCGCGTTAGCGCCCGCGGTGGGTTGCGGAGCTCGTGGGGTGAAGTTGGGATCCGCGCCCCTCCGCACCGGGTAGGAGATCGGACAAAAGCGGCTGGTGGGTCCCGGGCAGGCGAGATCCCTGGAAGCCGGCGCTCAGAGCGCTTTGGCGGGGCGTGGAGAGCAGGGCTAGTGGATGCCCGCCAGAGCCTGCCCCTCACGCCGAGCTCTCCCTGCTGCCCGGCCACCACCGCCGCCCCGAGGTTCGTGCCGTCCTCGCGTTTGACGGCCACCATGCCTTTACTGCCGCTGAGCTCCCCGAGGATGGACGACGCCTGAGCGCCTGCCGCGCGATGGCTGCACCGGAGGTGGGTCTACGCTGCCGGCTCTCTGTCCTTCGGGAGCGCCTCCACTCTTCCTAACGCCGGCCCCTCGTGAGTGTCCTTCCCTTAACACTGACCACCGTTGCTTGGTGGGCAGAGTCTGGACTCGGGATGTCCTCGGTGTCTTCTAACTCCCTGGGTGGCTTTCGGCCATGGCGCTCCGGGCCTCAGTTTCCTCGCTTAGATGGGGTGGTTTAGACTTCTAGTTCAGTTTAAAAAATTAGTTCATTGTTAAAAACCGACACCCTTTAAAGTAGGGAGCAACAGCGCCGCGGTTCCCCTAACCATGTCTGTGCAGGTCTGGGTGCGCTGATAGGTCTTTCTCCTCCTGGCTCTGTTAGCTTTCCTAAAAGGCAAAGGCTTTCTTCCAGCAGACTTTAGCTGAAGGCGCTCCCCACTTGCCCCCATAACTCGCTGCCATCGAGTCGATTGGGACTCATAATCAAACCCCACAGGACGGAGTAGAACTGCCCATACGGTTTTCAAGGCTGTAAATCTTTAGGGAAGCAGACTGCCATATTTTTCTCCCAGGCAGGGGCTGGTGGGTTTGAACTGCTGACCTTTGGTTAGCAGTCTAGGGCTTAACCAGTCATCAGGGCTCCTTGCCTACTTGCTTGGGGCAGAAAACAGATTTAGTCTAGCCCTGCTACTGGTGGGCAGGAAGGGCAAAGAGGGGTGAGGGCTGGGGAGGGGGTGGGTTCTTAAGTGTTGCTGTGGCGATAAAAATCATAGTAACAAGAGAATACATAGCTTTCATACGTTTTCATTCTTGTGGGCAATATGGTTTTGGGAGCCGTGGTGGCACAGTGATTAAGAGCTCGGCTGCTAAACCAAAAGGTCGGCAGTTCAAATCCACTTGCCGTTCTTGGAAACTCTATGGGGCAGTTCTACTCTGTCCTATAGGGTTGCTATAAGTCGGAATCTACTTGAGGGCAACTCGTTTGGTTTTTTTTTTTTTTTTTTTGGTTTTGTTGCCCATTTTACAGACCAGGGAACTGAGGCATGGAGAGGCTGGATAACTTGCCCAGTGGCTGACCCAGGTCCATCCTCTGCCCAGCTCTTCACCACTTGTTTCTCCCTGGGAAGCAGGAATTTGAGCTCAGAAATGTTGAGCACACTGCACAAGGTCACAGAGCTAACAGAAAGAATGGCCACGGTCAGGGCCAAAGGCCCAGGCAGTGATAAATCTGATGCAGGAAAAGGCCTCCTCTGGCTGGAGTTGGGTGGAGCCCTGGTGGCGCAGTGTTTAAAAGCTCAGCTGCTAACCAAAAGGTCAGCAGTTCGATTCCACCAGCCACTCCTTGGAAACCCTATGGGGTGATTCTACTCTGTCCTATAGGGTATCTCTGAGTCAGAATCGACTCGTCTGGCAATAGGTTTGATATAGGGTCTCTATGACTCAGAATTAACTCTCCAGCAATGGGTTTGGGTTTTGTTTTTTGGCTGGAGCTGGGGGTGGGGAGGGGAAGCAGCAGAAAAGACTTCTGGGAGAGCAGGTGTTTGGGCTGGGGTTTGAATACAGTGTAGGAAGAGGACCATGGGTGGGAGCAGAGGGGTCCCCAGGCAAGGCGAGCAGCAGGTATAGAGTCCCCCAGGTGGTGAGAGTTGGGATGTGTGTCGGGGGTGGTGAGGGAGCAGGGGGAAGGGAGTGGCACAGGAGGGGCCAGCCTGGCAGGCCCTGAGTGTCAGGATTGGGTACGAGATTTCTCCGGGATTGAAGAGTTATGCCCTCGAGGGCAGCGAGCCCTTTTTCTCATCCATCAGGCTCCAGGGTCAGGAGGCACACAGGAGGAGGGGTGTGAGTCAACTGCCCAAGAACCACCTCTCTGAAATGGGTCAGGGGGATCTTACCCAGGATGCCTGATGATAACCAGTCAGAGCCCAGGTCTAAAGTAATAAAGAAAACCAGTGCATAACAGCAAAACAGGCTACAGGCTCTCCTTCATGCAGTGGATGTTAATCCCCTCCCCTTCCCTACAGCCAGCAACAGCTTAACAAGTGCCCTGCCTGCCCCACGGGGGATCCTCATGGGAGGGAGGGAGACCACCCAGCAGGAGAACATGCTAAGGGCAATTGCAGGGCCTTGTCTGAGGGCCAGGAGGAGTTGAGCCAGGAAGGAGGGCCCACAAATTGAGTGAGTACTGCCTGTATATATAATTACAATATATATATTTACAAATATATATACTTACAGTGTTAAAAAGCAAAGATGTCATTTTGATGACTAAGGTATATCTGACCCAAGCTATGTGTCTTGAATTGAATTCTGTACCCCTGAAATATGTGTCAACTTGGCTAGGCTATGATTCTCAGTGGTTTGGCAGTTATTTAATGATGTAATCATCTCCCATGATGTAATCTGATGTGATCAGCCAATCAGAGTAAGGGGATTCGAGTAGGATGCAACACCCTTACTCATAGCCCTGATCTGATGTAGGGGGATTTTCCCTAGGTTATGGCCTGCATCACCTTTTATCTTACAAGAGACAAAAGGAGAGAGAAGCGAACAGAGAGAGGGCACTTAGCACCATCGAGAAAGAAGACCTGGAAGTGGAGCATGTCCTTCGGACCCAGGATCTCTGAAAAGCATTAGCCAGTGAAAACCTTATGAAACCTTATGAATAGCAGCAGAACATTGTCTGATATAGTGCTGGAAGACGAGCCCCCCAGGTTGGAAGGCACTCAAAAGATGACTGGGGAAGAGCTGCCTCCTCAAAGTAGAGTCAACCTTAATGACATGGATGGAGTAAAGCTTCCGGGACCTTCATTTGCTGATGTGGCACGACTCAAAATAAGAAACAGCTGCGAACACCCATTAATAATTGGAACCCGGAATGTACGAAGTATGAGTCTAGGAAAGTTGGAAATTGTCAAAAATGAAATGGAACACGTAAACATTGATATCCTAGGCATCAGTGAGCTGAAATGGACTGGTATTGGCCATTTTGAATCGGACAATCATATAGTCTACTATGCTGGGAATGACAACTCAAAGAGGAATGGTGTTGCATTCACCGTCAAAGAGAACGTTTCAAGATCTATCCTGAAGTACAACGCTGCCAGTGATAGGATAATATCCATACGCCCACAAGGAAGACCAGTTAATACGACTATTATTCAAATTTACACACCAACCACTAGGGCCAAAGATGAAGAAATAAAAGATTTTTTATCAGCTGCTGCAGTCTGAAATTGATCAAACATGCAATCAAGATGCATTGATAATTACTGGTGATTGGAATGCAAAAGTTGGAAACAAAGAAGAAGGATCAGTAGTTGGAAAATATGGCCTTGGTGATAGAAACAATGCCAGAGATCGAATGATAGAATTTTGCAAGGCCAATGACTTCTTCATTACAAATACCTTCTTTCACCAACATAAACAACGACTGTACACATGGACCTCACCAGAAGGAACACACAGAAATCAAATTGACTACATCTGTGGAAAGAGACGATGGAAAAGCTCAATATCATCAGTCAGAAGAAGGCCAGGGGCCGACTGTGGAACAGACCATCAATTGCTCATATGCAAGTTCAAGCTGAAACTGAAGAAAATCAGAGCAAGTCCACGAGAGCCAAAATATGACCTTGAGAATATTCCACCTGAATTTAGAGACGATCTGAAGAACAGATTTGATATACCGAACACTAGTGACCGAAGACCAGACGAATTGTGGAATGACATCAAGGACATCATCCATGAAGAAAGAAAGAGGTCACTGAAAAGACAGGAAAGAAAGAAAAGACCAAGATGAATGTCAGAGGAGACTCTGAAACTTGCTCTTGAACGTCGTGCAGCTAAAGCAAAAGGAAGAATTGATGAAGTAAAAGAACTGAACAGAAGACTTGAAAGGGCTTCTCGAGAAGACAAAGTATTACAATGACATGTGCAAAGAGCTAGAGAAGGAAAACCAAAAGGGAAGAACACGCTCGGCGTTTCTCAAGCTGAAAGAACTGAAGAAAAAATTCAAGCCTCGAGTTGCAATAGTGAAGGATTCCATGGGGAAAATATTAAACGACACAGGAAGTATCAAAAGAAGATGGAAGGAATACACAGAGTCATTATACCAAAAAGAATTAGTCGATATTCAACCATTTTAAGAGGTGGCATATGATCAGGAACCAATGGTACTCAAGGAAGAAGTCCAAGCTGCTCTGAAGGCACTGGCGAAAAACAAGGCTCCGGGAATTGGTGGAATATCAATTGAGATGTTTCAACAAACAGATGCAGCGCTGGAGGTGCTCACTCGTCTATGCCAAGAAATATGGAAGACAGCTTCCTGGCCAACTGACTAGAAGAGATCCATATTTATGCCTATTCCCAAGAAAGCTGATCCAACCGAATGTGGAAATTATAGAACAATATCATTAATATCCCACGTAAGCAAAGTTTTGCTGAAGATCATTCAAAAACGGCTGCAGCAGTATATCGACAGGGAACTGCCAGAAATTCAGGCTGGATTCAGAAGAGGACGTGGAAGCAGGGATATTATTGCTGATGTCAGATGGATCCTGGCTGAAAGCAGAGAATACCAGAAGGATGTTTACCTGTGTTTTATTGATTATGCAAAGGCATTTGACTGTGTGGATCATAACAAACTATGGATAACACTGCAAAGAATGGGAATTCCAGAACACTTAATTGTGCTCATGAGGAACCTTTACACAGATCAAGAGGCAGTTGTTCAGACAGAACAAAGGGATACTGATTGGTTTAAAGTCAGGAAAGGTGTGCATCAGGCTTGTATTCTTTCACCATACCTATTTAATCTGTATGCTGAACAAATAATACGAGAAGCTGGACTATATGAAGAAGAACGGGGCATCAGGATTGGAGGAAGACTCATTAACAACCTGCGTTATGCAGATGACACAACCTTGCTTGCTGAAAGTGAAGAGGACTTGAAGCATTTACTAATGAAGATCAGAGACCACAGCCTTCAGTATGGACTGCACCTCAACATAAAGAAAACAAAAGTCCTCCCAACTGGACCAATGAGCAACATCATGATAAATGGAGAAAAGATTGAAGTTGTCAAGGATTTCATTTTACTTGGATCCACAATCAACAGCCATGGAAGCAGCAGTCAAGAAATCAAAAGAGGCATTGCATTGGGCAAATCTGCTGCAAAGAACCTTTTCGAAGTGTTGAAGGGCAAAGATGTCACCCTGAAGACTAAGGTGCGCCTGACCCAAGCCATGGTATTTTCAATCACATCATATGCATATGAAAGCTGGACAATGAATAAGGAAGACCGAAGAAGAGTTGGCGCTTTTGAATTGTGGTGTTGGCGAAGAATATTGAATATACCGTGGACTGCCGAAAGAACGAACAAATCTGTCTTGGAAGAAGTGCAGCCATAATGCTCCTTAGAGGCAAGGATGGTGAAACTGCGTCTTACATACCTTGCACATGTTGACAGGAGGGATCAGTCCCTGGAGAAGGACATCATGCTTGGCAGAGTACAGCGTCCGCAGAAAAGAGGAAGACCCTCAACGAGGTGGATTGACACAGTGGCTGCAACAACGAGCTTAAGCACAACAACGATCATAAGGATGGCAGAGGGACTGGGCAGCGTTTCGTTCTGTTGTGCATAGGGTCGCTATGAGTCGGAACTGACTGGACAGCACCTAACAACAACGACAGAAATATCACAATTATTTTGAAGGAACAGACTTTTACCTTTAGCTTCAAGAGAAAATTATGAATAGCTTGACTCAACAACATACTCCCTAGTTAGCTAAAATAACTGGTTACCTTGAATATTCTCCAAGATATTTTTTCTTGTATTTCTAAGTTTCATGTAAGTTTTATTCTTTTTTTAGATTATACCTTAAATGAAGGTTTACAGAGCAAACTAGCTTCTCATTAAACAATTAATACAAATATTCTTTTATGACATTGGCTGCCAACCCCCCAACATGTCAACACTTTCCCCTTCTTGACCTTAGTTTCCCCATTACCAGCTTTCCTGTCCCCTCCTGCCTTCTTGTACTTGCCCCTGGACTAGTGTGCCCCTTTAGTCTCATTTTGTTTTATGGGCCTGTCTAATCTTTGGCTGAAGGGTGAACCTCAGGAGTGACTTCATTACTGAGCTAAAAGAGTGTCCGGGGGCCATACTCTTGGGGTTTCTCCAGTCTCTGTAAGACCAGCAAGTCTGGTCTTTTTTTTTTTTTTGAGTTTAGAATTTTGTACTATATTTTTCTCCAGCGCTGTCTGGGAAGATACCGTGGTATGTATTTTCAGTTGCCTCACAATGGGTTTGAGTCTGCTACAACAGAAATACAACAAGTGAGTGAATGGCTTTAACAAACAGAAATTTATTTTCTCAGAGTTAAGGAGGCTAGAAGTCCGAATTCAGGGCCCTGGCTCTAGCGAAAGGCTTTCTCTTTCTGTCGTCTCTGAGGCGGAAGGTCCTTGTCTCTTTTCAGCTTCTGTCCCTCGGTTCCTTGGTGATCTTCGTGTGAGATGGCATCTGTGCCTCCTTGCTTCTGTGCCTAAGCTTTTTATATCTCAAGTGATTGGTTTAAGACACACCCTACACTGATATGACCTATCAAGAAAATTCTATTCCCAAATGGAATTATATCCACAGGTATGAGTTAGGATTCCAATACAAATTTGGGGGGAACACAGTTGAATCCGTAACATCCAGCAACACCTTCTTCACTTGCAAGGATTTATTCAACGAGTGTTTACTGAGCAGCTACTACACAGTAGGCACTGGTGGATACAGCAGTGAACAGGGCCAGTGTGGACCCTGTCCTCAGGGAGCTCAGAGAGCCCTGGGGGGACAAGTAAAGGAGAAGTTAAACACAGAGGTAAGTACTGGTCAGGGAAGGCCCAGGGGACTTGGGTGTTTGAAGTGTTACCAGGAAAGGCTTCTCTGGGAAAGGCTGAGCTGAGCCTTAAGGAGAGATAATGTGAAGTTACCAGGCAGAGGGAACAACATGTACAATGGCTTAGAGGTTGACTCTGGGAACAACACGGACCTGGGTTTCAGTCCTTTACTGTCTGTGTGACCTAAGGCAAGGCACAAGACTCTTCAAGGTTTCTTTCCAGTTTATTTTTCTGTGCACTTTTTTCTTTGCCTGAGGTAACAGCCCAGTGAACTTGGGGGTATCATCTTCATTTCATAGATGAGAAAACTGAGGCACAGAGGGGCCGAGTGACCTAAGTTTGCAGAGCGACCTCAGGCAAAGAAGGTCTAAAACCCAGGTCTTCAGTACCTAGCAGGCCTTTCACGTGGCCCATGTCCTCTTCTCTCTCCTCTCTGCCCAGATGTGTGACGGGGGCCGCATGGCCTCCACCCTGCGCTATTGCATGATGGTCAGTGGCACCATGGTTCTGGTGGCTGGGACGCTCTGCTTCGCTTGGTGGAGTGAAGGGGACGAAGGGGCCCACCCAGGCCAGCTGGCCTCACCCACTGGGCACCCTGCACCTGAGGCCCCCAGCCCCCTGCTCAGGTCGGTCAGCTTCTTCTGCTGTGGTGCGGGTGGCCTGCTGCTGTTCCTTGGCCTGCTGTGGTCCATCAAGAGCAGCATCCGGGGGCCACCCCAGTGGAACCCATATCACCTCTCCAGAGACCTGTACTACCTTACTGTGGAGACCTTGGAGAAGGAGAGCTGCAGGTCAGTGGGCAGGGTGGGGGCAGCAGGTGGGGTCTCCTCACACCATCAGGCACTGGCTCAGCAGACTCTCACAGGGTTCCTCCTCTGGGCCAGGCCTTGCCCAGTGCCCTGGGGACATAGAGACTGATAAGCACAGTCCTGGAGGAGTCCAAAGCCCCATGACAGAGGCATGACAAATTGGAGTAGTTAATTAGGGCTGTGAGAGGGGGTTGAACATGGTCCTGTCAGGTATGGAGAAATCCAGGAAGGCTTCCTGGAGGAGGTTGCAGCTGAGCTCGGTATAGTATGGGGCAGAGTAGTACAGGGTTAATAGCCCAGGCACAGGAGTCAGGCCCACTGGGGTCCTCTCCTGATTCTATCACCAACAAGCTATAGGACTTTAAATAGGCTGTGCAACCCCACTAAGCCTTAGCTTCCTCATCTGAAATAGAACAAGAATAATAATAACAATAATAGCAAATACCTGTATAGTACTTACCACGTGCCAGGCACTATTTAAGATCTTTTCGTACATGAACTCACTTAATACAGCATCCCTTGGAAGGAGGTACTGTTATTAGCTCCATTTAGAGACGAGGACACTGAGGCACCAAGACAAAGAAAGTAACTTGCCAAAAAACACCCAGAGAGTGTCAGAGCCAGGACTTGAGGCCAGGTAGTCTGGCCCCAGAGTCTGTCTGTACCCTCCACCACTCCCTACCTCAGGGGACATTTGGGAAATTAAATGAGGTGATGTGTGTGTAGGGCTTAGCCCGGTGCTTGGCAGACAGTAGGCCTGCAGTAAATGTCACTTTCCCAAGTGGACAAGGTGGAGAGAGGTATTCCAGGCGGGAGGAAGAGCACTTGCAAAAACACTGGGGTGGGAGTGGGAGGGGGGCCAAAATCTTGCATTAAGAGTGTTTCTCAACCATTTTTTCATTATCACCTCCCCTCCCCTCAAGGAGACTTCTTTCCCTGGGTGGTGCAAACAGATTGCACTCCGCTACTAACCTAAAGGTTAGCAGTTTGAACTCAGGCATCAGTGCCACGGAAGAAAGTCCTGGCAATCTGCTTCTGTAAAGATTACATTTAAGAAGCCATATGGAGCAGCTCTAATTTCTAACTTGTGGAGTCTCCATGAGTCGGAATTGACTCGATTGCAATGGGCTTTTCGGTTTAAGGAGCCTTCTTAAACATTTTTTTAACACCTCCCCATGAAATTTTAATCCCACAGATATACCGTATACCTGTTTGTGTTCTGTATGTACCTGTGTTTCATACATGAAAAGAGTATCGCCCCCACCACCACTTTTTGCCCTGTTGTGAATGCATATATTACGCAGCACTTATGCTTCTACTTTCAACAAAATATCGAGTAAGCCTGCATCCCAGGGCCTGTACACATCACCCCTAGCCCTCTGTCTGCCTGCAAGGTAAGGATTATTGCTACGGCTTACAGGAGAGGAAGGCGGGGCCCACACAGCTAGAAAGCGGCAGAGCTGGCCCGCCGCCACACTTGCTCCCCACTCCCCCCCTCCCCCCCACTCTTTAAGTGCTGACTACGGTGTGTGAGGCACTAACCAAGTCTCCGTGAGCTGGCCTGGGACCCGGACATCCTCCTTCCCTTTGTTAGAGCAAAAAATGCATTCTGAACTAAAGAATGTAACTGATTATTCACCCTGCTGGCCTTGAGGTCAGAGACAATATGATATCCAATGGATGCCACTTAGTCTGGTAGTCAGGTCTTGGTCTGAATCGGCTATTGGAGTGAAAGACAGGGACTTGGGGACTATCTGGACAAACGCTCACTCCTCTGATGAGAAGCCTGAGCCTCAGAAAGACCAAGTGAACTACGTGGTCACACAGGTCAGTTGGAACCAGGCCAGACCTCAGAACACTCGGGTCAGGGCCTGTTCCCCCCACCCCCACCCCCACTGCCCAGTCTGGTCTGAGTGCCCGCCTTCACCAGACGCTCTTACGAAGCCCAGAAGCGGTGGTGGGGTGAGGATGGGGATGTTGTCTGTACATACAACCTTGTTGATCCAACAGAGTCCAGGCTGTAGCTGCGTCTGCCAGGTGGGGCCCCTTGGCCCTCACTCCTGGCTGAAGGGGCCAGGGAGAAAATCCACCCCGGAGGCCACAGGGTGCTTCTGGCTCAGCAGGCTCTGGGACCCAAGTTGTAGATGCAGAAACCGTGGCTGGGTGCTGGAGAGGCTGCGTCTGCTAGCAGTGCTCTTTCCTGTCCCTGGAACTGACCCAGACCAGCTCTGCAGCTGGCCAGCCCAGCACCTGGGCCATTCCTGGCCTCAGGCACCTTGCTCCCTGGGGGTGTCTGACTGTGGGTAAATTCAAGTCAGAGACAAAGGCCTCCTGGACTCAGGGCTGTGGCAGGCCTCAGTCTCCCTAGTTTGTGTTAGGTACCATCAAGTCGTTTTCGACACATACTGACACCGTGCGACAGAGTAGACCTGCCCCATTGGGGTTTCTTGGCTGTAAGCTTCATGGAAGCAGATCGTCAGGTCTTTCTCCTGAAGAGCTTCTGGGTGGGTTCCAATTGCCAAGCACTTAACCATTTGGTTAGCAGCTGAGCGCTTAACCATTTGCACCACCAGGGCTCCTTTAGTTTCCCCATTTATCGCCTATCTATTCCTTCATGCATTTAATCAATATTTGTTGAGCTCCTGCTATGTGCTGGGTCTCATTCAAGTTCCTGGCAATGCAGCCCTCGGGATCTCAAAAGTAGTCCCTAAATGAGTGTTTGCACGTGAGTCCTCACAGCAGAAAAATCGCAGGCAAATTCAGAAAAGGGGTTCAGTCTGCTGTGTGACCTCGAGCAAGTTACTTAGACTCTCTGAGCCATGTCTGATTCCTCATCTGTCAGCTGGCAATGACGGAACCTTTCCCCTAGAATTGCTGGTAAGCTCGAATGAGATGATGGATGAGGATGAATATATACTCTAAAGTTTGTACACATTAGTTTTCACTTTTATTACTGTGCTTTACAGTTTATAATGCACTCTCGTGTTCACTAATTGATTTGAACCTTATCTGCTTAGGAGGTAAGTGTAAGGATTAGGCCCATTTTATAGATGAGAAAACAAATCTGGAGAGATTAGGTGGCTAGTGGGGAGCTGTGATAGGTGGATTTAGCTTGAGCTTTGCAGTCAGACAAAGCTGGGGCTTTGCCACTTAGTCGACGTGTGACCTTTACTCATCTGTAAATGGGTTGTCATGAATGTGAAATTACATTGGAGAGCTTGAGCGCTGGTTAAATAGTATCCCCTTCCTCTGCTGTGATTGCCTGACTCAAATGAAGGGGGTGGAGTACCAGGCCCAGTTCTCCTGACCCCACCAGGCTCCGCCTCTGGCCTTGGTGGAGTGTCCTGTGCATGGAGACCACAGGGGCAGGACTGCTGCCCATACAACTGCAGGGCGCTGCGTGGGAGTACATAAGAACAGAGCCCCCTGAAGGTGTGAGACGTAGCTGCCTTGGATGGGGCCCTGCGTTCCCAAAGGATCTGGTGTTCTGGGCCATCACCAGGGAGCCTTGGGGCAGGGGGGGCCCCACTGGCAACTGAAATGGCAGAACACGAGGTGAGGGCCACTCCAGTTCTGTCCGCTAAGCAAGCTTCCTGCTGTGACTGAGCTTGCCTGGCACCTGTCCCCTGCTCTGCCAGCTGTCACCTGCTGGGGTGGCCCCAGGCATGTCCAAAGCCTGTCTTTTCTGCTTTGAGCAGCTGGGGAGGGACAGGGGTGTGTTTGGGAGGTGAGCAGGGAAGGAGAAAATAGGGCTCTCCTTCTGCACATTTTTCTGAGTGTTTTCAAAGCCTTTTCATTTTTTCCTCTCCTGAATCTGTAAAAATCTCCATTTTCCAGATAAGGAGACAGTGGTTCAGAGAGGGTGTGAACACAACCCAGGTCACATAGCAATAGAACCGATCTTGCCTGCCTCCTGGGGCAATACTCTTTGTCCAGGACTCACCTGCAAAGGAAGCTGGGAGCTATGAGGAGGGTGAGGTTCCTTATTGGCTTCCTCAGCTTCCAAGGCTGTCTTCCAGAGACGGAGGATCTGTGAGAGAAGTTTGCAAGAGCGCTGGGCAGAGATCCAGATTTGGCGCCTGGCTGGTGGTGCCTCATACTGGTACACAGTCTGGGGTTCAAAGCCAGCGTCCCCATCCACCTGCTCTGTGACCCTGGTCTGTGATGGGAATCAGTAAGCCCACCTTCTGACGGGGCTGCTCTGAGGGCTGTGGGGGACTTCAGCCGAGAAGGCACATTGCTCAGAGAGGGGCCAAGTCCCCAGTGGGTGATGGGTGTTCACAGAGGGGCAGCAGCAGGTCCACAGCATGGCCCCTCCATTGGCCTCTGGAGCTAAGTTCTGTCCCCTGCCTCTCTCCTGCCACTTACCCAAGGCCTCTTCTCTCCTCTGGCCAGTCTCCTGCCACTGGTCCCTCCCCCATCCTAGACAAGCAGAACCACAGATGTCCATTGAGCTGCTGCCTCACCAGCTCGAGGCTGACGACCCTGGAAGTGCCTCAGCCTCTCTGAGCCTCTGCTCCTTGCCTGGAAGCTGAGGCTGAGAGGTTCTCCTCGCAGGGTATTGTAAGGATCAACAAGCTGGCTCATAGTATGTGCAGAGCCTGTCATGCAGGAGACCTTTGATAAGTTTTGTTTTCCCCACCCCTTCCTTGTGGAGGCCCTTGAGGTTTCGTTAAATGGCTTCCATTTACCCAGCATGAGCTAAGTGCCTCCTTACGTTTTTTTCATTTAAGTTTCATGAAATCCTGTGAAGTAGGTACTGTTACGGTCCCCATTTTACAGATGGGGAAACTGAGGCCCAGGTTAATGGAATTACCAACCCATGCTCTCCCATTAAGAATGTGGTAGAGCTTGGCCTTGAACCAGCTTGTGCCCAGACTCATAACCAGCCCTTGAGAGACTCAGTGTGGGAAGGGACCTTCGAGATCACCTAATCAGCCCCCCACCTGGTAGTATCACCCCAATGCAGTAGCAGCCCAGACCTAGAACTGGTCACACTCGCAGACCAGATGGTCTTGGCAGGAAAGGGGCATTGGCTCTCCAGAGGTGGCCCACCAGGGCCCAGAGAAGGTTGGTGGCTGGGCTCATTCCCATCAGCCTGGGCTGTGGCTGGGATGCTGGTGAAATGTTCTTGAAGTCTGGCCTGCAGAGCCTGGTCAGAGGAACCTCGGAGGATCTGGTCTCTGGCTCAAGTCTCTGCAGTGTGGCCCAGTGAGGGGAATAATAGGACAGTTGAGCTGTTCAGAGATAGAAGTGGCTGACTTGGTAGATAGTGAGCTCACCATCTCTGGAGGTATGCAAGCAGAAGTAGTCATTTGGCAGAATAACCATATCAGGGCCTCAAGCACCCAGATGGGCAGGAGGACTGGAGGTCTCCCATCATGCCCTGAGTGTCCACAACTCTGGGTCTTATAAGGGATATTACAATAGGCTGGGAGTCTTTCTGTCCATGGACCATCACTCAGTCTTTCAACAAACAATCCTGAACACCTGCCCTCAGCCCTGGCTGCTCAGAGCCAGTCTCTACCCTCGGGGACAACCAGGAAGGTCAGTGTGGTGACAGAGCCCAGAGCAGGGAGTGGGGCTTTGCTGGGGGTAAAACAGGCCAGGAAAGCTTCCCAGAGGAAGAATAAGTGGAGATTGAGCAGTGAGGAAGTGGGGAGTAGCACAGAAAGTATTTTCCTGCAGAGACTGAGGAGATAGGAAGAGGTGTGGTGGACATATACAGGTTACTACTACCAGGGGCAGGGAGAGTGGAGTGAGGAGAGCAGAGATTGGGAGGGGCCAGTTCATGCCAAGCCTCAACTATATATATGGGGCACCCAGGAATCCACAAGGGTTTGGACCAGGGCATGAAGTCTTCCCCATCCCCAGCCTTCCTCGCTCTCCTGGCATGCAGTAGGTTTTTGCCTTAGCCCCTGCTGACAGTTTCTCTTCTGTCCCCATAGGACACCAAAGGTGGTTGCCGTCCCCACTTACGAGGAGGCTGTGTACTGCCCACTGGCCACAGCTGAGGAGCCCCCAACACCACCTGCATACACCACAGAGGAAGACATGAAGTACAGTGCCTCAGGGGATGCCCCACCTGGTACGCAGCCTCCCTGGCCTCCACCCAGCTACGAGAGCATTGTCCTTGCCGGGGATGCCATCTCTCGACAGACAACACCTGGGGCTGCATCCTCCCCCTGAGGCCTGTTCGTTCAGACAGCAGGGGAAGGAAGTTAAAGGCTCCTCGTAGGCCCTGACACCAGACAACAGACATGCAGGCACCTCTTCCAGGGTGTAGTATGGTGCCCAGTACACAGCAAGCACTCAATAAATGTTTGTTGCTGGATAGTTGTTTTATTTCTCTATTGCCATGTAACAAACCACCCCAAAACTTAGTGGCTTAAAATAACTCCCGTTTTATTATACCTCATGATTCTGTGGGTGCCTGGGCCCAGCTGTGTCATTCTTCTGTCCCACGTGATGTTGGTGGGCTGTGGTCATCAGAGAGCTTGACACCCAAGATGGCACACTCACATGGCTGCACTTAGTGCTGGCTGTCAGCTGGGAGATTTTTGTGGTAAACAAACAAACAAAAAAACTCGTTGCCCTCAAGTCGATTCCAATGCACAGTGACCCTATAGGACAGGGTAGAACTGCCCCACAGGGTTTCCAAGGCAGTCATTTTTACAGAAGGAGACTGCCACATCCTTCTCTCTGGGAGAGGCTGGTGGTTCGAACTGCAGACCTTTCCGTTAGTAGCCAAGTGCTTAATCATTGCATCACCAGGGCTCTTTTATAACACAGATGAGAAAATTGAGGCCCAGAGGTGGAAACAGGACTAGTCCAAGGTCACACACTGAGGTTATAACAGAGAGAACACGGACTCTGAATTCAGACCACCTGTGCATGGACTCTGCCACGTACCAGTCTACTGACCTTGGACGAACAACTTTAGCTCTCTCTGCCTCCGTTTCCTCTTTTGTAAAATGAGAATTGGGAATTGCAGTGGCAATTAAATGAAAGGATTAAATGAGATGATAGCAGCTGACATTTGAGTTCTTACTTGGCAGGCTTAGGGCTAACGGGTCAGATGACAAATGCAGATCTCTTAGCCCAGCCAGGTGTCTATTAAATAAGCAGTGATGGTCAGGTTTTATTAGTAGAGGTAACCTCCCTTCACTGTGTGCACATTTACCTCTGTCCCTATATTTCTTTGACAGGGAGCTGAGTACCTCCCTTATTTTCTCAATGTGGCAGAAAGGTCTGTTTTCTATCCAGCCACACTCTGCATTGCTATCTCTCCACCCCATCCCATTTCACAGATGAGAAAAACCAGCTCAGAGAGGGTAAGTAACCTGCCCATGGTCACACAGCAAGCAGGGATCCAAACCCAGGTCACATGTTGAATTCAAAACTAAGTTTGCCCAGTGGCAGAATTGGGCCCTTTTCCTGGCTTCTCCTTGGAGCTGCTCCCTGTGAGCTTCATAAACTCTCTGCTACCCTCACCCTTACAACACACACACACACTGAAGGACCCTGAGGGAGGGGCTCGCAGTAGGGGCCCCATGCTGAAGACGCTGGCTTTCATTCTTGGGGCAAGTGGCAGATTTTACTCTTCCAAAACCAAACTTGCTTCTCCACATCTATTAATGTCAGTTGCTTGGGGCAAAAATCTTGTAGTCAT
The DNA here is from genome assembly GCF_024166365.1 of Elephas maximus indicus. Taxonomy (NCBI): domain Eukaryota; kingdom Metazoa; phylum Chordata; class Mammalia; order Proboscidea; family Elephantidae; genus Elephas; species Elephas maximus. The sequence continues at coordinate 98,478,691 of NC_064821.1, forward strand.
TTTGGATTTCTATATTGCTCTCACACCCACATCCAATAAGCTTCCTTCAAAATACATTCAGAATCGACTGCATCTTGCCACCAGGTCTCAGCCCCCATACCAGGGCCTGGATCATCATGGTAGCCACTCATCTGGTCTCCTTCTGACAGTGCCTCCTGCAGCCTCTCCTCAACTCAGGGGCTAGAGTGAGCCGGTTCACACCCAGGTCGGATCATGTCCCTTCCTCCTGGGCACAGAACCCTGTGTGGTTTCGATTCACTTGGAATAATGAAAGCCCTTACGTAGGTCTCTGCACCTCCCTCCTCACCACAGCTTCCCCACCTCTCACCCCCTCCTTCCTCTCTTGATCCAGGCATTCCCACTGGGGTTTTCACGCTTGCCCATGTCTGCAGGACGGTCTTCCCCAGGCTCGCTCCTCACCTCTCTCACGCCTTTGGACCAGTGTCACCCTCTTCACGAGGGCTCCCTTGGCCACCCTGCTTAAAACTAAATCCTACCTGCATTCCCCTGCACTCTGAGCCTCCTTCCAGCTTTATTACTTTTTTTCATAATGTTTATCACCATTTAACATGTTCCACACTTTACCTTTTTATGTGCGTTTTCTTAAAAATTTGTTTATTGTTTGTTTCTCCCCAACAGAATGTAATCTCTACTAGGGCTGGGATTTTTTGTTTCCTTCCTTCATAGTTGTATCCCTAAAACCTGGACATGGTGCCTGGCTCATGGAAGACCCTCAGTAGATATTTATTGACTGAACTAATGAAACAACAAATGTCAGGCAGTTCGAGTTCACCCAGGGTACCTCAGAAGAAAGGCCTGGTGATATGCTCCTAATAAATCAGCCATTGAAAACCTTACAGAGCACAGTTCTACTCTGACACACATGGGTTCGGCGTGAGTCAGAATCGACTCGGTGGCAACTGGTTAGTTGGTTGGTATTATCATTACTGGTCCCTCCCTCAGTAAATGGCTGCTGCCATTCACTCAGCCACACAAGCCAGATCTTAGTAACTTTCTCGACTCTCTCCGCCCTCCATCACCGAATCCTGGAGCTCTTCCTCCTGGGTCCCCTCACATGCCTCCCTCCCTTCCTCTCTGTTTCTCTTGTCATTGCCTTTCCTTCTCAGTATTACCCAGGCCAGTCTAGGAGTCAGGAGGCGTAGTTTCCAATCTTGCCTCTGTCCCTGCCTTGCTGTGTGACCTTGGGCTAGTCACCTCTCCCCCCTGCTCCCCAGTTTACCATCTACATCATTGGGAGAGGGCCTTCATCAGGCCTTGTGCAATTCCTAAAGAGTTAATGGTGTCCCAGACTGGGAAGCAAGCCCCTCCTTCCTTCCTGCCCCCAAAGTGAGGAATTTCCCAGGAGGCAGGTAAGTTAATATGTAGCAGGTGTGACTGGGAGGTGCCACTTTCACGAGGCCTGAGCTGGAAGGGGCAGGACTGGGAAGGCTGGAAAGACTTTTTTTTTTTGCTTTTCTGTCTACATCAGCTCATCTGGGTCCTAAGTGAAAGCCCTCAGGAATCACTGTGTCTGGTGCCTTTAGTTTCCAGATGAGGAAAGTTGGGCCAGGGAGGGTACTTGCTCAAAGTCACCGGTACCTAAGAGGCACAGTCAGGGCCAGGGAGTGACTCTCCTGACCAAAGAGAGCTCATGACCAGGAGGTTCTAGAGCCTACTGGCTGGTGAGGGTTCGGAGAACAACACCGGGCAGGGTCACCCCTCAGCAGCCCCCAGGAAGCACTGGTTTGTTTCCTGGTCTCTTTCTTTCTGCTCCCAACTGTCCAGTTTCTTCACTCACCACTCAGACCCCACATCTGGTGCCCGCCGTCTTGACCTCGGGTGTCAGGGACCCTCCAAGCTCAGGTTTCTGCCCACACTTTCCAAGGCCCCTCCCAGGCTTCTGTTAACCTCTCTGGGTTTGCTGGTGGCCCTGCTTCCTGGAGCTCTCCACCCGTGGCCCTGCACCTCAGATCAATGCACCCCAGCCTGAAATCTCCCCTGCCACTTCCCTAGCAACCAAGTACTCCTAGAAACCACTGCTTGCTTTGATCTTTCTCTGCGCAGGCTTCAGCTAGAGCCTGGCAACTGCTCCTCATTCCCAGAACCTCCTCTTGCCTCCACCAACCTGATCTTGGAAGCAGGGGATCTTTCCAAAATTAAGATCTGACCTGTGTTGCCCTCTTCTGTAACCCCATTTGGGGGCTTCCATTGCCCTCTGGGAAATGTTGGATATTTTAGCATGACTCCAGGAGCCTTCCTGCCTGGGCGTTGCCCTCTGGCCTCACTCTCCCCTGGGTCTTATACTCCACCCCTCTGCTCACAAACACAGGTCCCTGGGTAGCGCAAACAGTTTGCATTCAACTACTAACATAAAGCTTAGCAATTTGAGCCCAGCCAGTGGCACCACAGACAAAAAGCCTGATGCTCTGCTCCTATAAAGATCACAAGCAAAGAAACTCTATGGAGCAGTTCTACTTTGTAACACATGGGGTCGCCATGAGTTGGCAATGGGCTTGAGCCATTCACAAATATGTATTGAGAGCCTACCCCGTTCTAGCTCCTGGGGATACAACAGTGAGCAAAACAAAGTCCTCACTGTGAGAGCTTGAGTACTAGTTGGGGGAGACAGAAAGAGGCAAGGTAAATAAATGATTGTATATAGTATGTTAGATGGTCATGAGTAATATGGAGGAAAGAAAATCAGGAAAGGGGGACAGGAAATGCCTGGGGGAAAGGGTTCTGCAATTTTAGGTAGCACTCTCAGGGAAGACCTCCCTGAGAGGATGGCATCTAGGCAAGGACTTAAAGGAGGTAAGGGAGGGACCCTGGCAGATATCTGGAGGAAGAGCATTTCAGTCAGAAGGGACAGCAGTTACAAAGGCCCTGGGGTGCCTGGGTGTCCAAGCCGTCAGGGTAGCTGGAGTGCTGTGAGTGAGGGGGAACATGGTGGGAGATAAGCTGAGAGGGGTAATGGGGGTCACCGGAAAATCAGCTAGGGCCTGGTAGGCCATTTTTAGTCCTTTAGCTTTTCACTCAGATAAGACAGAGAAGCATTCCAGGGTTCCAGGCAGTGGGAGTGACATTACCTGACTTGGCATTTGGGCAGGGAAGGGGCAAGGGTGGAAGCAGAGAGACCAGTTAGGTGGAGAGAGGTGATGGGGGCTCAGACCAGCTTGGTGAGCAGTAATGGAGGTTAGAAGTGATTGGATACTTGTAGCTTGGAGGTAGAGCCAACAGGATGTGGCTGTGAGAGAGGAAGTGAGGGCGGTGGCCTGGATAACTAACTGGAAGATGGTGCCTGTTGACTTGGGAGGAGCAGGTCTGGGGAGAAAGCGGAGGAGTGTGCAATGCAGGGTGAGCATGTGCGTATCATTTGGAGTTTGATCTCCAGCCTTGTGCCAGTGCTTTCTTGACTCTGTGCCTTTGCACATGCTGATCCCTTTGCCTGAGCTGCTTTTCCTCCTGTCGGGAGAATTTCAGTTTGCTTCTCAAGGATCCCTTCTGTGAATCTGTCCCTTCAGTCCATCCCTGTCTCTGCTTTGTGCACATGCTGGACCTCATATGAATCTTGGAGCATTTGCCATATTGTCCCAGGAGGCGGGACCGAGTGCCTTCAATCTCTGAGGCCCCTATTTAGCAGGGCGCCTCACATCTCAGAGTGTCTCCACATAGTAGGTGCTTGTGGTTTGGATCCTGGCTCTGCCATTTATAGGTTTTGGGACCTTGGGCTGCCCACCTTCCTTCTATGAGCCTCAGTTTCTGCATCTGTCAAATGGCTGTGGTGTTTCCCCTCCCTGTCTCTGCTATCTTATGCGGATGGTTTCACTAGGACGATCCTGAGGAAAACAGTGGGTAGCGCTCCCTCTGCTGGACGATGGCAGATTCCTCAACCGCGTCCCCCTTCTCCCACCCCTTCGCCACTCTGCAGGGAAGAAAGTGTAAGTCAGAGAGAGTGGGGAGGGGGTTGGGGTGTAAGGGAAGGGGTGAAGAGGAGCCACCGAACACCGAACGTCACACACATTCCCCATTCAGTCCTCACCACGACTCTGTGGAAGAGTTAGATTCGACCCATTTTATTGAGCACCTACTGTTGGTGGGTACTGTCCCAGTAGAAGTCTTCTTATTCGTCATTCGTTGTCACTCCCATTTTTTAGAGGAGAAACCACTCAGGCAAGAAAGAGGCAAAGGAGGCTGGGTCGTGAGGAGGAAAGAAAAGGTGGGGGAGGAGAAGAGTGGATGAAAGCCTCTCGGGAAGGGCTAAGGACTAAGATCCGTCCACACTGGGGCTGGGGTTGCCTGGGTCCCACTACCTATTGGCCGCCAACTCACTTTGGGTAGATCTTTCCCAGTCCTTGACACTCCCCTGGCTCAGTTGCCTTGCCTGTGAAATGAGGATGACAACCCGGGGCCGCGCAGTGGAGGCATGACCCAATGTGTGCGTCTTGCAGAGTGGGTGCGCGGACTTCTCTTCCTGCAATGGCCACCAGGGGGCGCGAGAGGACCTAGGCTGGACTGCTACGGCGGAGATCCGTTCCCCCCCCTCTCCCCCCACCCCGGCCATCCGGGAACCTCCGGGGCCTGTCTAGCTTGGGGAGGACACGATCCGTTTGGACTTCGGCCTCCTTTCCATGGAGGGGCACCAGTTAGGTGAACCCGCACTCGTCGCTTCTCTTCTCTGAGCCTAATACCATCCCCATCCCACAGATGACAACAACAATCCTAGGTTAGGAGACAAGGGAATGGCTACCCGTCATTCGCACCCTGCAGGGGTGTTAACTCATTATTAGTCCAGAGTGTGAGCCACCTACCCGAGTTCACCAGGAATCATACGTGGACGTGAACCCAGTGACCCTCAGCCCCTCTCTGCCCTGGCAAACTGCAAAGTGCAACCCAGATGGGCCTGAGGGCTGGTGATGGTGGGTGTGAGTGAAGCAGAAACCTCTTCAGGAAAAAAAAAAATCTTTGTGGGAAAAAAAACACCAGGCCGAGAGTGTGGAGCCTCAGTGTGGCTTTAGGAAACAAACACAGCTGTGCTGGGGAGGAGGGAGAGGTGATGACCACAAACATAGAAAAATCCCCAAACCCAGCAAGTCAGGAGCCAAAGGAAAGCCTTTTATCCTGCATCAGCAATTTAGCCCTGTAAAAAACTACACGTTGGTGTTTTCTTTTAGAAATCCTGATGGTTCCCGTGTTCCCATCAGCCTTTCCCTGGGACTGAAATTCCACCATTAGTAGTTCCACCCATGGCAGTGGTTCAGTGGTGGCATTTCCAACTTCCATGTAGGAGACCCAGTTCTATTTCTGACCAATGCACCTCAGGCGCGGCCACAACCCATCTGTCAGCGGGCCTGCGTGTTGCTACAATGCTGAACAGGTTTTAGAGGGGCTTGCTGACTAAGATGGACTAGGAAGAAAAGCCTGGTGATCTACTTGCATAAATCAGTCAGTGAAAGCCCTGTGGATCACAAAAGTCTGATCATGGAGATGGCACAGGACGAGACAGCATTTTGACCCATCGTCCACTGGGTTGCCAGGAGTCGCGGGGGCGGTGACTCGACAGCAGCTAACCACAACAATCCTAGGTTAGGAGGCAAGGGACTCCCTACCAGTCATTTACACCCTCAGGGGCATTAACTCACTAGAGCTTTCTAGGGGTAGCTCATTGCAGGCAGGCGTAGATGGAGCACAAGGTATGAGAAAGGGACAGAGGAGGAAATTGAGGCACAGGCATGTCACTTGACCAAGATCACACTTGCCCATAGTGGAGGGGCCAGAACCAATTCCAGGCAGCCAGCTGCTTCAGCTCACACTTTTAACCCTTGCGCTACAGCTAGGCAGCAAGGAGCCCTGGTGGCACAGTGGTTAAGCACTCGGCTGCTAACTGAAAGATTGGTGGTTTGAACCCACTAGCCCCTCCAAGGGAGAAAGATGTGGCAATCTGCTTCTGTAAAGATTTGTTGTTGTTGTTGTTATTAGGTCCCATCGAGTCAGTTCCAACTCATAGCAACCTTATGTACAAGAGAATGAAACACTGTCCGGCCCTTCACCATCCTCACAATCGTTGTTATGCTAGAGCCCATCGTTGCACCCACTGTGTCAATCCATCTCACTGACAGACACGTGGGGGCTGTAAAGATTTACAGCCTTGGAAACCCTATGGGCAGTTCTACTCTGTCCTATAGGGTCACTATGAGTTAGAATCTACCCACAGGCAACGGGCTACAGCTAGGCACTGTTACGTAATGGCTGCCTCTGAGACTAGATGGTCTGCGTTCAGATCCCAGCTCTGTCATTTACTAGCTGTGAGATCATCGGCGAGTTAGTTGTCCGTGCCTCAGTATTCTCATCTGTAAAGTAGGGGTAGTAGTACCTGCCTCGTGGGGTTTCCCTTAAATGAGTCAATACTGTAACACATTTAGAAGGCTGTCACTCATGCAGCATCTATTCAATAAACATGGGTGATTGTGCCTGAATCCTAGATGGGCACATGACCTCAAGAGTCTACAAGTCTTCAGGATTCTAGAATGCTGGTCTGTGGGATCCTGGAATTCTCCAGTGGCATTCTAATGTCTTTTGGCTGCACAAATGTACCCTGCTTCCCATGGCTGGAAGAGCTGGGGCCACCTGTCTACCCAGCTCAGCCCCACACTAGGCAAATCAGTTGATGTCACAGCCTTGGCTGGTGTCCAGCCCTGGTAACCTCCTCCTCTCCCTCCCCTGTGCCCTCCCTCCCTCAGGTTCACACACACACACTTCCAGCTGGGCCCAGAGGGAAGGTGAGAGAGCAAGGAGTGAAGGTGGGTGGTTGCACGGGTCCCTTGAAGCGTGACACCTCCACCTCTATTGAACCAGTGAGTCCCGGGGCCAGAGCTGGACCCAAAGGGGTTCCTGTTCTCCCTTTAAGCCTCAATTTGCAGTGATCCCAGAGCTTCACCCTTCCTGGTGTGAGCGTGCGTGGGTGCTTACGCAGGTTTTCTGGTGCCCTTTGGCTCTAGTGCACTGCCTGGGACCGTGGAGCAGCCATGGCTGAGGAGAAGACTTTCCGCATCGGCTTCATTGTGCTGGGGCTCTTCCTGCTGGCCCTTGGGACATTTCTCATGAGCCACGACCGGCCCCAGGTCTACGGCACATTCTATGCTATGGGCGGCGCCATGGTGATCGGGGGCGTCCTCTGGAGCATGTGCCAGTGCTACCCTAAGGTAGGTGGGGATAGAGCTGGGGGTGGGGAGGGGCTAGGAGGGCCGTGGCTGTGCCCCTATTCCACCCATCAATGCCATATCCTTCAACCCATCTTTTCATTCCGACCACCTCCTCTTTTCTCTGTTCTCCTGAGGATCCCTCCATCCCTCCCTCCCTTCCTCCCTCCCTCTCTCAGTCCCGTCCGTCCATCCGTCCGTCCATCCACCCACCCACCCTTCCACATGTCATAAGGACTGACCGGAAGCACCTTGGATTTGGAGCCCTGTAAGGGTGAGACACAATGAAACACAACACATGATCCATGTGCTTAAAGCAAAACTTGATGAGTATTTCCTGATGGAATTCAGTCCCCATCCTGAGCTTCTTGGTATCCTCTTTAGCTCCATTTTATAGTTGAGAAGACTGAGGCTCTGAAAAGCAAGGTTCCATGGCTCCTAAGTGGCAGAGCTAGGTTTGGAGCTCAGACACGTGTGACTTAAAGCATAACCATCTACCTTGGAAGGGGGCTGTGTGTGTTTCAGAGCTGCCAGAGTCCTGGAGTAAGTCAGATCTAACCCTGATGGTATGAGTTTGGGGAGTCCTCTGTATCTTTGTAGTCTTTCTGTGTTCCTTGCCTTATGAGTGGCGAATGATGGGAAGGGTACTGGTTTGGGAGTCAGACACCAAGGTACTAGCTCCAGCTCTGTTGCAAATTCTCTGTGTGACTTGTCTTTCTGAATCTCAGTTTTTTCATCTTCAAAATGGGACTCCAAGCCCCTTTTTCTCTGAGCCTTATAATATTATAAGGTGGGTGGGTGCACGGGTCCCTTGAAGTGGATAAAGAGAAGAGGTGGGACGTAGAGATGTTCCGTAAGCTGTGAGGTGTTATATGTAGGCGAAGGGCTGCCACCGTTACTGTAATTGATCCTTCCAGCAATCCTGTGGCTTGGGCGTATCAGGAGTTATAAACCTGAGGCTGGTGAGGAATCAGTACCCAGAAAGGTTGAGTGACTTTTCCAAGGTCACACAGCTGGTCAGAGATAGATCCAGGGAGGCAAGAAGAGAAACATGGATTCTAGCTTGGAATCTTTGCCTAGAGACTTTGGTCAAGCCCTCTTCCCTCTCTGGGCCTCAGTTTCTCCATCTGTACAATATGTGAGTCAGGAAGGGGGGATGGGAAAGGGGTTGTATTTAAAGGCCCTACTGTCCTGACATCCAGGCTCCAGGCCCCAAGCAGCACCCACCACCCACAGCCCCCTCCTCACCTCCTGCTTAGGTGGCTGTGCTTAGGGGTCCGGGAAGGGGAGGGGCTCCAGGGGCCCAGGGCCTGCCTGGGCCTCCCCAGCCCTGCCCCCTCCTCGGGCCAACCCCGGGGTGTTAGCGTGTGTGGCGGTGGAGCGGTCTGGGCTGGTTTGTGGTCACTTACCAGCGGCTTACAGTCAGCTCGCTTCTGTCTGTGCTGCGCCCTGAGCAGAGGTCACGGGGAGAAGGCGTCCTTGAGTGGTGCCGCCCATGTCACCACCACCACTGTCATCCTCCTTCTGTGAGGAAGCTGGAACCTGGGTCAGCAAGGGGGGCAAGGTGTGGAGGGCAGCGTCCTTCCTGCCCTCTCCCCTTTACCTGCAGAGGCTCTAGGGTAGTGGGCAGAGTGACAGGAGTGGCAGTGCGGGCTGAGGGAGAGAAAGGGGAGAGGGAAAGTTGCTGGGCACTTAATAAGTAACTGTTGATAGAGTAGCACATTCGTGTGCTGTGGGGCAGCGTGGAAACGGCACATGTCTGGTGTCTGGTGGCCCAGATTCAAATCCCTGCTTCCTCCTGCCCTAGCCTGTGACCTTGGCAGGGTGAATTCCCCCAAGCTTCTATTTCTTCTTCTGGAATCTGGGGAGACTCATGCCTGGACCAGCTGAGTGGGAGGTCATGGATGTGGGGTCCTGGCATCCCTGGCATCATTCTCGGGTTGGCATTTGTGGCACTGGGTGGGGCTCTGTATGTGTGTCCAGGCGTGTGTACACTGGGGTGTGTGTGTGTGTGTGTGCGTGCGTGCTTCAGGGATGCAGACCGTTGGATCCAGCGTATGTTGAATCCAGAAAGAGAAAGGGGGCAAGTGCCTTGTCAATCAGGGAGGCAGTCTGGAGTGTGCGGCCCCCTGTCTCACGCCTTGTCCCCTCAGTGTGGCCTTCAACAAATGCTCCTGCCTGTCCTCCCCTCAGGCTCCTCTCCTGGCTCTCAGTGCCAGACCTATGGGAGGCCTCAGTAAAGGGGAATTTTCTTGATTGAAAGAAATATAAATATAAGGAAATGGAATTAGCCAGTTAGGACGGGGATGAGAGGTTTCAGACACCAACAAGATTTAAGTGGTCCCTGTCTTTGAAGAGGAGCCCCTGTATGGTGCAAATAGTTTAGGTGCTTGGCCGCTAACTGAAAAGTTGGAGGTTTGAGCCTACCCAGAGGCATCATTGAAGAAAGGCTCGGCAATCTACTTCTGAAAAATCAGCTATTGAAAACCTTACGGAGCGAAGTTCTACTGTGGCACACACGGAGTTGACTGAATGGCAACTGGTACTGGTGTCTTTGAGGGTAGACTCAAAAGTGGAAGACTTGGAGTTTAGTGGGGGAGGCAATTTCCTGCCTGATGGGGGGAGACCAGGCTTCACAGAGAGGGTGAACTAGGATTTGTAAGTGAAGTGGAAGTTCACAGGCAGAGAAGATGGGGAAGATACTCCAGATGAAAGGAACAGTGTGAATCAAGACACGTGGGTGAAAGAGCAAGGCGGGTGGGTCAGTGTGGCTGCTGGAGTGGGGTGGGGGGTAAAGGTGGAGAGGGAGGGGGCTGAGCTCCGTGAGGCCTGGGATGCTGTGCTCAGGAGTTTGGACCTTCCAATTTAGTTGATGGGACAAGAGAAGGACATGATCAGCTCTGCAATTTGAGCAAGTTACCATGGTGACGGCTGGGAGGAGGAAGGTTCAGGGGGCAGCTGGACCAGTGGTCCAGGTGAGAGTTGATGGTGACCTGGACCAGGGCCCAATTTGAACCCAAGGCTGTAGGAGCTGAGAAGGCATTTCCAGTTCATCAAGCCTGGAGCACCTGCTAGGGTGTGGCACTGGGCACTTCCACCGAGGTTATCTCATTTGATTTCTGAAGTAGACCTGGTAAGATGTGGTGGTCAGCTGGGCCTTGGGCATGAGAGAGGAGAACGTATCAGGGCAAATCTAGTAGGTGGGGGAGGCAGCAATGCTGACCCCCTTAGCTGAGACGGGAAAAGGGAAGCGAGAGCAGGAGAAGGATAGGTAGGGGGAGCAGCCCTCTCCCGACTAGGGACTTTTCCTGTCTGCCTTCTGCCTCCGCCTGCAGGTTCCCCATTCCCTTTCCTGCTTGCTCTGTTGAAGCCCAGGACCAGGCCTTTGACTTGTGGTTGATGGGTCAATCCTCCCTAAGGGGCTCACTCTGCCCTAGGGATCACCCAATGCTCTTCCTAAACACAAATCTCACTGTGTACTTTCCTGCTGAAAACTCCTCCAGGGCTTCTCATTGCTTCAGGATAAAGACTGAGTTCCTTGCTCTGATGTTCTGGGGGTCTTCATGGTCTCATCTCCTCTCTAAAGCTTCAGTTCTGCCTGTCCACTCCGTCACACCCCTCCCTGATCAAAGCCATTGTGTTCTAAGATGCTCTGGCCTCTCCTCCTTGCTTTTGATAATGGCAGTGATGATGGCAGTGATGATGATGATGAAGTGGTGATGGTGATGATAATGGTGAAGGTGATAACGGTGGTGATGATGAAGGTGATGATGATGATGGTGGTGGTAATCGTGATGATGATAGTGATAATGATGATGAAGTGGTGATGGTGGTGATAATGGTGATGGGTGGTGACTGTGGTGATGATGATGGTGGTGATGATGTTGATGATAATGGTGATGATGATGATGGTGATGATGGTGGTGGTGGTGGTGATTCGGTCATGAGGTATGAGGCAGAGAAAGGGGCATCTTCTAGGACATACAGAATCAACTGGCAAATGCAGGGCATCCTTAGTGGAGGTGAAAGAAACTCCCCAAATACATAACAAGTAACAGGGACCCAAATGAGAGCGTGCAGTGCCAAAAGATGCCGAGAGATCCTGCTGCACAATGTCATTGTGTTCCTGTCTGCCTTAATCTCGGGGACAGGGAATGCATCTCACTTGGCCAACATTGATCTTAACATATAGCAAGTACTGAATAAATGTTTGTGTGATGATTTGACACTTTAGGGTTTACACAGCTTCTTCAGTTTCATTTGATCTCTGAGAGATTGGCAAGTAGGAAAACTGAGGTTCAGACAGCAGGCTAGCTGACTTGAGGTCACGGGTATAGTGTGTTGATGATAAAGGCAGCCCAGAGTAGTGCCCAGGCTTTCCTGGCTCCTTCAGGACACCTGTCCTCCTCTGCCAGGCATCTACCCTATTGCCATACATCTAGGGGAAGCTTGCCCCTTCCAGGAGCTCTAAGAGCCCCTCCATCCATCATGCCCTTCTCCCTAGCAGGACGGCAGCTTTTCTGGTGCAGACAAGTGTCTTCCACTCACTGCATTCTACAGGCAGAGAAAAAAGGAGCTGCTAGTCTTTTTTTAGTTCAGTGGTAGAATTCTCGCCTTCCATGCAGGAGACCTGGCTTCAATTTCCGGACAATGCACATTATTTGCAGCCACCACCCATGAGTCAGCGGAGACTTGTGTGTTGCTATGATGCTGAGTAATTTTCAGTAGAGCTTCCAGACTAAGACAGACTAGGAATAAAGGACTGCTAATCTATTTTTGAAAAATCAGACAATGAAAACCCTGTGGATCGCAATGGTACAATCCCTGACTGATCATGGGGATGGCACAGGACAGGGCAGTGTTTCATTCCATTGTACATGGGGTCGCTGTGAGTTGGGGGCCAACTCAATGGCAGCAATCTATGAACCTGGCATACGGTAGGGTCTCATCAAATGCTTGTTGAACAGATTTTCAGCTGAGGAGAACAAGACTCAGAGAAGTCAGGTGACATCGTCTTCAGTAGCATCAAGTTATGATTTACCGAACAGGTATTATGTGCCAGGCACTGTGTGGGGGTTTCCTAAGGATCTCACGGAATCCTCTCAGCAATCCTGGGCAGCAGGCATTGTTGGCCCCATTTCTGGAGGAGCACAGAGAGGCTCTAGGAGGAGAGATGGCCTGCCTAAGGGCCCCACAGTGAGTACCTGGCAAAGGAAGGATTCTCAGCCACCCTTCTAGTCCCCAAAGGCAAGACTCCTTCTGCTCATCCCACTGCCCCCTTGTGACCCACCTCCTCATTTACCGCCCAGTGTCCACCCCATAGTCCTGGGCTTGCAGAACCAAACCAGTTGCCGTTGAGTGGACTCCAGCTCATGGTGACCCCACGTGTATCAGAGTAGAGCTGTGCACCAAAGAGTTTTCTTGTTGTTGTTAATATTTACAGCAGAACATATACTAATTCAACAATTTCTACATGTACAATTCAGTGACATTGATTACATTCTTCGAATTGTGCAACCATTCTCACCCTCCTTTTCTGAGTTGTTCTTCCCTAATTGACATAAACTCACTGCCCCATTGTTTCCTACCTAATCTTCCAGGGGGCTTTTGTCAACTTGATATAGATAGATCTTTAAATAGCACAATGCTCAAGGCAGACATTCTTTACTGGTTAAGCTAAACTATTGTTTGGTTTTAAGAACACTTTAGAGGATATTTTTGGCTTAAGATTCCATAGGGTTTTCAATGGCTGATCTTTTTGGAAGTAGATTACCAGGTCTTTCTTCCGCAGTGCCTCTGGGTGGACTGAAACATCAAACCTTTTAGTTAGCAGCCAAGCATGTTAACTGTTTTCACCACCCAGAGACTCCCCTGCTTGCAGAGGCCTCTTGATTTCTGTAAGTTCCAAGATAAAGACTGGTGGGTGCGACCCCAGCCATCCACTTCTCTGTGCCTCACCACGGAAACACAGAACAATAACTTGCTTTCCACTCATTCACCGACTATGGACAAAATGTCAGCTCTGGGGCAGGCATGTACAGGCACTGGATAAAAAGGCACTGGATAAAGACCCTGAAAATGGCAAGATGTGAGCCCCTCAAAGACAGAAATGTTTATATCTTTCATTCATTGCTGCCCCTTCGTGCCTAGAAGAGTGGCTGTACACAGCAGGTGCCCAACAAACATTAACTGAATGGATAAAGGAGAGCTAGGGTGGGAGGCTGGAGCCTAGAGATACAGTCCACCCACTGCTGCTGGGCGTGGGCAGGGCCCTCACCCATTGAAGGGGGAGACCCTCCCTAGCCCGCCTCTCTCCTGGGGTGTGAGGAGGCTCTCAGGTGAGGCTCTGGGGGGGAGCGGCAGCCAAGGGTGAATGAGGCTGCTGCCCCCGACTCTGACAGCTGCAGAGAAACCATCTTCTCTTTGCCCTCTAGATTGCCTTTGTACCCGCTGACTCTGAATTCCAAGGCACCCTGTCCCCGAAGGCACTGGGGCTGCTGGAAAACAAGCTCGGCACCGAGATGAAGAGGTAGGTGCTAGGCCAGCACCGTGGCTCCTCAAAAAGGAGAGTGAAGAGAAGGGGCCAAGGGGGTGGGTGGGGGTTCTTCCCCTTGTGCCCCCTCCTGAGAATAGACTATTAGAAACCATGTATTGCCTTGAACCCTCAATTGTGTGAGGTAAGCATTATGATCCCCATCTTACAGATGAGGAAACCGAGGCTCAGGGGCTTTGTCTGGTCAGGGACGAGATAGAGTCTTACAGTGAATGACTGTATTTTACACAAATAATGCGTGCCTTCTACATTTGTTTGCCAACTGCACCCTCTCTCTGTGAGGCTTTTTCGTAAGGGACGCTATGCGAAGGATGTGGTTGGCAAACAAACGTAGAAGATGTGCATTATTAGTGCAAAAATATGGTAGAGGCAGACCAGGTGTCAAAAACAGGTTTAATCCGAAATCCCACACATGTGTGACTGTCTCTACTACTAACAAACAAGAGGCAGTGTAATGTGATGGCCAAGGCACAGGTCCAGGGGCTCTGCCACTTCTGAGCTGTGTGATTTTGGGCAATGACTTACCTTTCTGTGCTCCATCTATAAAATGGGGACACTAAGGTCCCTGGGTGGTGCGAACTGTTTGTGTTCGACTACTAACCTAAAGGTTGGCAGTTCAAACACACCCAGTGGCACTGCAGAGGAAAGGCCTGGCAATCTGCTTGATTACAGCCAAGAAAATCCTATGGAGCAGTTCTACTCCGTAACAAGTGGGGTCACGATGGGTGGGAATCGACTTGACAACAATGGGTTTGGTTTTTGGTTTGGTAATAATACCTAGCTTCTAGGGTCTCAGAAGGGTAACGTAAGATAATGCAGGCAGAGTGCTAAGAACAGACCCTGGAGCGGAGTATAATGTGCGTCAGAGGCTGGATCATGCACTTTGTGTCTCTTCCTTCCTTCAGGCCTTATGGAAAAGCCTTTCATGTGGGGGAGGAGGGGTGTTAGGCCCTTTATACATATGTGGAAACTGAGGCTCAGAGAGGTTTGGTCACAGGCCCCAACCTCATGGGGAGTCATTGATGGAGGTGGGGCTTGAACTCAGGCCTGACCTGGCTCCAGACCTGCCTCCCTCCCTGAGGTGTTACGCCCAGGTTCATTCAGGCACTGCCAAGAGCACTCCAGCCTTGGAGAGGTAGTGGGACCAGCTGACCCTGCTGGGACCAGCTGGTCCCCCTACCCACTGACCATGACTTGGTGCTCAGGAGGCCAGGTTGCTGGTTCAGAGTCTGTGGGTTTGGGCTCCAGGACTCTACTTTACTTGGGGAAGGAGGTGGTGGTGGCATGCTCTGCTCTTGGTGCACAGGGTTTCCAAATGTCCTGGCGGAAATGAGGTGGATAGACCCCAGGTGGGGGTGGGAGCGAGCCCAAGCTCTGCCCCAGGGCTGGGTTATGCCAGGAGGCTCTGGTAAGAGAACTGATGCTCAGGCCGTCCTGAGTTCTGGTCTCCACCCGGCTGCTTCCCAGCTGTGCTACCTTGGATAAAAAACCTAGTCTCTGAACCTCACTTTCTGAGGGACACAGCGGTAAAGAGTTTGACAGCTGGAGCCCCTGTGCCATTACCTTGTTGTCATGTCAGCCTGGGGAAGTCTGTTAAATTCTCTGCCTCGGTTTCCTCACAGCACCCCCCAGAGTTATGGTGAAGATTAGATGAGTTAACTGACAGAGCCTGGCCCAAGGAATGTTCAAGAACTGCGGGCTATTATTGTTATTCTGTCCTCATCTGTAAAATGGGAGCGAAAATGCCTTCATCAAGGTGGTGTTTGGAATCAATGGGATGATAAACGTCAAGCCTTTAGCCCACCATCTGGAGCATAGTAAACTCTCAGTAAATGTTAACTGGTCTCAATGTCACTATGGCACACTTATGGTTAAATTTGGAGACATCAAGTGGGGTCACACAAGCGTTGCCACTTCATTTCCACTGGCCTTGCTGAGCCTCGGCCTCCTCATCCTTGAAATGGGGCCAGTAATTCCCCCAGAGGCTTCTTAGAAGATGGGAGGAGACCAGATGCTGGGAGCAAGCAGGGCAGGCAGAAGGCAGGATGTTTGTTGAGTGAGTCTTTGCCCCCACCCATTCTCTCTCCCCCCGTCTTCTGTGCCCCCAGCCCCCAGCCCCCATACGTCAGGCTGTGGGAGGACGCTGCCTATGATCAGAGCCTGCCCAACTTCAGCCACATCCAGATGAAGGTCATGGGCTACAGGGAGGACCCTCGCCCCCTCCTGGCCCCTGAGCCAGGGCAGCTGCAGCTGGGAGCCAGCGATGGAGGAGGAGGCAGCCCTGTCAACTCTCAGGCCTGGGTGGAGTCCGCTGTGGTTGTCCACCGGAGCTCGGACGAGGACAAGGGAGAGAGAATCCCAGCTGAAAGCAGGTGCTGGTTAGCACATGGAGGGCGGGAGTGGGGATGCTGCCCAGTCCAGGGTGAACGAGGAAAGGGCCGTGGGGCTGCCCAGGGGTGGTTGAGGACATTTGGGAGTAAGCAGAGGGCAGTGGGGGTAGAGGATGCTCCAATAAGCAGTGGGTGTAGTGAAACAAATGAGCATGGGCTTGGAAGTCAGATGGACCTGAGTTCAAGTCCCAGTTCCTCTGCTGTGTAAGCTTGTCAAGTTTCTTATCCTCCCTGAACCTCAGTTTCTCCACCTGGGAATAGTTGCTGTGTTTAAACTCTGGGCACACAGTGGGCCCTTGTTCTCTCTGAATGTTCACTATGCCTATTGGGGGTAAGGAGCCAGAGGACCTGAGTTCAAATCCTGGTTCTGCCACTGACTTGCTCTATCAGCAAGTCACTCCCCACTGCCATCTATTTATGAACTGAATTTTTCATTCATCCATTTATTTATTCATCCTGTCAGCATTGCTGGGCACCCACTCTGTGCTAGGCCTTGACGGGCCCCTACCCCTCAGGAGCTCCCAGTCCAATGGGGGAGACAGACAGGGAAAAAGATGGGGAAGACCCAGGGTGACAGGACTGTGAGAGCCCACAGGAAACCCCTGAATGGCTGGAGGAGTGGGCAAGTGACCTGGTTTGGATAATAACATAATAAGAGCTTCTATTTTTTTAGCATCTACTTTATGTGCCAGATCGGAGCCCTGGTAGCACAGTGGTTAAGAACTCGGCTGCTAACCAAAATGTCAGCAGTTCCAATCCACCAGCCCCTCCTTGGAAACCCTATGGGGCAGTTCTACTCTCTCCTATTGGGTCGCTATGAGGCAGAATCAACTTGACAGCAGTGGTTTTTGGCATGTGCCAGGCATCGTACAAAGTGCTTTGCACGCATCCGCTGTAAACCTCAGAAACAACCCTAGGAGTGAATGCTGTTACTTTCCCCACTTCACAGGGGGAGGAAACTGGGGCCCAGAGAGCTTAACTCTCCCACTCCAGGCCTCAAAGCCTGTGGCTGGGATTTGGACCCAGGCAGTTTGACTCAGAGCTACCTCATGGCCTTTGCCTCTACAGCCCCCCGGCCTGTCCCCCGGGCCCTGCACCCTTGGCCTCCTTCCAAGAAGACCTGGACGTGGGCTCCAGCAAGGGCAGTAGCCCCAGCCCAACTCCACCCAACGGGGAGGAGCCTCGCCTGCCACCACCAGATCCCTGGGCCTGCAGGTGCCAGCTGGACCGCTTCCATGACTTTGCCCTGATTGACTCAGCCACATCAGGGGACGTGCTGCCAGAGGGGCCACAGCAGGAGATGGTCCTGCACAGGTACTGGCAGCGGTATCCTAGGATGAAGGAGGAGGTGGCATCGGACACAGGTGTGGAGGACCCTCAGAAGGAAGATGATAACTTGTACTACGGGCTGCCGGATGGGCCTGAGGACCCCCTCCCCGACAAGGAACTGGGGTTTGAGCCCGACAGCCAGAGCTGAGATTAACCTGCTCCCTGGGTTTTAGCCTGGCATGACTGCTAACCTTCATGTGACCTCACAGGACCTCAGTTTTCCTATCTGCAAAATTATGTTATATGGAGATTCAAATGAGAGGGTGGACCTGGGAACTCCTAGGAAAGGTAAAGAAATGCCTCCAGAAGGGGTGATTTTTATCAGTCAGCCATGGTTGCTCCAACTGGGAGTTTTCTTTGCAAAGCTTTGAAGGTAAAAGATTTGCAGCAGTCAGGCCCTTCAGGGGCTTTTTCCACCTCCCCCCAAAGCTGAACTCTGATAGGGACCCTCCTTGGTGCTACCCGGGATTGCCGAAAGGCCTCTCAGGGCTCCCAGTCCTTGTTGGATCTTTTATTACACTTGGCAGACGGCGTGGTCCGTCTTCACTCAGAGCTATCCATGTTTGCCCTGTCTACACACCCCTGTGGGTTCCATTGCCCTTTCCCAAGACGGAGCACAGCTGACCTCCCTGACTTTGTCCCTGGTCCCTCCACCTTGCACGCTCTGCTCCCCAAATCTAAACCCTTGTCCCTCCACCTACCACCCCCGCAACACACACTCACCCTGCTGTTCCAACCCTTGCCCAAGCTGGCCACCAGGATGCCGTTCCTCTCTTACTTACCTGGAAAATTCTTACTTATCATTCAAACCCCTCTTAGATGTCCCTCCTCTGAAAGCGTTCCTGGCATCACAGCCTCCTGGGCAAGGTAGCCCTGGCTCCTCTGTGTCTCCTCTGGACCTTGTACATGGCTCACTAAGCATGGCTCTCAGCCTTCTGCTCAGGGGAGCATCTTTGTTTACTCGCCTGTATCTCCCGTGTCCAGCCCTGGGCCTGGCCAGCATAGGTGGTCACTGAGGGTGTGTGGAACTGACCAGGACCCTGGAGACTCTCCAAGATGGTGCCCTCTCCCCCACTTTTCCAGCTCTTAGACTCACAGACCCTCTATCCTCTGGCATTCACACCTCCAAGTGACCTGTACAGTGGTTACAAAGCAGGGCCAAAAGCCCCCAGAGTGAACCCACCTGCCCCACACAGTATATCTGCATTGGTCTAGGATTGTGGGTGAAATGAAGCTTCCTGGCTTAACTCAATTTGCTTCATTTACTGAGCATCTACTATGTGCCACACCCTGATGTGGGATCTCTAGGAGAAAGGAGATGAGCTGACATTGTTTCTGTCATAGGGCTCACATTCTATTCAGCTCGGCTTCATGTACGTTAGGGACAGAGAGCAGAGAGAGGCCAAGGTGGGAGAAGGGAATTTAAAAATGGACACACCAGAGGCAGCAGAGTAACAACCGCAGACATCAGGGGCCATCGAGTGCAGAGGCAGATAACTCAGCTGGCTGAGCAGCCCCTGAAGATGGCACTGCATCATGGCATCACAGAGTAGTGCTTCTATCACATGAATCTCTGCAAGGCCCCTCTGTGCCCGACACAGGGACAGTTGCCACTGCAGTGAAAGGGGGTGTGATACTATTCCAAACCAAGTCCACATGCTCAGAGCTTGCACCTGGTCACCTGCGATTGGGAGACCCTCACCTGGGCAGGGCCTCTGGTCAGGGGTAGCAGTGGGGGTCCTGACCCAGGAAAGGGGATGCCCCCTCTGTGCTCAGTCACAGGGGCACATCCCCTGGAATTCACTCTGTCTTAGTCATCTAGTGCGGCTATAACAGAAATACCACAAGCGTATGGCTTTAACAAAGTGAAATTTATTCTCTCACGGTCCAGTAGGCTACAAGTCCAAATTCAGGGTGTCAGCTCCAGAGGAAGGTTTTCTCTCTTTCTCAGCTCTGGAGGAAGGTCGGTGTCATCAGTCTTCCCTTGATTGGGGAGCATCTCAGAGCAGGAACCTCAGGTCCAAAGGACGCGCTCTGCTCCCGGCACTGCTTTCTTGGTGGTACGAGGTCCCGATGTCTTTCTGCTCGCTTCTCTCTTTTATATCTCAAAAGAGAAAGGCTTAAGACACTATCTAAATCTTGTAGATCTCATCAGTATAACTGCCACTAATCCGTCTTATTATGTCATAGTGGTAGGATTTACAACACTTAGGGAAATCACAGCAGATGACAAAATGGTAGACGATCATACAAAACTGGGAATCAGGACCCAGCCAAGCTGACAGATATTTTGGGGGGACACAATTCAATCCATGACACACTCCCTCCTTTTCTGGACCACTTATTTCTACTTCCAGCATCAAAGTGTCTGTAGCGAAGACTGACATTGGGGCACATGCCCTCTGCTGTTGTGGAGTGCTGACAAATATTCCTGCTCACGGCCCCGAGTCATCGGGTAGGTGTGCTGTAGCGTGTCCACGTGCCGTGTGTACTAAGACAGGGAAGCGTGTGAACCGCATCAGAAAGAGTGCCAGCACGGACGGCTAAAATAAAGAAGTCATCGGCATTTAGAGGGGTCACCTTCATTCACCTGGCAAATTCTTCTTTGTGAAAAACACTCATTCCGCCTCTGGGCAGGATAAATGAGGCATCATACCAACTGGCGCTGAGGGCACTCTCTGGAAAGTTAACAGCCACTACGGTGTCGTGACTTTGTGGGGGCAGCTGTGTGGTGTTGAATCTCAGGAGTGGTCACAACTGCAGGGCACTTCCCAGAATGACACAGAAATACCTACCGTTAGATGAAGGCTTTGGCTGCCAAGGCTATGGGGAGAAATGCAGTGTCTCAGGGGCCCTGCTGGGGGCGCAGGGCAGCGGAGAGAGATGGTGAGGCTCAGCTTTGGCTCTGCTCTAGGGCTCCCACCATCTTGCTGCTTGAGCCGGAGACCCTACACCTGACCTCAGGACAGTCCCGGGTTATGCCTACTATCTCAGCTTAGTTGTTAATAGCACACGCTTTCACCCTCAAAGACATCCCATTTGAACAATGAGTTACATAGTCACCCTACTGTGGAAACCTGGGTGAGCCCAGTTGCCTCTGCAACCCTGGGTTTCCTCATGTGAATCTTGCAGGGGTGAAAGGGTGGGGGTACTTGATGAAATCAGGCTGTCGTGGCCCTCCTACCAGAGACCACCAGGAGCCCACCAGGAGTTGAACATGTTGCACTTGCTAGTTGCAGAGAGGAAGAACAAACAACATGGGGAACCATGGCGCTTGTCTACATGCAGGTGTTAGAAAGGACTTCTTATAGGGTCTAGGTTTGTGGTAGGTGATTAGGGGGAGGGTATTAAGGAAGCAGAGTCCCTGGGTGGTACAAACAGTTAATGCGCTTGACTGCTAACCAAAAGATTGGTGATTCGAGTCCACATAGAGGTGCCTCGGAAGAAAGGCCTGGTGGTGTGTTATGAAAAACTAGCTATTGAAAACCCCATGGAGCTGAGTTCTACTCTGACACACATGGATCTTCATGAGTTGGAGTCGACTTGATAGCAACTAGGTTTTTTTTTGTTTTTTTTTTTAAGGAAGCAGGGCTTTGCTGTGGATTGGATGCTGTCAGGAAGTGGGGTAATTCTGTGACTGAGTATCTTAATAAACCTTATCTAGAAGGAGGGAAGACCAGACCAACGTAAAGCTGTACAGTGAAACCTGTGAGGGCTGAAACTCGACAGGACTGCCTTGTTTTTCTGGGTCTCGAAAGTTTTCCACCTTTGACAGGATGCAGTCTTACCACTTTTCTATCACTTGTTCTTCTGGAAAATATTTTAGTTTTCCTTTTCTGACAGGTTTCTGCCTCACACAGATGCCTGCTTTCAAAGGTTTTACTGTAATTGGCAAAGAAGCAGTCGTTAACTCTGATTAGCCAGGAGAGGGCGATGTTTGGTCATTCTTGTGGCTTAACAGAGTTCATGTTTTGTCTATATTCAGCCCAGGGCTTCAAACCAGTTTGTTCCACCCCAGATATACTGAATCAGAATCGACAGTTTAACAAGATCCCTAGGTGATTCTTATGTATACCTTCCCTGGGAGCTTGTTAGAAATGCAAGTTCTCAGCAGGGCTTCGAACCAGAAATGAATCGGTTTGAAGCCCTGATTAAGCCATGATTACCTAACCAAAAAAAGCTGAACCAGTTGCCTTCAAGTCCATTCCGACTCATGGCAACCCCATGTGTTTCAGAGTAGAACTGCACTCCATAGATTTTTCAATAGCTGTGACCTTTTGAAAGTAGATTGCCAGGGCCTTCTTCTGAGGTGTGTCTGAGTGGACCTGAACCTCCAACCTTCCGGTTAGTAGCTGAGTTCTTAACCTCTTGTACCATCCAGGGCCTCTGGTGGTCTTGTCTTGACTCATCATGGTCACAGAGTCGCTTCTGGTGTTCTGTAAAATTGTTCGTGTTCAATTGTGTGTGTACGTGAAGGTCTGGCTGGGTCTGCCTGGCCAGGTCCTGGCTGTCAGGGGCTGCATTTCTCTTTCTTAGGTCTCCCTGTTCAGTGGGTCCTCCCCTGGAACCTGCTAGTGACCACAGGGAGGTGTGGGGGAGGGTAGGTAACTGTGATTCCTTTTGCCTCTGGCCATCCTGAGTGCTATGATTTGCCTCACCAGCTCTCTAAAAACAGTGCCTGAAATCCTACCATTAGTGCTTCATTCCCTTGGCCTTTGCCAATGTTCAGCCTCCTATAAGAATACCAGCACCCCTGAATGTGCCCTCACTCGTTGGTTGATTGATTCGGTGGGGAGCATGAAGTGGACTATGGAATAAATGTCCCCAGGGGAAGGGGATCCTGAAAGGGCAGGAGGAGCAAGCTTGGCAAACCCTGGGATTTTAGATTTTAGCCACAGACTCAAGATTTGTGGACCGGGCAGCCATTCCTGCTCTTGTTCTCCCTCCTGTCTGGTTTCCTGATGTCAGGTCAGAGGGACTTTGGAAGTTTCCACTCTCTGGGGATAAAACAACCCTGGAGGGACATTGGTCCTTGCCCTTAGCTGGAAGGAGTGGGTGAGGAGAAAGTGTGACCCTGGGGACAGGTAGCTTGGGCTCTGTCTACCTCCTGGGGTGATCTTGGGCAAGTCAGGAACCCTCCCCGGGCTCTGTCCCTCTTCCCTATACAGTTAGGTGGAGGCGGACAGGGTTCCACTTCTGCTCCCACTTCTTGAGCACTGTGTATCAGGCACTGTGCCAGGTGCCTCACACCTATTACCCCATCTGGTCCTTGTAATGGCCGGGGGGACAGATCTGTCAACCGCATGTTGGAAATGTTTATTCTAAATCCCAGACTCTGGAGTCAGAAAGGCTTGAATTTACACTCAGCCTCTGGCTGTGTGACTTTGGACAAGTCACGGCCCCTCTCTGAAACTCAGTGCTCTAAACCTCAGTGTCCACATTTATTCAGCATCCACATAATACCTCCCTCTAAGGCTGCCCTTCCCTGAGTGGCACAAACAGTTAAGCTCTCCACTACTAGCCAAAAGGTTGGTGGTTGGAACTCACCCAGAGGTGCCTCAGAAGACAGGCCTGGCGATCTGCTTCCAAAAGGTTACAGCCTTGAAAACCCCATGGAGAAGCTCCACTCTGTGTTGAAATCAACTCAATGGCAACTAACAACAACAACCTCACTACAGTGAGGAGAACTAATGGGTATAAAGCCTCTGGCACATAGTAGGTGCTCAAACAGCACCTACTGTTCGAGTCTCTGTTATGGATTGAATTATGTCACCAAAAAATTGTGTTGAAGTCCTAACCTCTGTATCTATAAATGTGACCCTGTTTGGAAATGGGGGGTTAACCTTTTGGTCAGCAGCCATAGCTCTTAACCACTATGCCGCCAGGGTTTCCTTTGTTTTGTTAATAAGGTCATATCTGAGAGGAATTAGGTCGTATGCCTAATTCCTCTGAGTGGTGTTCACTTGAAACCTCAGAATGTGACCTTATTTAGAAATGAGGTCTTTGCAGGTGTAACTGGTTAAAATGCGTTCAGACTGGATTAGGATGGGCCCCGAATCCACTGACTCGTGTCCTTGTAAGAAGCCCATGTAGAGACACAGAGATACAGAGACACGGAGGGAAGGTGGCCATGTGAAAGCAAAGGCAGGAGTTGAAGAGATGCAGCTACAAGTCAAGCAACGCCAAGAAAGTTAGAAAGAAGGATTCTCCTCCAGAGCACTCAGAGCGAGGTGGCCCTGCCAGCTCCTTAACTGCAGACTTCCAGCCTCTGGAAATGTACGGGAATAGGTTTCTGTTGTTTTAAGCCACCCAGTTTGTGGTACTTTGTCATGGCAGCCCTGGGACATTAACACAATCAGTTATCAAGGACTTGAATAATTTGAAGGCAGCTCATTGGAGGTGAGTTGCAAGCCAGGCTTTAAACAGGTAGATTGAAGGGGCGAGGGTATCTTAGGCAGGGGCATGGCATAGGTGAAGCCCTGCCAGGGGAGGAGAGCGGTGGGACAGACAGCCTGGGGAGACTGGCCTGGCTGGGCTGGTGGCGGGTGAGATCAGAAGGGAAGGCTGGAGCTCGGCCATGGGGCTCCTTAAACCCTTGCAGCAAAGCTCAGATTTGGTCTTTTGGGCAAGGGGGAATCCACTGATGGTTTGACATGAAGAAAGAATGGGGCATATTTTGGTTATTACGTGCAAAGGGAATGGAGAGGAACATACTGCAGCAAGAAGGCTGGCTTGCAGCCTGTGGGAGGGATGCAGTTCTCAGCCTGCCCCATGAAAGGTTTTTTCCACCTGTGAGTACGGATCTGGGTGGGTCCCAGGTCAGGATGGAAGCTTGGTGGAGCCAGTGTCCTGAATTCCTCACTGCTGACCAGAAGCCCAGTGCAGCATAGCAGAGAACCCTGTGGCAGAGAACCTTCCCTCTGAGATACCAGAGCCCTGGCCAAAGCATATGCCTGTTTCAGAGATGACCCAGGAAAAGGGTACATGAAGGCCAGGAAGTCCCCAGATCAGATTCTGCAGTGGTGGTTCTGCAGATGACTAAAGAGCTCTCAAGCCAACTCCACATCCTCACACTTAACCTAGAGAAGAGCAGACCTGGGGTGGTGGGCTTCGGGTGCTGATCAGCCAGCCTGCAAGTGGGAGGGTTAGATTTCATTCACGTGTTCATTCATTTGTTCATTCATTTGGACTACACTTTCTAAGCCTCTGCTTGGTGCTATCCCCTGTGCCAGGCACGAGGAACAGAGAGATGTGTCCAACCCCCTGGCTGTCTGGGAGGATCCCTTACTCTCCTGGGTTAACTGCAGTGTGAACCCCAGTGCTGTCAGTGCTGGGTAAGAAGGAAGCACAGTGGCAATGTGACCCCATTTGGGGAGTTAGTGACAGCATCTCAGAAGCGGTGACTCACACCAAGCTGTGTCCCAAAGGATTTACTCAGAAAGAATGAATGAGGAGGGAGAATAACTTGGGCAAAGGCTAGGAGTCCCATGTCAACCTGCACGTTCGGGGATTGACCCATGGGTAGATGTGAGCAGAGCTTAGGATAGATGGAGGGTGGCTGGACAGGGCGTGCGTGGGGCCTGACCAGGATGGACTGTGGATGCCGCTCTGGAGGGCATGGAGTTTACCCTGCAGGGACAGGGAGCCAGGGAGGGGGTGGCATGTCCAGGTCGGCGTTTTAGATGACAGGGCAAGGTCCAGCGAGTTGGATTTATGAGGAAACAGCTATAGCTTCCACAGAAGGAGGATGCTGTGACACTCAGAGCTGCCCAAAGAACGGGCAGTAACATATCTGACAGGCAGAGGCAATACTTTTTAACAGAATGAGAGAGAAAAATCAGACAGGAAAAGGAGTTCACTCATAGGCAACATCTGTGGCCTCATAAACAAACGAAAACATGGTCAACCTCACCAATAATCAAAGGAATGCAAATTAAAACAACAAGAAACCATGTTTCACTCTTAACACTGGCCGCAGTTTTTAAAGATAATTATCAGTGGTGTTGGCAGAGTGGGGAGGGGCAGGGCCCTTTCTAACACTGCTGGTGGGATTAGAAACAATACACGCCTTTGGAAGGGTAAGAGGGCAATGTGTATTAAGTGCCTGCCATGTGGGCTACCCCTTGATTCAGCAAGTCTACATCTAGCGATTCGTCCTAAGGAAATAATCGAGCAGGTGTGCGTCTGCTTATTTACGTACCAGTTGCTGTCGAGCAGATTCCGGCTCATGGTGGCCCCATGTGTGTCGGAGTAAAACTGTGCTCTGTAGGGTTTTCAATGGCTGATTTTTTGGAATTAGATTTCCAGGCCTTTCTTCCAAGGCACCTTTGGGTGGACTCGAACCTCCAACCTTTCCACTTGCAATTGAGTGTGTTAACCATTTGCATCACTCAGTTATAGAAGGGTGCTTATTGTGCCATCGATTATGACAATTAAAATGTGGGAAGAATCTAAAAGCTCGGGAGTAGATTGGCTAAATAATTATGCTATAGCTCTGCAAGTGAATGGTATAAAAAGCTATTAAAATGGTGACCCTGCTGACTGAATCCAGTTCCCCTTCCATTTGCTCTCACAGCACCATGTGCCCTGCCTTTGTATCACACACTGTGGTTGTAATTTCACATTTATTGGTGAATTTTGTTAGTGACTTTTTGTGTGATGCCAAGCTCCATGAAGACAAGACCTCTGCCCGTTATGATCAGTATCGTATCCTCTGTGCCTACCTAGGTTCCTGAAACACACTATGCTCTCAATAAATAATTGTGAAATGAATAACTAAGTCTATATTTCTTAATGTGGAAAGATGTTTTTAATTAAGAGAAAGAGAACAGATTATAAAACAACATGCTTGCTGTAGCAGACGCTATTAATTCCCTCCTTCCTTGATTTTGTTCAAGGGGATGACATGCCCGCTACCAGCCAATAAATTATGATTGATCCAAAGCTAATCATGATAGTCCTATTCTTCATGCCAGGAGGGACCATGAGACCCAGTTCGGGGCAATGAGACATGAAGAGAAATCCTTTGGGGAGTGCTTCAGAAAAAGTTTTGCTTTCCTGATGAAAAGGCAGAATTGACTAGCTTTGCTGGTCCTTAACACAGGTGGTAGCTGGAGCTGCAGCAGCTATGTTGCAATCATGAGAGAAATGCCAAGAGAATCACAGAGATGCTGGATCTGATGTTGTTATGCTGGTGAACAAAGGCCAGCAACCACTGGTCTTCTAGCTATGCATGTGGGAAAAATTAATCCCTATTTGTTTAAGCTACAGTACTTGCAGCTGAATATACTCCCAACAGATATATAGAGTTGTTGACTCTGACTCATAGTGACCTTATGTACAACAGAACGAAGCACTGCTCGGTCCTGCAGCACGCTCACAATCGCCAGCATATTCGAGTCCATCGTTGCCAATCCATTTCATCAAGGGTCTCCCACGCCCTCACTGGCCCTCCACTTCACCAAGCCTGATGTCTTCCTCTAGCAATTGATCCTTCCTGATGACATGGCCAAAGTGAGTCAGACAACGTTCTGCTGTGGTCCGTGAGGTTTTCCTTGGCTAATTTTTTAAAGTAGATCGCCAGGCCTTTCCTACAGTCTGTCTTAGTCTAGAAGTTCTGCTGAAACCTTTCCACCACTGGTGACCCTGCTGGTATTTGAAATACTGGCAGCATAGCTTCCAGCATCACAGCAACACACAAGCCACCACACTATGACAAAACTGACAG
The DNA here is from genome assembly GCF_024166365.1 of Elephas maximus indicus. Taxonomy (NCBI): domain Eukaryota; kingdom Metazoa; phylum Chordata; class Mammalia; order Proboscidea; family Elephantidae; genus Elephas; species Elephas maximus. The sequence goes on from NC_064821.1 coordinate 98,505,886, forward strand.
ATTACAGAATATAATCCCATATATATACGTATGTGCAAATATGAATAGGAAAAAACTGAAGTGATTATCTCTGAGTGGTGTGATTCTTATTTTTTATTTGATGAAGTTTTTACAACAAGCTTGTAATGATCAGAAAATAACTTTTTATCATGATAAAATAATTGTGCTCGTTGTTATTGTCAGTTGCTGTCAAGTCAATTCCGACTCAGGGCGACCCCATGTGTACAGAGTACAACTGCTCCATAGGGTTTTCAAGGCTGTGGCCTTTGGGAAGCAGAGTGCCAGGCCTGTCTCCCAAAGCACCTCTGGGTGGATTTGAACCACCAACCTTTTGGCTAGTAGTCAAGCGCTTAACTGTTTGTGCCACCCAGAGACTCCTTAACAACATTACGATTAAAAGACAGACGGTCCTATTAAAAGACAGACAAAAAATAATGAGCCCTAGAAAGTAGTTCTCTCACATCTCATCAGTGATTTTGAGGGAAATTAGATGACGGTCAAGGAGCCCTGGTGGAGCAGTTGTTAAAGTGCTCGGCTGCTAACCGAAAGTCTGTGGTTCAAACCCACCAGGCACTCCGTGGGACAAAGATGTGACAGTCTGCTTCTGTAAAGATTACGGCCTTGGAAACCCTATAGGGCAGTTCTACTCTGTCCTATAGGGTCACTGAGTTGGAATCAACTCGAGGGCAGTGGGTTTGTGCAGGTAGATGACAGTCTGGGGATGTGCAGGAGAGCAGATCAATCAGGTTGAGTGTGACCTATAAAGATCCCATACAGGACAGTTTGTGATTCCGACCTTGTGAGGGAGGAACAGTCCCAGTGAAACAGTTGGAAAACGGGGATTCTGTGAGGAGAGACGAACAGGACATGGTGCCCAGTGTGGCCGTGAGGCACTGGGACTCAGTCATGCAGACATGGCTGATCCTGCCATACCTCATGTTCCTTCCTTCCTCTCCCCATCCCAAGGTCCTGAAGGCTTGACCTCTCCCTGGGCTCTGGCCTTTGAGGCCAGACCTGGTGTTCCCAGCCTTGGCATGTCCCTCAGCTCACACAAGAACACACTTCTCCTCACCCTGAGATTAGGCCCCAGGCCTTCTCGCTGGCCTGCCTGCTGCCAAGCAGGTCCCAGGTTAGCGGCAGGCAAGTGGCCAGGGAAGGTGGAGCCCTGCCTCAGGCTGGGATCTGGGCCTGAGGCCACAGGACAAGGGGCAGCTTTGGGGTCAGCAGGTGGGGCTGACAGACGGGCAACACCTGTGTTGGCTATAAACACAGGTTTGCATGAAGCCGTCTCTTCCCACAACAAACCTGGGATTAGCTCTCTGAAAGTGACCCTGATGGAAAGCAGAGGAAAGAAAGAAAAACTCCAGCAAAGAATGAAAAAGAAAATACACAGGGGAATGGTGTTGATTCTCTATTCAGCAAACATGCCTAGAGCCCCACAGTACTGCCTCAGGGACCCAGACTCTCATAGCTTAGCTTTCTTCTATGTGCCACTTACACACATTAACTACTATCAGAGACGAACTATAGAGCCTGTTCTGGAGGAGATGCAGGGTTGGAGACCAGCACAAGTGACAAAGATCACTTAAGGGCTGTGATATTTTTTCAGGAGTGGGAGGAGTCTGGAGCATCAGCAATGGTTTTATAGCAGTGTTCACTCCAGCAAGGAATCCGGACATTAGCCATTATTCCCCACTCCTCACCCTTTCCTTTAGAATGGGATAGATCAGCACAAATCTGGTATGGCCCAGTGCCCCACAGTAACTCTGGTTTTCTTCTCTCCCTTCTTTTCCTTTCCCCTCCTTGCTTCTGCCTCCTTCACCCTCAGAATCACGGTGCTCAAGTCATCTGCCTGCGCCTCAGTTTTCTCATCTAAATAATGGGCTGGTCAATGTCACTCCACCTCTTGCCCAGGGAGTGGCTTTGATCACCCTGTCTGGAATGGGGGATCCTGATCCTGAGCTCTGATGGCCGAGGCCGCCTTTTAGTCCATTTTGTGTCCCCATCCCTGACACAAAGTAGACCAAAAGGTGGCCTTGGCCATCAGAGCTCCTTGTCCAGGGAAGAGACAGTCACACAGAAATGTCAACTGACTCATTCCATGCGAGCCTTTTTCAACCTCAGTTTCCTCACCAATACACTGGGACAGCAGCCCTGCTTGCCTGTTTCATAGGGCTGTTTCCAGTGAGGCCCAGGGCGGGGACCCCGGTTGGGGAGGCCCAGAGAAGGGAACCTAGTTGTGGGGGGGAGGCCCAGGGAGGAGACCCTGGTTGAGGAGGGGGGAGGCCCAGGGAGGGGACCCTGGTTGAGCAGGTTAAGGCCCAGGGAGGGGACCCTGTCTGAGGAGGGGCAGGCCCAGGAAGGGGCCCAGTGGGGGAAGGAGTTATTGCTGTGCTAGATTCCTGGGTTTCTGACCCTCTTCACAAGTCCAGATGACTGACTTCCCTGGTCCATTAACATCCTGACCAGGAGGTGATGGAAATATTTTGGCCTGGGGGTGATAGCTAGTGGCACCTGAAGCTGCCAATGACACGTTTCTCTTGGTCCCCACCCTCACTTGCCCTGGGGTCCTAGGGCTGCCGGGAATTCTTTCCTTTTACCCTTGGCACTTGATGCAAGTTGGGTGCATGCCCTGGGGTCTTTTAGATCCAAATGGCCAGTTCGCTGACAGAGCGTGATGTTTGTGTGTGTGGAGGGGTGGGGCTGCCCTCTGACTATTCATAGCCTCTGTCCTTCCCCTTGAGTTGGAGTAGACTCCATGGGCAATGGGTCTTTAGTCTCCTTCCAGTCATATCTAATGCTATGATCCCCTCCTTCTGTCTGTGCTGTGAAAACAACACATTTTCAGGCCTGCCATCTCATTTGGCCTCACATCTCTTTGGTTAGGTTGGAATTTTTGTTACCATTTTACTGATGAATAAACTGAGGCTCAGAGAGGGGCAGGGACTTGCCCGAGATCAAATGGTGGGTTTCATGGCAGAGCTGGGATTAGAACTCTGTGTTCTGGATCCTAGCCCAGGGTCCTTCCTTTTCTCTATCTGCTGCCAAGGCCTGTCTGCTCTCTGCCTCCATAAGGCCCCGCCCTCCTCAAGTCTCCTCACCACAGCCTCTGCCCCTGCCCTCCTGGGGCTGTGCTCACCATCACAGGCTTCCTCACTGGCCCCCTCCCACTGTACCTCATCAGAGGAATTCTTCTACATGGTAAATGGGCTCTAAAGCAGCTCTCTCCAGACAAAGGGATACAAAGCAGACTAAAATGTGGCCTTGGCTGTCAGAGCTCCCTGTCAGGGGAGAAAGAGTCACAGAGAGATGTCATTATCCCCTGGTGCAGAGTAGGAAGGGGTAGGAGCACAGAGGAAAGTTCAGGGAGTGCTGCCTGGAGGAGGCAGCCTGGAGGTGGGTCTTGAAGGATGTATAAGAGTCATCAGGTGAAGAATGTTGAGAAGGGCATTTAGGAGGAGGGACCAGCATGAGCCAAGGCAAGACCCAGCCTGGGGGCTGCAGAGTGGAGTTGAGCTACCTGGAGATACTCTAGGTGGTGCTACACCATGAGGGAGGAAATCGGTGGTTGCCACACTTTGGGCTGCCTCAGCGTCTCCTGAGGAGCTTATAAAATGCAGATTCCTGGGCCCAGCTCCTAGAGATTATGGTTTGGTCAGAAGACTGCTTTTCTCACAGGTTTGTCCCCCATCCCCACCCCACCCCACCCCGTGGCTCTGCCACAGGTGGTCCCTTGGAGAAGCACTGCAGGGCCAAGGAGGCTTCAGACACAGCAGGGGACACAGGGCCCAAGGGAGTTGTTGGGGGGGGGTGAGATGTGGAGGGAGCCTTAGAGGGTAGCTGTAGGAGAGCATAGCGTCGACAGAGGAAGCTTTTATTCTGGTTTATTTGTTTATTAATTTATTTAGGTTGGAAGAGATCAGAGCTGCTCAGAGGCTGGGGGAGGGGTATGGGTCATGGGAGAGTGAGCAGTGGTTCCTACAGAATGCAGACAGAGATCAAGACATGTCAGAGGTGGGCCCTGGAGGAGGCTGGGGAAAGGATGGGGCAATGAGGACATTTCTTCCCTTTATACTTGCAGGTAGAGGAGGGTGCCAGGAAGATGAAGGAGTTCAAGCAGCATAGCCTCTGTTTTCTCCATGAAGTAACAGGCAAAGGGCCCTGTGGAAAGGGGGGAAGAGGAGGTATGGGTGGAGTCCAGTGGAGTATGGTGAGCCTGGAGTAGTTCCTGGGGGTGGGGGAGGGACCTTGGGAGCAGGTGAAAGCATTGCTGAGGCTGGTGGCTTGTTCAGAGCCTCCCAGGATCCCCCATCCTCGGGAAGGGGCCACCCCTTGCCCTGGCCTCAAGAGACATTAAAAGCCAGCTGCATTCATCATTTCCAGCCTCCTGTCCCAGCATTCCCCAGGTGGGGCATGCACACCACCCCAGCATGCCATCCCATAATAGCTGGACCCCAAACGCCCAGTTGCCTACTCTGAGAGACCTGCCCAGATCCAGTGCCCATCCAAATGGGCTCCCACAGCACCTTGCCAGTCCCTTCCTGCGTGGGGCTCTCCTCCTGCCTCTATCACAGAACTCTGTGCTCTCACCTTCCTCTCTGTGGGCTCACTGAGGACAGGGACAGGACCTGACTCACCTGTGGGACTGCAGCAGGGAGCCAGTGATTGCTGGGCCTTGCCTGGCCTGGCCAGGCAGCTGGTGAGTTTTCATGTGAGCACTGGGTGCCCTCTGCTGGCCCAGATGGGCACAGCCACTGGTCCCGGTGGCCAAAAGCTCCCTCCTTCCCTTCCTGAAACTCTTCACTGTGCTTTTGAGAAATCCTAGGCCATCACAAAACCAAAAACCAAACCCATTGCCATTGATCACGACTCATGGTGGCTCCATGTGTCACAGAGTAGAACTGTTCCACAGGGTTTTCTTGGCTTTCGTCTTTTTACAGACGTGTAACGCCAGGCCTTTCTTCTGCCTATGACCAGCAACCCTCTTATCCTCAAGCTCCTTTCAGAACATTTCCCCTCATGCTCTGACTAAACTCCTGCTGTCCCCTAAGGACACTGATTCCTTGCTTTCCTCTCCCACAGCCCTTTATTCCTTACCCCTGGGCCGGTGGTGGGGTAGAGATCCTCCTTGTTCCTCATTGCTACTTCCAAATCTTGCCCTCCAACAATACTCAACGTTGAAGCTCCTGTCATCAGAATACACTCGGGGCCACCACCCCTCATCCACTGGAGACTTCGTCAGCTGGCTCATGGTCACTCACCCCAGCAGCAGTTCTGTCATTCCAGACTATTTCAACAGCCGCATAGATGACCCTCCTGACTCTCAGTTCTGGACTCTCAGTTCCTCCACCTCCACAGACCTGGCCTCCACCCTTGTCAGCCACTCACTCCCACCATCTTACTCTTGACCTCCTCTCCACTGGTACCTGCATCTCCTCCAGAACCTCCGTTTCAAATACTCCCTTTCTGATTACCACTTTGCCTTTTTGTAGCTCACTTCCGACTCCAAGATTCCTCAGCTCCATCCACAGCTACCAACCTACCATCACTGATAATGCCGGTGCTGCTGTCTCTCACCCCTCACACCCCTCATTCCCACACAGCTTAGACTTCATGGTCCATCCCTGTAATCACTTCCTTGCTCACACCCTCGACTCCCTTAACCCACTCTTTATCGTACTCACAGGGCACAAACCCAACCCTAGCCAAACCAGCCATCCACCCACTCTATTCCTGCACCCAGGAGGCTGGACATGGCAGGAGAGCAGCTCTCGTGTTTCTGGCATCACTTAACTATCACCACAAGCTGTCCTACAAACCCACTCATTTCCTGAGTCTGGCCACTCTTGCCAGCATTTTTTTTTTTATTTTAATAAGCATTTTATATAATAACTATAATTTGCAGGCATTTTACAAATATTGTTTATTCCTCATAAAACTCTGTGATGTTGCTTCTATAATTATTCTCATTTTCTAGGTGACGGACGTCATGTGAGGCTGCATCCACACGCCACGGAACGCCTGGGGCTACCAGATGCTGGGAGAGGCAAGGAAGGATCTTTCCTGAGAGACTTTGGTGGGAGCACGGCCCAGGCAACATGTTGATTTGGATTTCTGTCCTCCAGAACTGTGAGAGAATAGATTTCAGTTTTGACAAGCCACCCATTTTGTGGTACTTTGTTACAGCAGCTCTAGGAAACTAAGAAAGAGACTGAGTGGCTGAGCCGGGGATCCAACTGGCGCCATCTGGTCCCAGAGCTCTGCTTCCATCCCCCATGGTACTGCCTTGCCAACAGATGACTACACCATGCCTTCTCCTTTTGCCTCACACCTCCAAAACTTCTCCTCTGTCCTTTGTTCTTTTTTTTAAATAGACATTATTTCTTAGGACATTTTTAGATTTACAGAATCTAAAATACAGAGTTCTCAGAGACTCCCTTCTCCGTTGCACTGTTTCCCCTATTAGCACAGCTTATGTTCCTGTGGGTCTTTTGTTACAATTGATGGACCAATGTTGTGGTTGTCGTTGGTTGCCGTCGAGTTGATTCCGATTCATGGAGACCCCATGCGTGCAGAGTAGAACTGCTGCAAAGGGTTTTCAAGGCTGTGACCTTTGGGAAGCAGATCATGAGGGCTATCTTTCAAGGTGCCTCTGGGTGGGTTCAAACTGCCAGCCTTTCGGGTAGTAGTCGAGTGAGTGCTTAACCATTTGGTGTTTAACTGTGCCACCCAGGGACTCAACGAACCTGATACATTATTAACCAAAGTGCACAGTTTGCATTAGGGTTCACAATTTATGTTGTACAGTCCTACGAGTTTTGACAAACGCATAATGTCATGTCTCTACCACTACAGTATCATGCAGAATAGTTTCACTGCCCTAGAAGTGCCCTGTGCTCCATGCCTTGTTGGCTGTGCCTGTGTGTGTTTTAATTGTGGTGCAAAACCTCCATCCTTTCTTACAGCTGATGGGTAGCTTCCCATTTCAGTAAGAAAATAGACTTGACACAGAGAGAATCCCACTCCACCCCCACGCCCCACCTCCCATCTCCACATCTACTTCCTTCCTCCATCTGTGGCCATCTTCACCTTCCCACCCATTATTAAGGTAAAATGTCCAAGCCTCTGCCTTTAAGGAAGAACCTTCCACTTATACACTAGAAAACACCCCTCCTCACCCACTTAAGAAATATCCGCCTGTCCTGCGTTGGCAGCTTTCCCTCTTTGCTGTATCATTACCGTCAGCCCACTAACATGCCCTAATGCCTCCTATCTAGAAAAAAAGCACAAAAACTTTCTTGCCTCATACTCTCTCTGGCCACTACCCATTTCCTGCTCTCTTTACAGGGAAATTCCTTGAAAGAGCCAGCTGTGCTTGCTGGCTGTCCTCAGCTCCTTTTCCTGCATTCTCTCTAGAACTCTCTTCATCCAGGCTTTTGCCCTTGCCATTTCAGTGATCTCAGCATCGCTAAATAAGATCATCAGATCCAATCACTGATCTGCTAAGTCAATTTTCCATCCTCGCCTTGCTTAACCTATGGTCAGCATGTGGAGCAGTTGGTCACTTTCTCCTTCTGGACACAGTCCCTTGGCGATCTCTGTGAGTCCCGGGGCCTTGAATATCATCGGTATGCTGACAGCTCTCAGCCCAGCATCTCCTCTGAACTCGGATGCATGTGTCCCACTGCTTATGTGACAGCTCCTCTTGGACATCTGGTGCACAAGTCCAACCAGAACCCACTTTCCTCCCCTGGACTCCTCCATCTCAGCAAATGGCAACTTCATGCTTCCAGTTGTGTAAGCCAAAACTTTGAACCTTGACACCTCTTTCTCTCATATCCTACACCTAAGTTGTCAGCAAATCCGGTAGGTTCTACCTTCAAAATACATCCAGATTCCAACCACTCTCACCCCTCTACTGGCCACCACTGGTTCAAGCCCACCACCATCTGACTCTGGAATACTCCAACCGTCTTTTGGACGGTTTCTCTGGTTCTACCCTTGCTGATACCATTTATTTTCTAAACAGCAGTCAGAGAAGTCTCTTAAAAATGTAAATCAGATCATATCACTCCTCTGCTCAAAGTCTTCCATCAGCACCCCATCTTCCCAGAGAAAAGCCAGAATCCTTACAATGGTCTACAAAATCCTACCGGGCCTACACCCCACTTCTGTGATTACCACACTGACTGCCTGGCTCTTCCTTTCATGCAAGCTCCCTCTTGTCTCTGGGCATTTGCACCTGCTGTTCCCTATGCTAGGGTGCTCGTCCTGCAGATGTCCATCTGGCTCATTCCCTCAACTCCTTGCCTCAAACATCCCCTTCTCAAAAAACTAACCATACCCCTCACCACTGAGTTGACTCATGGCAACCTCATGTGTTATAGAGTAGAACTGAGCTCCGTAGGGTTTTCTTGGCTCTAATCTTTACAGAATCAGATTGCCAGGCCTTTCTTTGTGGCTCTGCTAGGTGGGTTTGCTGATCTTTCTGTTAATAGCCAAGTGCAAACAGTTTGTACCACCCAGGGACTTCCCATGAGTTGGAGTTAGCTGTGGGGCAACTGGTCGTTTGGCTGGCTCCCCTTCTCAGACCACCCTATGTAAAATTGCAGCTCTCCCATCCCCTTTTCCTACCCCCTTTCCTTTTCATTTTACTCCATAGCTCTTATCCCCATCTCATGTTCTATATTTGACTTGGTTATCATCTGTTTCCTTCTACTAGGGTGTAAGTTATGTGAGGGCAGGGATTTTGTCTATCTTGTTCACGGATATAACCTAGTATCTCGAACACTCGGCACATTGCAGGTACTGGATAATTTTTAAAACCATTCAGTAAATATACGTGTCGGGCTCTGGCCTGGTGCTTGGTACACTAAGAAAACTCAGAGTCCCTGCCTATGCCAAGTTCACAGTCCCATGGAGAAGACACACACATTACCTGACAGTTAGATTTGTAGGTCATTGTTGTTGTAAGGGGCACTGGTGGATCTGTGGTTAAAGCACCAGGCTGCTAACCCAAAGGTAAGTGGTTCAAACCCACCAGATGCTCCACGGGAGAAAAGCCCTGGCTATTTGCTCCTGTAAAGATAACCTGTTGCCATCGAGTCGATTCCAACTCACAGAGACCGTATCGGACAGAGTAGAACTCTGAGTTCTACTCTATGAGTAGAATCAACTTAACGACAATGGGTTGGGTTTTTCGTTGTCATAACCCTGTAGAAAGAGTAGAACTGCCCCATAGGTTTCCAAGGCTATAAACTTTACAGAAGCAGATTGCCACGCCTTTCCCCTGAGGAGCAGCTGGTGGATTTAAACTGCAGACCTTTTGGTTAGTATTCGAGTGCTTAATTATTGTGCCACCATGACTCCTTTTAGATTTGCAGGTAACCATTTATATTTGTGGATTTCCAGTGCAGCCCTTATTGTACTTGAGAATCGATGCACCAAGCAGAGAGCTGCAGCTGCTCCACACCACCCCCATCTTTACAATTACCCTTCTACCTGCATCTGTGGGCTCCTCCACCACTCTGTCTTACTCACAAAGCAACTCACCCACCACCTCCCAGGGCTCCACTAGCTGGGCTGGGCTAAGAGTCAGCTCAGTTTCCCCAGCAAGATCCCTGGCTCTGCTGAGGCACCTGGTGGGGGACTTAGCTCTTCCCCTCCTACTTCTCCTCATAAGCTGTGCGATGTCACCAAGGTGCTCCCCCTCTCTGGACCTCAGTCTACTCATCTTTTAAACAGAGATGGCAACCCCAGCTCGACCTGCTCCACAGGGCTGGGCCATATGAGCGAATGAGAGTGAAAATGCTTTGTAAACTGCGAGGCTGTGGACAAACAGGAGTTCTAAGTGGCTGTTAGGCGAGGTGCCATGCTTGTTTTACAATTCCAAACAGTCTAGAACTATAGAACACAGACATTGAAAGTCCTCAACAGCTCAGTTAGGGGTCTATACCTTCAATTTTGTTTTGTCTACACAGAAGTGAATGTTATATATATGTATATAGCCATCTTCATGAAATGGGATCATGACATATTTTAAAAAGTTATTGATTTTGGACATCTTTCCATATCAGTAATATAAATATCTACTTCCCCCTAAGGAAAAGCATTCCAAAACAAAGTTCCTGACAGACTACGACTTCTAGCTAAGGTCTAGGCCAAATCTCTCCTTGTCCTAAGTGACTCCATCTTAGATTTCTAAATGCAGCTTCTGTCATATAATGCAGTCTGTCACTTCTGTAAAAATTTCCACTATATCCCTTAACTTAGAAAATAGGCAGTTCTACAGCAATATGTGGTTAAAGCCAGCCAGCGCTAAAAGCAGATGAGCATCAGTTTGTACAGGTGTTAGACTTGTGATTTGAAGCACCTAAGCCCATTCTGAGAAGATACCCCCTTAAATCCCTTCAACCATGCTTGTAATTTTCCAGACCTTTGTTCTAACTAACATAGCTTTTCTGTATCAAACTCTTTTTCTCTCCTTAACCATTAGAATACTTAGCATTTTCACTTAAAATCATCCTGTTCATTCAACAAACGCTTTGCTTTTATATTTCAACAGAACTCATCATCACAATACTAAAGTAACTTAGTTTAAAACAGACCACAGATGTCTGTTGTTTTTGTTGTTGTTAGGTGCCGTCCAGTTGATTCCAACTCATAGAGACCCTAGGTACAAAAGAATGAAACACGGACTGCTCCTGTGCCATGCTCACAATTGTTTGTCTTGCTTGAGCCCATTATTGCAGCCACTGTGTCACTCCATCTTCTTGAGGGCCTTCCTCTTTTTCGATGACCCTCTACTCTACCAAGCATGATGCCTTCTCCAGGGACTAGTCCCTCCTGATAACATGTCCAAAGTATGTGAGACAAAGTCTCACCATCCCTGCTTCTAATTAGCATTCTGGCTGTACTTCTTCCAAGACAGATTGATTCGTTCTTCCAGCAGTCCATGTCTAGATGCCAGGAAACGTGTGATTTAAATGGTCAGCCAAAATCCTGTCACCTAGAGCTATCCTTGCAAATGAGGTCAACCCCTGCAAAGATAGTCAGCCGAAACTCTGACACCTGCAACTTTGTAAATGTTAACCAGTCAAAAATGTTTTAGCTATACCCTTCTGTTTGCTCTGTTCAGATTATTCCAACACTGTGTTTTCCCATTTTGCAAAATGCTTTTTCACTGTAATAAAATTCTTTGTTTTTGAACTTAAACAGACTCATGGTTATTCCACTACAACAACTCTTTTTAAAAGCTGTAAAATATTCCACTGTGTGAACAGACTAAAATTTGTCCCTCCATTGATGGATGTTTGGGTTGCTGAACCATTGGAAGAATTTAGTGAGAGCAAATAAAAGCATATAATGCGCTGGCAGATCAAACTGAGAATTTTATACAGAAGGCAGCAATTGTAGAAGGGGGAAGAGAGCTAAGTTAATCTACATATTGCCATGGGAGCCCATAATTGCACCACCCTAAAAAAAAAATTTTTTTTTTTCTTTTTTAAGAGGCAGGACCCCAATAGCTCTTAGGAGCAGGACCAGATGAAAAATCCTCGCCTTGCCTGCATACTGCCTGGGCTTCTTACACACTTGTTGTTTTCTGCTGTCGAGTCAGCCCCCCCATTCATGGTGACCCCATACACAAAGGAATGAAACACTGCCAGGTTATGCACCATCCCCATGATTGCAGGTGGACTGGACCATTGCGATCCACAGGGTATTCACTGGCTGATTTTTGGAAGTAGATTCCAGGCCTTTCTTCTTAGTCCATCTTAGTCAGGTAACTCTACTGCAACCTGTTCAGCATCATAGCAACATACAAACCACCACTGACAGACGGGTGGTGGCTGTGCAGGATGTGAACTGGCTGTGAATTGACCCCGAATCTCCCACATGGAAAGTGAGAATTCTACCACTGAACCACCACTACCCCGTTCTGACATCCTAAAGAGTCCTTAATGAGTTGGGGCTTTTCTAAGTGCCAAGAACACCCATTACATAGCAGAATTCCTTAATGAGTGTGCTCCTGTCCTCGACCTCCTTGCCTATCCTGGGCCACTGGCCCAGCTCTGGTCCCCTCCTTTGACAACCATGAACAACTCTAGGTTCTTGGTTAGAATATTTTAGGGCTCCCACACACTTTAATTGCTCTCACTTTTCTACCATGACCATTTTTGTACCAGTAGTATCTCTTTTTAGTATCCCATTTGTCTATTTATTTGTGATAAATTCCTAGAAGTAAAATTTCTAAGTCAGAATGTGTGCACGTTTTGACAGTTTGGTATTGGCTAGAGAGATTAAAGGAGCGAACCAGAGCCGGAAATAGATACCAAGACATAAGGGAATTCAGTTTCTGTTATGGTGTCAGTACTAATAAGTGGGGAAAAGATGGTATATTGAATCAGTGGTATTGCAGCAATGGCTAGCCACCTGGAAGCAATAACCCCAACTCCTTGTACAAAAATAAATTCCAGCAGGAGCTGAGGTTTGAATTCTAAACAAAGGGAGGATTTTGTTAAGGGAGAGGCCCTTCTAAACACAGCACAAAATTCAGAAGTCATTAGTTAAAAGACTGATAAATTTGGCTCCATATAAATTAAAAATTTCCAAACGGGAAAAATACCCTAAACTCAAATGTCAATCAACAAGCTGGAAAATAGATCTGCAACATACATGATACTTAGACTAATTTCGATTATATGTAAAATACTATAACATGTTATTAAGCAAAACACCAACAGACAAACTGAAAAATGGGCAAAGGACATTGTCTTAGTTTTCTAGGGTTGCCAGAACTAAATACCAAAAAGTGTGTGGCTTTAAAGATTAGAAATTTATTGTCTCACAATTCTGGAGGCTTGAGTCTAAATCAGGGTATCAGTTGTGTTGATTCCTTCTGAGAGCTTTGAAAGAGAAAGTTTTCTATGCCTGTCTCCTAGTTTCTGGTTAATCCTGGCAATGGATGATATTCCTTAGCTTGCATCTGCCTCCATAGTCACAATGGTCATCCTTCTTCTGTCTAACTCTCCTTGTCTGGTCTGTTTTATAAGACACTGTTTGGAAAGATGTCACTATGATGACTAAGGTGTGCCCTACCCAAGCCATGGTCTTTTCGATCACCTTATGTCCATGTGAAAGCTGGATAATGAAAAAGGAAGAGAGAAGAAAAATTGACTCATTGGAACTGTGGTGGTGAAAAGGAATATTGAGTATACCTAGGGAGGTGGGGGCCAGGGGCAGGCAGTAGATGCCCTTTTCACTATGTACTCTTTAATCTACCTACATTTTTAAGGAACATTTTTTAAATTGAAAATATACACAGAAAGGATGCCTTCTCCCCCCTCAAAAGGGTCTGCACATTCACAGTGTTGGTACTGCCAAATTGCCCTAGTTTGCACTCACACCAATGGTGGCTGTAGGCTAAGGCTTTGTAGCTGTATAAGGTGGAGAGGAGGCATAAACATTGAGTTCCAAGTATTCATTCAGGCTGTAAATGGAGATCAAGGGAGAGAAGAGCAAAAGTAGAGGGAGGGCATTCTTAGAGTGGGAGAGACTCAAGATTGCTTATGCGGAGAAGGGGAGGAACAAGAAGAGAAGAGGAATTTGGAGATGCGAAAAAGATAGGGGATAGTGGATGAGTGAGATCCCTAAAGAGGTCAGATTGGGGCAGCCACCGACCGGAAGACCATCCCCTCTGCCCCTGAACGAGGAAGGAAGGAGGAGGAAAGGATTAACATTGACCCAGAAAGGACTCACGGTAGAGGGGAGGGTCTGGCAAGGGCTTCTTTCTTACCCTGACCACCCCTCCACTGGTGGGGGGTGGGGTAGGCTGGTCATCTTCCCAGGCTATGGGGGTAATACTTAGTGAGGGACGAAAGCCCTGCTGAGTGGCAGGAGGCCCAGCTGGGACTGGCCCCTCAAAGGGAGCAGTGGAGGGTGTGGGATGAGAAGTGACTGCCCATCTGGTTCCATCTGTTGCAGAGTCCAGGGCGCCTGCGGGGGTTTCTTTTCTCCCCCACCTTCATTGAACACACCCACTATGCACTCCACAGCGTCCCCCTTCCTCTGCCTCCTCTCCTGTTTCCAGTCTTTCTGCGCATGTGTGTCATTATCCTCTAGGTGCACTTGTAGGTGAGACGCCTGGTAGGTGAGACGCCTACTGTCCCAAAGGGGATCATCAAGGGAAAGCTTGTTCCCATCTCCAAAGGGCTGCTCTTGCTACAGGAGGAGGCTCTTGACAAGGAAGTTGCCCCCCCCCAAAAAAAAACCAAAACACGTTTTAAACAGAGCTCTATTTGCAGGCAACAGGAAGGAATCACCCACCACCTGCGGAGATGCACCCATCTTTCAGCAAACAAGTAACCAGCTCGTATTGTGTGCTGTACAAGGTCCCTGAGTGATGAAAATGGCTAAGCTCTGACTACTTACCGAAAGGTTGGCAGTTCAAACCTATCCAGAGGCCCCTCAGAGGAAAAGCATGGCCGAAAGCTCACAGCCTAGAAAATCCTATGGAGTGCATTCTCTATTCTGTATATCTGGGGTTGCCATGAGTCAGAATTGATCCCAGAGCAACAGGTTTGGGTTTTTTTTAGTTTACTTTGTGCCAGGGACTATGGTGATCAAAGTGGACATGGACATGGCCATGGCCACACGGAGGTCACTGTCAAGTGGAGAGTTAGACCACTGGGTGCACAGCCTTTGTTCAGCCAACCCTCTGGAATGAGGTCTTTGCAAATGAGGTGGAAAGTGCACTCACTTGGGAGTCCAAAGACCTAGGTTCGGAACAAGTTTTTTCACTCTCAGAACCTGCTGCTCAATTGCAAAGTGGAATCATAAAGCCTCCTTTGTTTCTGCCCACCACAACTCTTCCAGGAAGGGTGAGCCATGTGTTGTGCTTAAAGATATAATCTGAGGTCCAGAGCCTTTACATCCTCCTGCTTGGTACACAGTAGGTGTTTAGTAGGCACTTGTTGAATTGAGTGCTTGGCCATAGTGTGAAAGGAATCTTTGCCACCTGAATTGTTTAGGACACAGAGTTTGTGCTTACAGTGGAATTCTTGGATGTAAATACATGACATCTTTGCAGATGAAGAAACTCAATCTTTGTAGAACAAGTCCCTTGAAATGCATGTAGGAGACTAGCGCGGACCGGTCATTGTTGTTAGGTGCCGTCAAGCTGATTCCGACTCATAGCGGTCCCATGTGACAGAGTAGAATTGCTCCATAGTGTTTTCCTGGCTGTAATCTTTATGGAAGTAGATTGCCAGGTTTTTCTCCCGTGGAGCTGTTGGGTGGGTTCAAACTACCAGTAGTCAGGTGCTTAACTGTTTGCACCTCCAGGGGTCCTTTAGTGCACACTAGAAATCAAAATTTTGCAAACTCAATCTTTTGCATGGGAGACGTTTTGTGAGATGAGGTTGTCCGCCTTGTAAAATAATCGATGTGACTTGTCATGTGAACTGACAAGTGCAGGCCATACCTGGGTTTCAGCATCCCTGGAAAGCCAGGCACAATTGTGTCACTTTTGTTGGGACTTTACAACCCCTCCCAGCAACATTTCTCCAGGGGTGGGCCTCAGGATACCTACTCAAGAATGGAGTGGTGGGAGGGATTAAAAACTCACATTCCTGATCACATCTCAGAATTAATAAACTTGAGCCTCTGATGGTGAGAACTGGACATTTGCACCTTTAACAAGCTGCTCATTTGATTTTTCAGCAATACAAATACTTTAAGAATGAACTTTTAGAAAAGTATTAATACATTAAATTAATTAATTAAAAAATACTTTTAATAAAATATCCCTGGCTAGTGCAATCAGGTAATGCTCTCAGCTGTTCACTGAAGGGTTGCAGGTTCAAGTCCATCCAGAGGTGCCTCAGAAAAAAGATCTGGCAAGCTACTTCTGAAAAATCAGCCACTGAAAGCCCTACGGGGCACAGTTCTACTCTGACACACATGGGGTCACCATGAGTTGGAATTCACTCGATTAGCAACTAGTTATCATATACTTACAGAAAAGGGCACAAATGATAAATGAACAGCTTGATGAATTATTACATAGAGAATATACCTGTATAACCACTGCGCAGATAACAAAGAGAGAAGCCCCCTGAAATTCCCCTTCCTCTCACTTTCCCCAGGACCAATTTATCCATTAAGCACAGCAGGCACAGGGCCTTGGCCACAACACTTTTAGGGGCCCATGAAAATGTTTTAGGTTCTTTTAAAACCGGGGGGGGGGGGGGGAGAAAAAAAAAGAACTTTCAGGTCAAAGGAAATGTTTTAATATTTAATATTAGTATATTTTTATACCAATGCCATCATAACATGATTTTTAATACTTTCTGTATGGAAGAAGGGCCCAACAAAGGCAAAAGTTTGTGTCTGGCTTCTTTTGCTCAGCATTACTTTTGTGATGTAATTCACAGTTGGATTTTCTTTGTCTCATTACACTCTCTCTTACCATCACCACCACCCCTATTCATTCCCTTCCTGACCTAGAATAGGGATGAAAATAGCCTCTGGTACCTAGTAGTTAAGGAGCCCTGGTGACTAAAGGGTTAAGAGCTCAGCTGCTAACTGAAAGGTTGGTGGTTCAAACCCACCCAGCCTCTCTGTGCTCTGCAGGAGAATGACCTGCTTATCTGCTCCCATAGAGATTACATCCACAACAACAACCAAAAAAAAGCTCTGGGCCTGACAAATTCACTGGAGAATCTACTAAACATTCAGAGAAGAGTTGACACCAATCCTACTCATACTATTCCAGAACATAGAAAAGGAAGGAATACCTCTGAATTCATTCTATGAAGCCAGAATAATCCTGATACCAAAGCCAGGCAAAGACACCACTAAAAAAGAAAATTACAGACCAATATCCCTCATGGATATAGACACAAAAATTCTCAACAAAACTTAGCCAGCAGAATTCAATAGCATATCAAAAAATAATATACCAATGACCAAGTGGGATTCATACCAGATACCAGGTATGCAAGGATGGTTTAACGTTAAAAACCAATGTAATTTATCACACAAACAAAACAAGGAAAAGAATCACATGATCATTTCAATTGATGCGGAAAAGGTATTTGATAAAGTCCAACACCCATTCTTCATTACAAAAACAAACAAACAAAAACTCTCAGCAAAATAGGAATAGAAGAGAAATTCCTAAACATAATTAAGGGCATATATACAAAGCCAACAGCCAGCATTATTCTCAATGGAGAGAAACTGAAAGCATTCCCCTTGAGAATGGGAACTAGACAAGGATGCCTTTTATTACCATTTTAATTCAATATTGTACTGGAAATCCTAGCTAGAGCAATAAGGCAAGATAGGGAAATAAAAGGAATTCAAATTGGTAAGAAAGAAGTAGAACTATTCCTATTTGCAGATGACATGATCCACATAGAAAATCCCGGAGACTCTACAAGAAAGCTACTGGAACTAATAGAAGGATTTAGCAAAGTGCAAAGTACAAGATTAACATACAAAATTCAGTCAGATTCCTCTACACTAACCAAGAGAGCTCTGAAAAGGAAATCAGGAAAACAATATCATTTAAAATAACTCCCCCCCCCCAAAGATAAAATGCTTGGGAATAAACCTAACTAGGAACATCAAAGACTTATACAAATAAAACCCCCCAAAATTACTGTAAGAAACCAAAAGAGACCTGCATAAATGGAAAAACATACCATGCTCATGGATAGGAAGACTTAACATTGCAAAAATGACAATACTACCCAAAGCAATCTACAGATATAATGCAATTCCAATCCAGATTCCAACAACATCCTTTAACCAGATGGAAAAACTAATCAACTTTATATGGGAAAGAAAGAGGCCTCAAATAAGTATAAAGCATTACCGAAGAAGAAGAACAAAGTAGGGGAGGCCTCACACTCCCTGATCTCAGAACCTATGATGCAGTCACAGTAGTCAAAACAGTCTGGTACTGATACAATAGACACATAGACCAATGGAACAGAATTGAGAGCCCAGAAATAAAACCATCCACCTATGGACAGTTAATCTTTGACAAAGGGTCAAAATCCATTAATTGGGGAAGAGGTAGTCCCTTTAACAAATGGTGCTGGTAAAATTGGATATCCACTTGCAGAAAAATGAAACATGATTCACACCTCATACCATACACAAAAGCTAACTCAAGATGGATCAAAGGCCTAAATGTAAAACCTAAAACCATGAAGATCATAGAAGGAAAAATAGGGGTGAACCTAGGAGCCCTAATTTATGGCATAAATAGACTATCAAACATAACTAAAAAAGCAAAAACAGCAAAGATAAACTAGATGATTAGGATCTCCTGAAAATCAAACACTTATGCTCATCAAAAGACTTTTCCAAAAGAGTAAAAAGAGAACCCACAGACTGGGAAAATTTTTTGGCTATGATACATCTGACAAAGGTCTTATCTCTAGAATTTATAGAAAACTCCAACAACTCAACAAGAAAAAGACAAACAACCCAATTAAAAAATGGGCAAAGGACATGAACAGACACTTCACCAAAGAAGACATCCAGGCAGCCAACAAATATATGAAGATCATTAGCCATTAAAAGAGATGCAAATCAAAACTATAATGAGATACCATCTCATACCAGTAATAATGGCATTGCTTAAAAAAAAAAACAAAAAAACAGAAAGAAACAAATGCTGGAGAGGCCGTGGGGAGACTGACACTCTCATACATTGCTAGTGGGAAAGTAAAATGGTACGATCACTGTGGAAAACGATATGGCACTTCCTTAAAAAGCTAAAAAAAAAAAAAAAGAAATACCTTGTGATCTAGCAATCCCACTTCTAGGTATATATTCTAGAGAAATAAGAGCCATCACATGAATAGACATATGCATACTTGTGTTCATTGCAGCATTATTTACAACAGCAAAAAGATGGAAATAGCCTAAATGCCCATCAACAAATGATTGAATGAACAAACTGTGGTACATGTACACAATGGAATACTACGCAACATTAAAGGATAATGACAAATTTGCAAAATATCTCACAACATGGATGAACCTGGAGGGCATTATGCTGAGTGAAATAAGTCAATCACAAAAGGACAAATATTGTATGAGACCACTATTATCAAAAGTCCAGAAAAGGTTTTCCCACAGACAAAAACATTCTTCAATTTTTACCAGGGATGTGGGTTGGGGTGGGAGAGGAAGGAAAAGCCACTAACTAGACAGTAGACACGTACTAACTTTGGTGAAGGGACAGACAATGCACAATATGGGGAAAATCACCACAACATAATCAAGGTAGGAAGACAATGAAAGGTATATAAGAGTAAAAGGCAACAACAGGAAATACTTATATGTATATAATCCTGCAACAACAATAATAAACAATAATGTAAGAGTGGATACGTAGGTAGATATGTAAGCCGAACGGGGTGGGAAGGCATTTGGAAGTACACCCACATACATATATATGTGTACATGCTATAAATATACCTATGTATATAATAGTGCCTGTAGAGGACATGGACATGAAAACTTAGCCATAGCCATACACCTCCCGGGACTGAGATACTGGGCTTGAGGGCTAGGGACCATAGTCTTGGGGGACATCTGGATCTACTGACATATAATCCATACAATGTTCTCCACCTACCTTGATGAGTAACAACTGGGGTCTTAAGAGCTTTTGAGAGGCCATCTGAGATACAATTGGTCTCTTTCTGTCCGGAGCAAAGAAGAGTGAAGAAAACCAAAGACTTAAGGCAACCGTTAGTCCAAAGGACTAATGGCCCACATGAAACATGGTCTCCACTAGCCTGAGACCAGAAGAACTAGATGGTACCTGGCTACTACTACCAACTGCTCTGACAAGGACCACAATAGCAGGTCGTTGGCAGACTGGGAGAAAAACGTAGAACAAAATTCAAACTCATAAATAAGATCAGACTTACTGGTCTGCTAGAGACTGGTGAAACCCCCCAAGACTATGGCCCTTAGACACCCTTCAGACTTGGAACTGAAACCACTCTCAGGGATCACATGACAGCCATACAATAGAAGGCCTTGTATACCTCAGAACGATCAACTATATGAGACCTAAAGGGCAGCATTTGCCCAAAAGCAAAGTTCAGATGGAAGGTAGGGGCAGGAAAGCTGGGCGAATGGACATTGGAAACCCAGGAGGAAGGGCGGGGGGAAGAGTGCTGATACATTCAGGGGTTTCCAACCAATGTCACAAAACAAGCTGTGTTTAAATTGTTGAACGGGAAACTAATTTGCTCTGTAAACGTTCACTTAAAACACAATAAAGTGTTAAAAAAAAAAAAAAAAGATTACATCCAGGAAAACTCTATGGGGCAGTTCTACTCTGTCACATGGGGTCCCTATGAGTTGAAATGAACTCCTTGGCACCCAACAACAACCAGCACCTAATAGTCAATAGCTGACGATTCCTGTGATCTGGTCTGAATGTCTTTCAATGCGGCATGAGGAGACAGTGCCATTCAATCGAAAAGCATCTCTCTGGCACCATCTTTCAGCCAGGTGCTGTGCCAGAGGGGTGAACCCACAGCGTGATGAAGGGTGAGTCAGGGAAGGCAGCGGGGTGCCCGGGAGGGAGCAGCTGTCGCATGGTAATAAGGCTTGGGTAAAGCTTTATGGGAGGGGGTGGCGTTTGGGCTGGAACTTTGAAGAACAAACAGAAGTTCACCGGGTAAAAAACCCCAAAACCCTGCCATTGAGTCGATTCCGTTCAACGGGGTAGGGTGGGGTAAAATGCTCCATCCAACAGGGAGCGAGCTCAGAAGTGGAAGCTAGCAGTGTCTTCCAAGAACCGCTAGTTGGTGAGGTCCGCGTGCAGGGTACGTGAGGGACAGAGGCCGGAAAGGGTCGAGGCTAAGTTCAGAAGGGCCCGGGATGCCAAGGTAAAGTCCGCTCAGAGTTCGGTGGGCAATGAGGGCAGATGGTCAGACTGATTAGAAAGGGTCTCCCGGCGCGGCAACGTGGAGGGCGCGGAAGGAGTGATTTAACATCTTCAGGGTGAGAGGCATGGCAGGGAGCGGGGTGGCCGGCCAGTGGCAAAGCTGACAGCGGAAACACTGATGGGGGTGGGCCCTGCAGAACCCGGGGTCTGGCTCTGCGCGCAGAGCGTAGTGGGAGGGGCGGAAAGGAGACGCCTCCCGAGAGCTGGGCCCGACTTTCAACCCAATTAGGATTTGGGATTGCTTTTTCTTCCCTCTGAGCGTAATCTGACGCTGTGGGGGAGGGAAAGGCCGAAATCTGATCTTCCGCCGGACCCTGGGCTCAGTTAATATTTAATCAGATAGGATCGTCCGATGGGGCTCGGGTGGCGTGATCTTCCCGAGCACCGTGCGTCGCGCACCCACACCTTAGAAGATTTCCGCGCGGCGTCGAGGCGCGTGTAGCGCAGGCGGGGGCGCGCCGCTCAGCTCCAGGCCCGAGCCAGGAAAAGGGAGCCAGGCAGTGAGACCGCCGGCGGCCGGGTCGTGTCGCTGCAGCGCGCAGCCCCCCGCTCGGAGCTCCGGGCGCCCCCTCGCCTGCGTCCCTAGCCAGGGCCCCAGCTCCAGCATCGTCCTCCCCTGCAAGGCACTAGGCGCATCCGGTGCGGATCGTGCCGCCCGGGTATTCCCTCCAGGACGCAAACATCTCCTCCAGCCCTGATGGGCACCGGCAGCTGCGGGCGGCTGCGGTGGCCGCTGCTGCTGCTGCTGTTGCTGCTCCTGGGCCCCATGGGCGCCCGCGCGCAGGAAGATGAGGATCGCGACTACGAAGAGCTGGTGCTCGCCTTCCTGTCCAAGGATGACGGCCCGGCAGACCTGGCTGAGCAAGTAGCCACTGCCACCTTCCACCGCTGCGCCAAGGTGTGCTTGCGGGCGCGGGATTGGGATGCAGGGGTGGCAGTCTGGAGTGAAAGATCTCCGAGGGTTCTGTGCTCACCAGGAGAGGAGCTTGGCGTGGGTAACGCGAGAGTGGGGGCGGCCTCCGCTTTAGGGTGCGGGAGGGTGAAGAGGCTGGGGCGTGTGGCCGCACCGTGAGTTGGAGAGGTGCGCGGGGGTGGGAGACAGGGAGGCGCGAGCACAGCACGTCCAGGATCGCCTGCCCAAATTTCAGACGTTGAGCACCTCTGCGACTGCTGTGGTTAAATGAATTAAAGCCTGGAACGCGCTTAGAACGGCGCCTGGCACAGAAAAAGTAGGCTTGCTATTTTGATGTGCCCTGACTTGGTTCGGGAAATAAGCTCTCAGTGGACGAAGCGTGTGTGATGGGGAGTGCCTGTGTGGGTGGCGGTGGGGGTCTTGGAGAGAGATGGCGCTGCTCAGGGCAGGCGAGAGGTGGGATACATGGCAAAAGTTGGTGCGGAAGGCATTTTCTTCATGCCACAGAACTCATGTTTTAATACTGCGTCCATTTCAGCCAAAGAAAAGAATCAAACAGAAGGGGAAGGGACAGAGTTATTCTTGAGACCCGTTGGGGCACTGGAGGCGGGCGGGGAAGGGCTGTGGGTGCTCTGGCCCGAGGCTGGCGCGCCTGGTAGCGGGGACACCAGCGGCAGAGCCCCGCGCCGCAGCCCACCGGGCGGTCCGCGGAGGCTGGGACAGGGGTGGGCAAGGCGAGTTGTTTGAAGTTCTCTGTAAGACTCTGGCTGGGGTTGTGGGAAGCTCTCCCCGGGGTGGGGGCCACTGGTTGCCTTTATTTTACTACCTTCTCAGGGCTCAGCGGAGGTCCCAGTTGCCCGGGCTTGGAGTCAGATCTGGCTCCATCACTCGCTAGCTGTGTGGTGCTTGGCAAGTCATTACTTAACCTCTTTGAGCCTCCGTTTCCCTATCTGTATTATTTATTTTTAATGGAATTTTTAACCGTTTTTCTTTCTTTATTGTGGTTTAGGTGAAAGTTTACAACTCAATTTCTCATTCAAAATCTTATACATGTATTGTTTTTGTGACATTGGTTGCGTCATTATCGTGAAAAGGGAGGCGATAATCCTTCCCGAAGTGTAGTTGCCAAGATTCGGTGCCCAGCAAATGGTGAAATGAAAGGAAAGGAACTCTGGTGACCATATGAGTGCCCTCACTATGTAAACCCAGGAAGGGATCAGTATAGGAGGTGGAACTAGTTATGTTCCTGGGCTGCAGTGTGACCTCCTGGTGACACGGACTTTGCTCTAAAACCGCCACTTCTGGGGCACAGGAGAAAACTTAGCTGCTAACAGCTGCCTGGCTTGTCCTTCTGGCCAGCCCCAGCCCCTCTGTCTGACATGTTCTGGGATGTGAGGCCCCTCACGCTGCCTGTGCGGGCTGGGTTAGCCAGCAGCAGAGGGAGGGCCCTATCTTCTTCAGTCTGGCTTTCACAGGGGAGAGGGCTTACTCAGTTCAAAGAGCCCTCTACTTTGTTCCTGAGCCTTTCATATTCTAGAATGATGTTGCTGGGTTGTGGCAGGATGAGAAAGGGCATTTCAATTCACTACCGCCCCCAAATAATTATTCTAGAAGTGTGGGTGCCCGATCCTAAAAGGTAAGCAAGCGCAGGCTAGAGAACCACCCGAACCAAGCACTTGAGGATATTTCTGCCTGAGTAGAAGCTTGGAACAGGAACCACCTGAAGTTCATTCATTCATTCATTCACTGAGTATTGTCTCCATTGAATTTAGAATGAAAATATTTTTGGCAGGGAGAAAAGGATTTTAGATCAACCGTTATATTTTACTCATGAGCAACTGAGGCTCAGAGAGGGGAGGCCTTACTCCCTCAGTGGGTTAGAAACAGACTCCCAGGCAAGCACTCATTCTACACTGCACAGGGTATCCTCCGATTTATTAGATTTTTATTTATTTATTTTTATTTATCAGAGGACATTTTAGATGGGTCTTTGAAGTTGAAATAGGAGCTCCACAGTGAGGGTGGCAGGAGAGTTTCATTCTAGGTGGAGGGAATAGCATGAACAAGGCCCAGAGCTGGGAAAGCTAGAGGTGGAGAATAGGGAGCACAGGTCCACAGGCCCTCATCCACCTTCTGAAATGCAAAGCGTTCTAAAAACCAAAAGGTTTGTTGTAACTTACTTGGTGGTAAAACCTAACATGAACTGACATGAGGTTATTTATAAAAACCAAACCAAACCCGCTGCCGTCAATTCCAACTCATAGCGACCCTATAGGACAGAGTAGAACTGCCCTGTAGGGTTTCCAGGGAGCACCTGATAGATTTGAACTGCTGACTTTTTGGTTAGCAGCCTTAGCTCTATAACCACTACACCACCAGGGTTTCCAGGTTATTTATTAAAAAAAAATTTTTATTTATTTTTTGTTTTATTTATTTATTTTATAAATATAGTCTTTACTAATTCCCCTTGTGTGAATATTCATATTCCTATGTTTGCTGCATAAACAATGGATTAGATTACAAGATGGTGCTGCAGATTCCTCTGAGCACCCTGACTGCCTAGGCCTGCATTTCTAAAATCCAAATAAATTCTTAATTTTGAAACCCACTTGGCCTATAAACCAAAAACAAACCCAGTGCCATCAAGTTGATTCCGACTCATAGCGACACTATAGGACAGAGCAGAACTGCCCCATAGGGTTTCCAAGGAGCACCTGGTAGATTCAAACTGCCAACCCTTTGGCTAGCAGCCGTAGCACTTTACCACTACGCCACCAGGGTTTCCATTTGGCCTATACTTGTAGATAAAGGATTGTGGACTCTATTCTACTCTGACTGGGGTCCAGTGTGCACATATTGAGACATGAGAGATGAAGCTGTAGAAGGAGGTTGAGGCAGAGACATAGAAGGGCCTCGTGCGCAAGCATTGATCTTGGACTTTACCTGTCAGGCTGTGGGGAGCCACTGAAGGTATTGGAGCAGGTGTGTGTCTGCGAGCAGTAGGAGCAGGCAAGAGCTAACTGAGATAAAACAAACCTGTTCCACGGCCTTGAATCTTTCCTCCCCACCACCCCACTTTGAGAAGTATTGCCTTTGCTCACTCAATCATCCCTTCCACCTGCCTGTGTTTGCAGAGCATCAGGCTGGGTGCTTTACACACTGTCTCTCTTAGCCTTCCCAACAGGCCTGTGCCATAGATATTATGGTCTCCACAATACAGAGGAGGCATCTGAGAGGCTGAGCAACTTGCCCACGGCCACACAGACAAGAAAATATTGAAGTTGGGAATTCAGGTCCACATTTTCCTGGCTCTAAAGCCCATGATACGGAGTTCCTGCATGGCACAAAAGGTTAAGCACTTGACTACTATCCGAAAGGTTGGTGTTTCATACCCACCCAGAGGAACCTCAGAAGACAGGCCTGGCAATCTGCCTCCAAAAGGTCACAGCCTTGAAAACCCTATGGAGCAGTTTCACTCTGCACACATGGGGTCTCCATGAGTCAGAATTGACCTGATGGCAACTAACACCACCACCTCAATGTAAGCACAAGGCCTTGCACATAGCATGGCCTAATAAATGCCTGACATTAATGATTAAAGCCCGCGATGTTTTCCATATGCTAGACTGCCTCCAGAGGGGAGTCAGGGCTGTACTAGGATGGGGAGGGGTGATTTCTTCTTACTGGAGCACAGGGGAGACAGTCTAACTAGAAAAGCCTTTAGGAGGAGGTAGCCTCTAGACAGGGCCTCCAAGGGCAAGCAGGCCTTGTTTGGGCTGGGACAGACAGCTAGGTGCAGGTACAGAGGAGAGCCTGTTGTTGATTGTGACCCTCGGTTTCATTCTTGCCTGTCTGCCAAAGTGTTGGATAAACTATGCTAATGTTAATAGTTGGACTGTATGTGATTTTTGGTGTGTTTGCTTTTTTGGTCCTAATCTGGTAACTTCTCTTTTTAGTTTACTAGACTTAATTGCGTCTCTTGTTTCCTTTTGTTGTAATTCTAAATAGAGGTGAAATGCAAGTTCATAGAGGTTTTTCTGTTTTTTTAAATGTTATCATGTCACTTCTCCCTGGTCGGGACCAGGATGCTTGGAGGCTGCCGGGCACCTACATGGTGGTGCTGAAGGAGGAGACCCACCGCTCGCAGACGGAGCGCACTGTCCGCCGCCTGCAGGCCCGTGCAGCCCGCCGGGGCTACCTCACGAAGATTTTGCATGTCTTTCACGATCTCTTCCCTGGCTTCCTGGTGAAGATGAGTGGTGACCTACTGGACCTGGTGAGCCACTTGGGGTGGGCACCTCTGGAAAGGGCTGGGCCACCAAGTATATCCTGGGGACTGTCCTTAGTCTGCCCGTCACTGAAATTCAGAAGGAGACAGCACTTACTGGGTACCAGGCACCGTGGCTCCTAGGTTTACGTACAAGAACATCCTTTACGCCTCGCCATACTCCAGTGGTATGTATGTTCATCTTCATTTGAAAGACGAAGAGACTGAGATTCAGAAAGGATCACACAGGCAGTTAGGGGCAGAGCTGAGATCAAACTCAGGTCAGTCTGCTAACGACCTACTGCCTGGGGGAAGCCTGTAGGGACAAGGCCCCTGTGACACTCTGGGATTCAGGGCCCAGGGGAAGAAATTCCTTTGAAGCTGATGCTATACAGAGTAAGGCCCTCCTTTAGGACAGGGCTCTTCTCCCAATGTCACATCTTTGGTGAAGCGGCAGAAAGGGACCTGGGTAGTTGTGAACTGCTGGCTAAACACCGCCCTCCAACCCCCAGTGCTTCAAATGCAAATTCTAAAAGCCTTTCTTGTTTTACTCCTTCTCTCCTGTCCTAGCTGGAGGAGAGGAACACATGGTTCCCATTTTCACACTGCCCTCTCTTGGCTGGGAGCTTCACAGCCTCCTGCAGACATTGAGGCCCCCAGCAGGGCTGGGTTCTGCCCGAGGTCATACGGCATGTAACTGGCAGAGCCAGATGTGGACCCAGGTCTCCAAGCTCCACTGCATGACTGCAGCATGGTTCAATTCAATTCATCCTGTGGGGCAATGACATGGGTGGGACAGGGCCACAGCCCATGGGGACTCATAGTCTGGAGGGTGGGAGGGGGCAGATAGTAAATGCCTTCAATCAGTCTGCTCAACATACACTTAACAAGCACCTACTGAGTGTTGATGCAGAGAGGAAGCCGACCCAGCCCTTTCCTCTGAGCTCACAGTGAGAAGGAGAGACTGACCCGGGATCTCCAGTGCAGTTAACCTGGGGCAGTGTGCTTTGTACAGTGGCAGGAGTGAATAGATGCTGACACAGTGCTGGACAGCAGACCAGGGCAGCTTCTCAGGGGAGAGGAAGGCTGAGCTGGAGGCCTCAGACACTCGCTGTTGAGAGCTGGGCATCAGACCAGCCTGGGGTCAAGTCCTGGCTCAGCCACTTACTAGTTTTTCTAACCTGGGGCAAGTTCCTTCACCTAACTGAGCCTTAGTTCCCTATCTGGGCCAGTAATAGGAACAGTCATTTAAAGACTCAGTGAGATCCATGAAGTGTTTAAGCAGATGCCAAGTACAGAAACTCAGTGGGGTATGTGAAGGGTTAAGGGAGGCCATGGGGAGATTAAAGCACCCAGAGACTAGTTGCAGTGGGAAGCTGTACAGCCAACAGGTCTGAAGGGCAAGGAGAGAATAGTGTTTCCAAGCCCAGAGTAAGCTGGTGGCATGGAGGATGGGCCATCCAGGGGGCGCTGTGGTCCGGGAGGGACGCAGCCATTGCCAGAACCCTGTGCTGAAGCAGGGAGTGGGTGAAGGAGAAGCATTCTTGTCCCCCAGACTCTGGCTGGTGTCTTCCATTGACTGAGCCCAGCCAGAAGCTGCTGCCAGGGAGCCTGGGTGCTGCTGTCTGCAGGCTCAGCCTCCCAGGTTCCGCAGAGAATGGTGAAGAGTGGATCTGGGGCAAACAGAATTACTAGCACAGTTACAATGATTTGGGAGTCACGTCCAGGTCCTGAGTTCCACTTCCTGTCCAGCTTGCCCAGAGCCTGGGCTCTGCCTGGCTGCCTAGACCAGAAGTCAAATTGAGACTCCTTCCTAAAAGAACTCCTCAGAGCCATGCAGTTTGGCTCAGTGGCTGAGCTGTCGGAACTCTGGGCTGCCCAGCCTGTTGGAGTGAGAAAGCCCTGGCTCCCAGTGTGTCATCCAGGGCATCGAGACGGACCCTGGAGGACAAGGTGGGAAGATGCTGAGTCATGGGTGCATTCCAGGGACAGGTTCGATTAGGTGGGGGCAGTGGCCGTGGCTGTGCAAATGGCTTTGGAGCGCTCTGTCTTCCCACAGGCTCTGAGGTTGCCCCACGTCGAGTACATCGAGGAAGACTCCTCTGTCTTTGCCCAGAGCATCCCATGGAACCTGGAGCGGATGATCCCTGCGCAGTACAAGGCGGATGACTACCAGCCCCCCAGTAAGACCCCGGCCACACCCTGTCCCCACACTCCAAGCTGAATCCACTTTTTCTGCTCTTCCCTCTCTCTCTCCCCCCACCCATGGTCCTCACCTCTCAGGGCCTCTAGGACTTGGCGTTCCCCACTGGCCAATTTTTCCTGTCCCATCCTCCACCACCTGCAGGTCCCCATGCCTCTCTATTACCCCAGGGAGGAGGCAGGAGCCTTTGCTTAAGTGAGTCCCTTTCCCACCTTCTAAAGTTTCTTGTTTGCTGCTTCTCTTCCTTTGGAATGGCTCAACTACACTTGTCTGGTTGTTGGGTGCCATTAAGTTGATGCCAACTCATAGTGACCCCATGTGGCAGAGTAGAACTGCTCTGTGAGGTTTTCTATGGTGTTATATATATGTATATGTGTATAGATATTTTTTCTGAGTCAGAATTAACTTGACGGCAACTGGTTTAGGTTTTTTCTTCTTATTGTTCATCTTTTATTTATTTATATGTTTATTTTTATTGTACTTTAGATGAAGGCTTACAGAACAAACTAGCCTCTCATTAAACAGTACACATGTTGTTTTATGACATTGGTTAACAGCCCCACAACATGTCAACACTCTCCCTTCTCGACCTTGGGCTCCCTATTACCAGCTTTCCTGTCCCCTCCTGCCTTCTAGTCCTTGCCCCTGAGCTGTTGTGCCCCTTAGTCTCATTTTGTTTTATAGACCTGTCTAATCTTTGGCAGAAGGGTGAACCTTGGGAGCGACTTCTTTACTGAGCTAAAAGGGTGTCCGGGGGCCATACTCTCGGGGGGTAGGCTGTACTCTTTATGAAAGCAGATCACCAGATTTTTCTCTCGCAGAGCCACTGGGTAGGTTCGAACTGCCAACCTTTCTGTTAGCAGCTGAGCATTTAACTGTTTGCGCCACCAGGGCTCCTTACACTTGCCTTGGGGAGGGGGTAAACTGACCAATTCTTCCTAAGCACCCCTGGTCTCAGTGACCCCCAGCTGCCCTGAGGTGAGGACCAGACTCCTTAGTGGGATTGACAAGGCCCTGTTTGAGCTGCCCCCACAGATCTCTCACCCGCTCTCTCCCTGTGCTGCCTCCCTCCTAACATCACTGGACTTTCCATTTGCACAACCATGGCCCCTGCCCCCACCTGATCAAACCTGACCCCGGGTCTCACCCATGACTCAGCATCTTCCTGCCATGTCCTGCAGGTTCTGTCCTGATGCTCTGGACGACATGCTGGGAGCCAGGGCTGCTGTAACAAAGTACCACAAAACGGGTGTCTTATAAGAACAGAAATTTATCATCTCACAGTTCTGGAGGCTAGGAGTCTGTAGTCAGGGAATCGGCTGTGTTGATTCCTCCTGAGGACTCTGAAAAAGAACCTGTCCCATGTCTCTCTCCTGACTTCTGGTGAAGGCTGGAAGTCCTTGGCATTCTAGATTTCTGCCTCCATCTTCAAATGGGCTTCCGTCTGTCTGTCTCTCGCCTTCTGTGTCTTGAAGGACAGTTGCGACTAGGTTTAGGGCCCACCTCAAGATTCCTGGAAACCCTGGTGGCATAGTGCTTAAGTACTATGGCTGCTAACCAAGAGGTCGGCAGTTTGAATCCACCAAGCACTCCTTGGAAACTCTATGGGGCAGTTCTACTCTGTCCTATAGGGTTGCCATGAGTCGGAATCGACTTGATGGCAGTGGGTTTGGTTTTTTGGTTTGGTTCAAGATTCTTAATTTAATTACATTTGCAAAGAGTCTTTTTCCAAATAAGCTCACATTCACAAGTTCCAGGGGTGAGAAAGTGGGTATAACTTTTGGGGTGTCATCATTCAACCCACTATACTCCCCCAGGCTAGAAACAGATGTCAAGGCCCTTGCCTCCCACACTGGGATGCCCCTGGGATTGCCTCAGCCCTCACGGGCTCCCGGTGGGTACAGGAAATGGCAGGAGTGGAAGGCAAGGGTGTGAAATCTATTCTGGAGTCACATTAAGGGACTGGCTGGGGGAGGATACCCCTGGGGCTGTTGGGCTGGAGCAGGGGCAGAGGCAGGGGAGGACTATGCAGACAAGCGCAGGGCAGGCTCCCCCAGGCCTGGGAGCAGACACTCTTCATTCTTGGGGAGACCATATAGCACAGTGGTGATGAGCAGGGGCTCTGGAGCCAGCCTGCTGCACTCAAACCCAGACTTCTTAAGCCATGTGATCTTGGATAAGTCACTGACCCTCAGGTTCCTCTGCAAATGGAGGTAATAGTAGATCCTGTCCTGGAGACGGCTGTGAGGGCTACATAATGCATTGCTGAGGGGTGTGCGTTTATCTGTGCCTGGTACGCAGTGCGAGCACCATGGTTTTATCTCTTTTCCTTTCTCTTCCTCCATGCAACAGTAATTTCTCTAGCACCCACAGTGAGCAAGGCACTGTGCTAGGTGATGGGGATACAAAAGTGAACAATATGCACTTGGTATCTGCCTCCTCACAGAGTTGGAAGTGTGTAAAGAAGGTTAACACAGTATTTAAACAAATAGCTGCATGACACTAATTAGTTTGGGCTGTGGTGAGAGCCAGGAAGAAGTCCAGGCTGCTGTTAGTGTATATAGCAGGTAGGCCTAACTGACTGTTGTGAGATCTGGAAGGCTTCTTGGAGGAAGTGACATTCAAGCCAAGACTATTAGCAGCACAACAGGAAGGGTCCAAGCAGAGGAATGAGCGTGAACAAGAGCCCTGAGACAGGAGGGGGTGTGGCCTTTAGGAAATGAAAGAATAGGGACTAGAAGACAGTGAGGAAGAGCCGAGGCTGGCAGGATCAGCAGGGCTGTGGGTGAGGGTGGAAGGAACAACCTAACCACATCTCAGCTTCTCAGGCATGGCACGGGCTGCTTGGTGGGAGGCAGTGAGCTCCCCACTCTAGAGGTATGCAGGCAGGCAGGGGTGCCCACTTGCCAGAAGCTGTAGAGCTTCCTGTGCCAGGCTAGAGGCTGGAAGAGGCCGTTCCAAGGTCCCTTTGCCCTGATAGTGATGGCTTCCCTGGAGGCCCCCTTTTCCTCTCCGTAACATGGGACAATAACCTCCCACTTTGCTTTGGGGGGTTGGGGGGGAGGTGTGAGGAGAGAGGGCTGACATCTGGGAGGGGTCCAGCAGGCACTGTATCCCATCCAGTCTGGGCCCCTGCCCTTTCTGGCATCTCATTGGAAGCCCAAGGAATCCCCTGAAGGTGGACTTTGGCCTGTGCCCTTGCGGGAGCCGTGGAGGGAATGTGGGGAGTGGGCCGGGGGTGGGCACTCCACGCCGGGAGCCTCTCATCTGGCAGCATCTTACCAAGGAGCTTCCCCTTTGTGAGGACCACCTGCTCCCTGTTGGCCATGCTCACAGCCACCTGTCCCTGTCCTGGCAGGACAGCAGGCTGCGGTAAGCTAGAAGCAACCTCTGCTCTCTGGCCTGTATTTAGAAGGCGAGAGCTGCCTCCCTGAGCCTCAAACCTTGGCTGTGGCCACACCCCAGGCCCCTTGCCAAGCTCAGCTGGGATGTCACCTCAGAATCTCTGTGGGCACGGTGCCCACCCCCTGTGCTGCTGGGCCCTGGAACTGCTCCTTGGAGCAGATGGTGCTGTGCCCGGCCCTGAGCATGGGTGGGCCAGGGAAAGACACTCAGCATCCTTAGCTTCCTTTCTGCCAGGAGGAACACGAGCCTCAAGCTCGCCTGGCGTGCTCTCCTATAGATGTGCATTCTGTGTGGTTTTACATCTAGAGAGAGAAACAGGCCCTGTGCCCTGCGCTTCATCAGCTCTTATCCTACCGGGACGTCTGCTGATGTATCCATCTCTCCCGCCAGCCTGGGAGCCCTGAGGCCAGGCCCTGCATTAGGCAGTGGTGCCCAGCTCCTTCTGCCTCTGCCATGCTCAGTCGCAGACTGAGCCGTGCCCCCAGCACCTAGCCTGGGGCCTCTGCTCAGTGCACAGTTACCGTGGCTTACGGGGTCCTGCATGGTCTGGCCCAGCCACTCGCCAGCTCACTGTGTGGCTCTCCCCCTTCGACGTTCCACAGCCTGCTTAGTGTCTAGTCACTCCTCCAGTGTGACCAGCACCCTTTGGCCTCAGGGTGCCCTCAGTGTGGCACCTGGCATGTGGTAGGTGCCCACTGATGAATGAGAACTATTCACACACTTGGAGGAGGCGTCTGAAACCAACAAGGAGCCCTGACGCATCCTGCATCCTGGGAGGACAGGCAGACTCTTGTGAAGCTGCCCAGCTTGACACAGAGGTGAGGATGGATAAGCAAGGTGCATATGGGCTTACTTGTGTTTACTTACTAATCTGTAGTGCACAGGTCAGCTGAGCAGGGCTATGGAACATCGAAGGGGGAGAGTCACACAGCGAGGCTGGCGAGGTGGCAGGGCCAGACCATGCAGGACCGGGCAAGCCCTGGTAAGTGTGTACCTTGCTTACTGGTTAATCTGCCCCTGCCCAGAAGTAACAAACGTGTTCATGGGTCTGCGGCTGGCGGAGGTTCCAGCCAGGACTGGAGGCCGTGGCATGGTGGATGGCGTGTGCACAGGTGGGGTGCTGGCAGCGCGGGTCAGATGGGCTCTGGCTTCATCTCAGGGTGGCACGGTGCAGGGGGACAGTGCTACGTGGGGGCTGGCCTTGCCTGATATCAGCTAGGGGTTCTCAAAGCAGTCACTGAGCCACTCTGTAATGGGTTGACTGGTGACCCTCAAAGATATGTCCACCTCACAGGAACCTGTGAATGTGACCTTATTCAGAAAAAGGATCTTTGCAGATGTGATTGAGTTAAGGATCTTGAGACGAAATCATCGTGAGTTATCTGGTTGGGCCCCAAATTCAAGGCAGAGGGAGAGCTGGGGCGTGCGGAGGAGGTGGCCACGTAAAGGTAGACTCTGAGACTGGAGTTACGCAACCATAAGCCAAGGAGAGCCAGGAGCCATGAAGAGCTGGACGAGGCAAGGGAGGATTCTTCTCTAGAGTCTTTGGAGAGAGTGTGGCCCTGCCAGCAGCTTGATCTTGACTTCCGACTTCTAGAATGGCAAAAGAATAAATTTCTGTTGCTTTAAGCAGCGGAATTTGTAGTCGTTTGTTACGGCAGTCCTGGGACACTAGTCCGGGCTCCGAGCCTCTGCTCCCTCATCTGTCCTGAGAAGAGACTGTCCACCCTGCAACACTTTCTGAGCATCACTGGGTGGCCGTGGAGATGTGCTATGGGGAGCAACGCTGACCGACAACCTCCAGGCCTGCCTCTTTGGGTCAACCACAGATTCACGCTGAGGCCATGCTTCTGGGCTGCTGCCAGCTTGCTCTGAGCGTGGTGGGAGCACTGGGCCAGGCCATTTCTGCCCAATCTGGGGCTCCTTTAATGGACAGTCTCTGCCCGGGGTCTCCCATTGCCCTGCTGACGTATTACCAGGCAGGTGGGTTTTCTTACAGGGCCCTTGTGTTGGTTATGAGGACTTTTCAGAACATCGTTGCAGTCTGGGGCTCTTGCTACCCAATCGTCCTTCCTTCCAGCTCTCCTTCACAGGTGTTAGTCTGTTGCAGGCTCTCCCCGCCTTCTGCTCCCTCTGCTGTGATCCTGCAGTTAGGTCTCTCAGAAAAGCTCTTGCAGGCCTAATCCCACCTTAGTGCCTGCCTCCTGGGGAGTCTGAGCTGACTCAGAAGTGCTAGTGTCTGTACGCTGACACTGTGGGGTGAAGTTCCAACACTGCGCGTTTCCCTGAGGCTGTAACTTATGTCAGCTGGCCTCCTGGGCTCCTTGAGGAATGGAGAAAGACATGGTCTTGGGGCCAGGAGGCCCAGGCTGACGTGTCTTCTCTGAGCTTCAGTTTCCCATCTGTGAGATGAGTGGCTGGCTCACATGACTCAGACATCCCTGTTAGCTTTGGCCTTTTATTCTCCAAATCCTATTCAGTCTCAGTAAGATATAAAAGGGTATAAATGGGGTTGGCTTATTTTATGCCATAATATTTATTAGTTTTTGAGTGTCCATATTGTTATTGCATATTAATATTAATATTAAGGAGCCAGATTGCATAGTTCACATCCTGGCTCCCCCATTTGCCAACTGCGTGACCCTGACCAAGTTACTTAACCTCTCTGTGCCTCCCTTTCCTTGTCCATAAAAAAATGATGTAATAGTATGTACCTTGTGAAGGGTTTTGAAGATCAAATGAATTAATATATTTAAAGTGCTAAGAATAGTGACTGAGATGTAAATAGTTTATATATGTTAGCTATTATATTGACCACTATCAATTGCTATGATGCCGAACAGGTTTTGGTGGAACTTCCAACTTAAGACAGACTAGGAAGAAAGGCCTGGCGATCTACTTCTGAAAATCAGCCAACGAAAGCCTTGAGGATCACAATGGTCCAATCACATTGTGCATGGGGTTGCCATGAGTTGGAGACCTACTCGATGGCAGCTGACAATAACAACAGCATATTAACTATTATATTAATGCTTTAAATATTGTATTATCCTCTCCCACAAATGTTGCCTTGGAAAGATGGCAGCGGCCTGGTGGAGGTATATCTCTTAGACACTAGCATCCAGAGTGGCCACCGGGAAATTGAGGGCAGGGTCACAGTCACCGATTTTGAGAATGTGCCAGAAGAGGACGGGACTCGCTTCCACAGACAGGTAAGTGCCCTCTTGGCCATGTCTAACAGGAGAACTACCTGCCCTTCACCACCCTGGCCTGGAGGGGGATGGGGACTGCCATCCTCAGAGCTTCCTGGCTGCACTGCTCTCCTGGCCTCCCAGCTATCATTGCCCCTTCCCTGCCATCAGACATGGGGTGGGAGTGTCTATTGTCCAGTGGCCTGCTGACATATTACTGGGCAGGTGGACTTTCTCACGTGGCCCCTGTATTGGTTGAGCAGGCGAACAAGTGTGAGAGCCACGGGACTCACCTGGCAGGGGTGGTCAGCGGCCGGGATGCTGGTGTGGCCAAGGGTGCCAGCCTGCGCAGCCTGCGCGTGCTCAACTGCCAAGGGAGGGGCACAGTCAGCAGCATCGTCATAGGTAAGTGATGGTTCCAGACGGCACTGGTCTCTCCATCTGGGCCTCGTTTGGGAGGTGGCTTAAGCTCAGAGACAATTAAAGAGTCCTGATGGAGGAGGCTGAGGCAGCCCACTTTAGGGCCAGAGAGTCTCAGAATGTCAGAGCTGGTCGGGCTCCCACTGGTCCAGATGGGGAAACCGAGGCCCAGAGAAGGGTGGATCTCAGCCCAGCCACACGGCTTTGACCACCAGGTCTGTCTACAGCTCCCCACTGTCCCTCTTCTTCCCTTCTGAAATCCTTTAAGAGATTATATTCTGTCATGCTTTTTAGAATTGATGGACCCTTGAGATTATATAAGTAAACCTTCTCCATTTTCTGCTTGCATGCCTCTATGCGGGCAGCTCTACTCTGTCCTATAGGGTCGCTATGAGTCGGAATCGACTCGATGGCACTGGGTTGTTTTTTTTTTTTTTGATGCCTCTAAAACCAGAGGACTCACTCCCTTGCATTACTGATTGGGCCCTGCAGGTCACCCAGCCAGGTAGACTTGGTGGAGAGACTGGCAGAGAACTTTTCTAAAACTTTTACAGGTTACTCCATCAGGTACCCCTGGCTGGGCCCCAGGTGAGGTCCAGCTGAGAACCAGGACTCTGGAGGCCTGTGGACAGAGAAGAGGAAGGGAGCTCTCATTTGCTGAGTTCCTCCCATGGCCAGATACTGAGCGAGGGATTTTGTACACCACACCCTGAGGCTGGCATTGTGATCCCTGCTCAACAGTGAGGAAAACAGCCCAGTGGGGGGAGATGACTTGCCCTGGCTCACACAGCTAGAGCCATTGACCTCACTGGAGAAGTTGCTGGCACCCAGCAGGGCTTGGCCTCCACTGAAGGTCCCTGAGTCAGACCCTGGCCCCTGAGCCAGTGGAGCATCCTGTGAGCCTGTTTGAAAGGCTGGGGGAGACCTAGGAGTCTGCCTTGGGATCGGTGATCTCTGCCCAGTGATGTTCCTATTCGGAACACACATTTTGATAGTGGGTTTTTGATGCAAGAATCAATAAGGCCTTGCCCCATCAGGTGACCCCTTTTGCCTACCCCACCCCTTTATTGACTGACCCAAGCTCAGGCAGGCCAGTCCCAAAGGTCAGTGAGACGGGGAGAGGCCACGTTCCTGAAATCGCTCCCCGTGTGAAAGGCCTTCTCCAGGCCTGGTGCTCTGGCCTTGGGTTGCTTCCTGGGGAAGAACACATTTCCTCTTGGAGCCCTGGTCAGTGTATCTAAAGCCCTTAACACATTGCCTGGTACAGGCAGGTGTTCAGCAAACAGTAACTGTTACATTCATTGTTATGGTCAGTTTCCTCCTCTGTAGGCAGGCGATTGAGATAGTGTGTCAAGTGCTAAGCACAGCCATATGCACATAGTAAACCAAAACCAAGCTTGTTGCTGTCCAGTTGACTCATAGCTACCTTACAGAACAGAGAAGAACTACCCCATAGGGTTTCCAAGGAGCAGCTGGTGGATTTGAACTGCCAATCTTTTGGTTAACAGCTCAGCTCTTAACCACTGCAGCTTAATAAATGGCAGCTGTAACTGTGGTTTTTATTCCCCACTCCCACCCCACCTCTGCCACTTGGCCCTCTCCTTGGCATGAACCCCAACTCCCGTCTTGACCGGAGGCTCCGGGAATGTCCCAGAGGCCCAGATCCAGAAAGTTCTGAGAGGTCAGCCAGACCACACCCCATTTGGCAGAGAGAAGCTGTCAGCTCCAGGCTCCCTGGCACCTCAGGGGCTGAGCTGATGTTAGAACCCAGGTCTCCAGGCCAATAGGCTAGAACTCATAGCCTGGTGAGAGTTTAAACCGTCCCACCATGATTCTGGAGCCCTGGT
Source organism: Elephas maximus indicus (assembly GCF_024166365.1). NCBI lineage: Eukaryota > Metazoa > Chordata > Mammalia > Proboscidea > Elephantidae > Elephas > Elephas maximus. Next base: position 98,543,121 of record NC_064821.1, read on the forward strand.
GGTGCAGTGGTTAAGAGCTCAGCTGCTAACCAAAAGGTCGGCAGTTCGAATCCACCAGCCACTCCTTAGAAATCCTATGGAGCAGTTCTACTCTGTCCTGTAGGGTCGCTATGAGTCAGAATTGATTGGATGGCAACGGGGGTTACCATGATTCTACATACTCAGCTCTAGATGGGGAAGCGAGGGCTGCAGGGGTCAGAGCGAAGGATGCTATCAAGGATGGGGGTCATGAGCCTCACCAGCTCCAGGGTGTGGATTCTCTTTTTTAATTGTGGTGAATATATGTGTAACAGAATATCTGCCATTTCAACATTCTTCACCTGTATAATTCAGTAACGTTAATCATGTTCATCAAGTTGTGCAGCCATCATCATTTTCCATTTCCAGATTTTCCATCACCTTAAGCTTGGTTTCCCCTAAGCAGTATGTCCCCTTTTCCCCCTCCCTCCCAGCCACCCCCTGTAACCACTAATACACTTTGATCTCTACACACTTTCCTACTTTGGGTATTTCATATACGTGGGGTCATACAATATTTGTCCTTTTGTGGCTGACTTATTTCCTTTAGTATGATGTTTTCAGGGTTCATCCATGTTGTAGCATGTATCAAGGCTTCATTTCTCTTTATGGTTGAGTAATATTCCACTGTATGATTATAGCACATGTTGATGTATATTTCGGTCGTTTCCACCTTTTGGCTGTTGTGAATAGTGCTGCAATGAACACTGGTGTGTTGCATGTGTCTGTTTGCATTCCTGCTTTCAGTTCTTTTTGGGCATATACCTAGGAGTGGGATTGCTGGATTGAATGGCCTTTTTTTTTGCTTCACATTTTTTAGAAAAATTTTAATTTTACTTTAGATGAAGGTTTACAGAACTAGTTTCTCATTAAACAGTTAGTACATACTGTTTTATAATATTGGTTAACCACCCCATGACATGTCAGTACTCTCCCTTCTCAACCATAGGTTCCCTATTACCAGCTTTCCTGTCCGCTCCTGCCTTCTAGTCCTTGCCCCGCGGCTGGTGTGCCCCTTTAGTCTCGTTTTGTTTTATGGGCCTGTCTAATCTTTGGCTGAGGAGAATCATATGGTAATTTTTTGTTCAACTTTTTGAGGCACTGCCATACGGTTTCCACAGTGACTGCACCATTTTACAATCCCACCAGCAATCGATGATGGTTCCTATTTCTTCACATCCTTGGCAACGCCTGTAGTTTTCCATTTTTAAACTCATAGCCATGTTAATGAGTATGAATTGATATCTCATTGTGGTTTTGATTTGCATCTCCCTTATGTGGCACAGGAGCCCTGGTGGCATAGTGGTTAAGTGCTTGGCTCTGAACCAAAAGGTTGGTGATGAATTGATATCTCATTGTGGTTTTGATTTGCATCTCCCTTATGTGGCACAGGAGCCCTGGTGGCATAGTGGTTAAGTGCTTGGCTCTGAACCAAAAGGTTAGTGGCTTGAACCCACCAGCCACTCCACAGGAGAAAGATGTGGCAGACTGCTCCAGTAAAGATTTACAGCCTTGAAAACCCTATGGGACAGTTCTACTCTGTCTTACAGGGTCGATATGAGTCAGAACTGACTTGATGGCAATGGGTTGGGTTTGGTTTGGTTTTTTAATAGTTAACAACGTTGAGCAGCTTTATTATGTGTTTGTTGGTCATTTGTGTTTCTTCTTTGGGGAAATGTCTGTTGATGTCTTTTGCCCATGTTTTGATTGGCTTGCAGTCCTTTTGGTGTTAAGTTGTAGGAGTTCTTCATATACTCTGGATATCAAACCCTTATCAGATATATGGTTCACCAAACTTTTCTCCTGGTCTGCAGGTTGTCTCTTCACTTTGTTGATGAAGTTTTTTGATGAACAAAAGTTTTTTAATTTTGATGAGGTCCAATGTATCTTGTCTTTTGTTGCTTGTGTTTCGGTGTCATATGGCATGGAGTCTTTTAATCCTCACAACACTCCCCATTTTATAGATGAGGAAATGGGTCTCAGAGGGGTGAGGTCACACAGCTAATGAATGGGGAGCCAGGACTTGAATTCGAGTCAAGTGACCTAGTGCTGCTGTAATAGAAATACCATAGATGGGTGGCTTTAAAGAATTCATTTTCTCATAGTTGTGAAGGCTAAAAGTCCAAGTCAGCGTCTTGGCTGTGTGAATTCCTTCCTTGTAGGTAGTCCAGAGCATTCCTTGGCTCCTTGGCTTGTGAGGTGAGCCTCACGTGATATCTGTCTCCCGCCCCCGCCGCCTCGTGTGTGTGTGTGTCTAATCTGCTGTTTTTATAACCCAGAAATGATTAGATTTAGAACCCAACCTATTCAGGTGTAATCTATTCAATATAACAAAACTCTGTTTCCAAACAGGATTGCATACACACATAATGTAAAGGGGTTAGAATTCCAGCGCATATGTTGGGGGGACACAGTTTCATCTATAACATTGGTACACACTTAAAATTCTAGAAATTTGAACTGAAGTCTGTATGAGGACAGACAGCAAGCAAGGTTGTAGAGGTCAGAGATGGGGGCAAAGTAGGCCCTTCGTTCTTTTCCGTGTGAGGACTTAAGCTCTAGGTGCCTCAGTTTCCTAGAAAGGGATAATAGCTATTATTATAGGATCATGTAAATTAGTATATTGGGGCACTTAGAAATGGAGGCCAGTTGACTGGGTTTATTGCTGCCACAGTTGTTAATACTCTTCTGGTGTCCGGAGGGAAGGTGGGTGGGGTAAGGGGAGTGGTATCTCCCCAGGTTTTGACCTCAGCTTTGTCCTCTCAGGCCTGGAGTTTATTCGGAAGAGCCAGCTGTTGCAGCCCACGGGGCCGCTGGTGTTGCTGCTGCCACTGGTGGGTGGGCACAGCCGGGTCCTCAATGCTGCCTGCCAGCGCCTGTCCAGGGCTGGGGTGGTGCTGGTCGCTGCTGCCGGCAACTTCCGGGACGACGCCTGCCGCTACTCACCAGCCTCGGCTCCTGAGGTAGGTGCTGGTGCCACTGTGCCCCAGGGCGGGGGTTGGGGGGAGGTAGGCACGATGGGGGAGATGTGGGGACTCCTATGGTGTGTTCCTGGAGGTGGCAGTGCCCAAGCTTCAGTAAGAAGCTGTCAGAGACCCCGAGTGCCAGAGCTTGGGCAGAGGTGAGACTTGAACTTCCACATTCCTAGAGTCCAACTGTGTCCACTTGGCAGCCCACCTGGACACAGCATGGTCCTCCACTCCTCCCACACCACGCAGCTGCGTCCCATGTCCTGACCATTCTCCTCCTAAGCGTCTCCTGAATCTTACCCCTTCACCCCATGCTTACAGCCTCGGCCTTGTCTGGGCCCCATCCCCTCCCCGCAGGGTTGACACAACAACATGTCAGCTTCCCCCCTCCCCAATCTCTCTGCCAGCCCACCACATAAGGCCTCAAGGGCTCATTCTAAAACACAACCTACCTACCTCACTGCCCGGTACCCTCAGGGCCTCGCCATTGTCTGACTGCCCCCCAAGGCCCCAAGCCGCCACCATTACCTGAGTGAGGCTCACGAGATTGGGGCCAGATGAGGGCTCAAGGTCACTCATTTGACAAACATCCACAGAGCATCTGGTGTGCGCCAGGTCCAGACGAAGCCCCTACCCAGGAGGGCTGACAGTCTGGTGGGCATGCGTGGCCTGGACATTCATGTGGTCAGCGTTCGCTGGCCACCTACCATGTGTCGGGGTTGGGCACCTCAGGGAAGGAGCTCTTCTAGGAGTTCACAGTCTGGGGTGGGTGGGGGTGGGTGTGCTGTCGTGAACCTGGCAGTACTAACGTACTTGGCTGCTAACTGAAAGGTTGGAGGTTTCAGTCTACCCAGATATGTCTTGGAAGAAAGGCCGGGCGATCTACTTCTGAAAAACTAGCCATTAAAAACCCTTTGGAGCACAGTTCTACTTTGACACACTCAGAGTCGCCACGAGTCGGAATCAATTCGAAGGTGACTGGTTCCCCCCACTTCCCCCTGGCCTGTCAGAGAGGCTGTCCCTGGCTGCGAAATTTAAAGTAGCATAAAACAAACAAAACTCAACACGTCCTCTCCTCCTTTGCTCTCTGTTTTTCTCAATAGCACTTACAACTGCCTTATACACCAAAAGTTTTACTGTTTGTTTATTGTCTGACTCCTCCACCGGGATGCCAGCTCCATAGGAGCAGGGGGTATGTCTGTGTGGACACCACCAGCATCGGGAGTGGGCCTGACATGTAGGGACAGAGGGCAGCACTGGGGCAGGAGTCAGAGATGTCACTTGGGAGCAGACATTTGAATTGGGCCCAACCAAACCCAGTGCCGTTGAGTCGATTCCGAATCATAGCGACCCTATAGGACAGAGTAGAACTGCCCCATAGAGTTTCCAAGTAGCGCCTAGCAGATTCAAACTGCCGACCCTTTGGTTAGCAGCCGAAGCACTTAACCACTATGCCACCAGGGTTTTCGAATTGGGGCCAAACGGGTTATACAGGGGTCTGCCAACTCAGGTGGCAGGGTCTCAGTCTGTCCCTGCAGCCTCTCCCCTATCTGCCATCCCTCTTTGCACCTGTTCAGGTCATCACTGTTGGGGCCACCAATGCCCAGGACCAGCCAGTGACCCTGGGAGTCCTGGGGACCAACTTTGGCCGTTGTGTGGACCTCTTTGCCCCAGGGGACGACATCATCGGTGCCTCCAGTGATTGCAGCACCTGCTTTGCATCACAGAGTGGGACATCACAGGCCGCCGCACATGTGGCTGGTGAGTTGCTGCCCCACCACCTCGGACCACCATGATTCTAACAGCCCCTTTGGCAGGCAGGTCTACACCAGGACCTCCTTGTGCCAGGACCTCCATGTGCCAAGCTCTGTGTGCCAGGCCCTGTGCTGGGTGCAGGGGACCAAAGATGAGTCAGACCTGGCAGTGCCCTCAAGGACACTCAATTTGATGGGGAGGCAGGTGCACAAACAGAGGCTAACACTGCACAGTAGTCAGGCTGGGGCAGAGGGAGCCCAGAGGAGGCACCTGACCAGCCTGAGGGTCAGGGAAGGCTTCCTGGAGGAGGGACATTTGATCTGGGCTTGGAAGGATGAATAGGAGTTTACCTGGCAAACCAAACAGCAATTGGCAAGGCCTAGAGGTGTGAGAGCAGGATGTAAGAGGATCTTACTGTTTGGCTTTCACTTGGCAAGTGATCAAGGTGTTTTAACTTTTGGAAGAAAAGCTGGGTGTGTCTGTGTGCAGGTGTGTGTGTGTGTGCATATGTGTGTGCACACGTGGGGGCCACATGCGGGCATGTGGGTGGCGAGTGTGTGCATATGTGTAGGCATGTGTGTGCATATGTATGCGCATGTGTGTGCGTGCATGTGGGCACGTGTGCACATTTGTAGGCGTGTGTGTGCATATGTGTGGGCGTGTGTGCACGTGTGTGTGCATGAGCAGAGGAGTCCCCTGTGAGGAGGAGGGCAAGGCCACCCCCATCTCTTATTGCCTGCCCCCTGACCCTCTGCACAGGTATCCTGGCCGTGATGCTGACCGCCGAGCCGGAGCTTACCCTGGCCGAGCTGAGGCAGAGACTGATCCACTTCTCTGCCAAAGGCCTCATCAATGAGGCCTGGTTCCCTGAGGACCAGAGGGTACTGACCCCCAACCTGGTGGCCACACTGCCCCCTAACGCCCATGACGCAGGTAAACGGGTGTCCTGGGAGCCCTTGCAAGGTCCTGGACAAGCTCTTCTTCTCCCTCCTTGTACCAGGAGGGATGTCCTACCTACCTCCTGGGGAGTGGGGAAGAGAAGTCAGAACTGGCTGTGAACGGGCTACAGCATTTTAACGGAAAAAGTTGAACACGTTCTTTAAGCTCCCCCGCCGAATTAAAGATTCTTCTGGAGTCCTCTGTGAGCAGAGATCCTTGATGGAGCCTCCAGCCACACCCCCGACCTCCAAGGCTTTGTTGCAGGTGGGCAGCTGCTGTGCAGGACTGTGTGGTCGGCGCATTCAGGGCCTACACGGATGGCCACGGCTGTGGCCCGCTGCGCCACTGACGAGAAGTTGCTGAGCTGCTCCAGTTTCTCCAGGAGTGGGAAGAGGCGGGGCGAGCGCATTGAGGTGACCTGCCCCCCTCCCCAACCTTTGTGTATGTCGTGCATGGTGACCCCATGGGTTACAGAGTAGAACTGAGCTCCATAGGGTTTTCTTGGCTGTAATCTTTACGGAAGCAGATCACCTGGCCTTTCTTCTGCGGCATCGCTGAGTTGGTAGCTTTGAACCACCAACGTTTCGTGGAGCACAATGTGTTTGTGCTGCCCAGGGACCTCAGTGTCAGGAAGGACTTTGGAATAGGCAGAGCTGCCCATCCACACAACAGTCTGCCTTGGCAGGGGTGAGCTCTTTGTCCCCAGAGGTATGAGAGCAGGGCTGACTGGCCCCTTGGCAGGGATCCTGAAGAGGGTTCTAGGGGCTAGGACCAGGTGCCTCTGAGTGGGTCCCTGCCAGCCCCCTACATCCTGGGTTTCTGAAGCCCTTTCTAATGCTGGTTCTTGTTTCTATCTTTGGCTTCCAGGTCCGAGGGGGCAGACGAGTCTGCCTGGCCCACAATGCGTTTGGGGGTGAGGGTGTCTACGCCGTTGCCAGGTGCTGCTTGCTGCCCTGGGCCAACTGCAGCATCCACACAGCACCACCAGCCGGGACTGGGATGGAGACCCATTCCCGCTGTCACCAGCAGGGCCACGTCCTCACAGGTAGGAATTGAGTCTCGCCCTGGGGCAAGGAGGAGTTCATGTCTCCTTATGCACCCAGTCCCCTCCAGGCTTGGTCCTCCAAGAGCATACTCCATTGACTCTGGAGCTAGATTGCCAGGTGCGAGTCCCACTTCTACCACATCTGTGCTGTGACCCCGGCAGATGACTTTACCTCTCTCAGGCTCAGCTTTCTCCTCTGTCAGAGGGGATGATGTTAGTATTGCCTCATTGGGTTGCCATGAAATGGGGTAACATCTAGAGCACTAGTTCTGGAACATAGTAGGCAGATAACGAAAGCCAGTGCTGTGCATGAGGAAGTTCAGGCAGGGCTCAGAGGCTGGATCTGAAAGCTGGGCAAACCTTAGCTTGAATCCCACTCCACCACTTAACAGCTGTGTGACCTGAGCAAGTGACTTAACATCTCTGTGCCTCAGTTTCCTTATGAATAAAATGGGAATGATGGGGTTTAGTACATAACTGCCCCATAGGGTTTCCAAGGAGCACCTGGTGGATTCAAACTGCTGACCTTTTGGTTAGCAGCGGTAGCTCTTAACCACTGTGCCACCAGAATTTCCACCTTGGTGCTAGGACGTTATAAATGCTATTATCATTATCATCACCCATTGCTCTAAAGCCCATTCTCTGATATAGGCAACTACCCCGTGTCAAAAACATGCCCTGGGCACCATGACTGGACAGATAGCTGGAATCTGCAGATGGGAACCTGGTGGGGAGGAGGCACTTGGGCCCCACTTGGGTAGAGCATGGGATGTCCCAGGGAGGGTTTGGGATGGTGGGGAGCAGGCCTGGAACATCTGGCTCAGGAGCTGTTTCTCATTGAATGTGTACTGGGGAGCCACTGAAGGTTTAGGAGCAGAAGGGTGACTAGTAAGGGCCTGGCTCTAGGCAGAGAGGCTGGCTGGGTGTGTGGGGTGGATTTGCAGTGGAAAGATGAGCCCAGTCAGGTGGCAGTGCCCTCATCTAGGGGAGAGGCTCGGCTAAGTCCAGCATATTGCTGCCATGGTGTGCATCAGGCTCCTGGCTTGGTGGAAGTCATTGTGTTCCAGACACTCTCCCCTTTCGGAAAGCCCAACAGAGAAGCTTAAGGGCACATGCTGTTCGGAAGACATAGGAGTCTCAGAATCTCTACATCAAGCTGACTTCCCTTTTACAGCAAAGGGAACTGCAGCCTGGCCATGCTAAGTGACCTTGCCCATGGCCTATGCGGCTAGGATGCAGAGAGTTCTGGTAACCAGGACCCTAACACATATGGAGCACTGGCCAGGCACTGTGCTGGGGCTTCATGTGTGTGTCTGCATTTCATCTTCACAGCATCTCTGTGAGTAGGTGCTGTTACTCTTTCCATTTTACAAATAGGGAAACTGAGGCTCTCAGTATAGGTAATTACTATTCAAGGTCTCATAGCCAGTAAGTAAGTCTGACTCCCAAGCCCCCATGGAGGAAGTCCCAGGTTCCCAGGTGACCCAGACAGACCCCAAGCCCACTCCTGAACTTCCACTTGGGTGGCTGGGTGGGGAAGGGCCTGGGGGAATTGGCACTCCTGTGGTAGCATGTCAGGCCTTGGAACCCCTGCCACATTGCTCCCCGTCTCTGAGTAGAAGGAGACTATGTTTTCCCTGAAAAACTAAAGCTCAGAGAGGTTGAGCAGCTTTCCAAGGTCACACAGCAGGTAAGCAGCTGCTTTGAGTTGAGAACCTGGGAGTCCTGTCACTCAGACAGGGTTTCTTTTTACCTGGACTCATTTCCAGGTTTCCCAGCTACTGCCTCAGACCCTAAAGAGATGGGGTCTGATGGGGGTGGGGAGGAGAGATAGAGGGTCCCCCAGGCATTCCTGGGTCTGACCTGGCCCTCCTCTGTCCCAGGCTGCAGCTCCCACTGGGAGACGGAGGACCTTGGCACCCACAGGCGGCCGGTGCTGAGGCCACGAGGGCAGCCCGGCCAGTGTGTGGGCCACCAGGAGGCCAGCGTCCATGCTTCCTGCTGCCATGCACCCGGTCTGGAGTGCAAAGTCAAGGAGCATGGAGTCCCAGGCCTTGCAGAGAAGGTGAAGTGTGGGGTGGGGTGGTGCCTGGTGCCCGCAGGGTGCCTTCTCTGTGTCAGCATCTGTCACCATCATACCTTTGTGTTTACGGGTGGATGCAGTCAGCAATTGTGGGGACAGCCGTGTGTGTGCATGCTTGTGTGTAGCTGCCAGTTTCTACTTCCGCCCCATTACTGAGGTTTGCTATCTGGGCACCTGGCTCCCCTTTGCGGAAAACATGCATTTACTGATTGATCCACTTAGGAAACCTGCCTGGAGGTTGCTTGGGGCCAGGAGCTCAGCTGGACACTGAGGACACAGGGGTAACTCAGCCAGGACCCAGAGGAGGTGACACCTGAGCTGAATGCTGAAGTAGAGGGGCAGTTAGTGTGGCCCCAAGGCAAAGCTTCAGAGAGGGCAAGGCCTAGGGGCATGAGAGCCCTTCCGAAACCTCCCGTGGAGCCGCCTGGTTCCTGGAAAGCAGCCTGGTGGCAGCAGTTACTCTGTAACTCTGGTTTCTAAAAGCCACAGGCAGTTTCTTAAAAGGAAGCCCTTAGAGTCTGCTCTTAAATGCACTCAGACTGGAGTTTTCAAAGTGCTAGACATTGGTAACTGCGGTCTGGATTATGCATTCCTTGAGGGCAAGGACTGCCTCAGACCCACTCCCTCCCTTCCTCCCCCTGTACCAGGTGCTGCGCTGTTCTTGGCACTGCTCCTGGTGCAGGCGCTAGGGATACAAACCCTACCAACAGCCCTGTTTCTCCCTCCTGGAGGGTCCATTAGAGTGGAGGAGACAGGCAGTAAACAAAACTAGGCAATTACATACATACACTTAAAAGATGACAAGTGCTATGGAGAAAAAGCCGGATGGTGATGGGGAGGGGGTGGGTTGTCAGGAAATGCCTCACTGAGAAGGCGCCATTTTAGCAAACACTGAAGGAGCCAGGAAGTGAGCCATGAGGATAGTGCAGGGAACAGTTTTCCAGGTAGGGAGAACTGCCAGGGCAAAGGCCTTGAAGCAACAGCATGGCCGGAGTGTACCAGAAACAGCCAGGACTCCTGTGACTCAGGAGCAGAGTGAATGCAGGGAGGAAGGTGGGGAGAAGGCCTCAGAGAGGGAACAGGGCCAGGTCAGGTCAGGCCTGACGGTCACAGTAAGGACTTAGTTTATTCCGGAGTGAGCTGGGAGCCACGTAGGGTTCTGCGCCCAGGAGGGAGGGACGTGATCCGACCTGGGTGTGAACCGGCTTGCTCTGGCCGCTGAGCTGAAGAGACACTGCAGGTGGCTTGGGCAGGAGAACAGGGAGACCAGACTGGGTGGCTCCCATGATGATCTAAGCCCAGGTGATGGGGGCTGGGACCTGGTGGCAAGAAGTGGTCTGATTCTGGAATTTGAAGGGGCCCACAGGATCTCTGATGGATTGGATGTGGATGGAAGGAGGAGAGGATGATTCCCAGGAATTTGCTGAGCTCCTGGGCAAACAGAGTTGCCATTAACTGGGACGGGCAAGACTGGTGTGGAGGGGGGAGGGGTGTAGACTTTCAGGGAAGGTGAAGAGTTTGGTATTGGTCGTGTTAGACATCCACAGCCTTGGCCCGAAGCAAGAGGTTGGAGCATGGATGCAAACCCCCTGGGGCAGGAGGTCCTCAAAGTGGGCTCGGAGTGAGGGAGAAGTGACACCTGAGTTGGGTGGGAGTGCCTGGCCTCCACGTGGGGCTGGACATGTTCTTCTCCCTGCTGTGGCAGGTGGCTGTGGCCTGTGAGGAGGGCTGGACCCTGACCGGCTGCAGTGTTCTCCCCGGGGCCTCCCTTGTCCTGGGGGCCTATGCTGTGGACAACACATGTGTGGTGAGGAGCCAGGACGTCAGTACAGGAGGCAGAACCAGTGAGGAAGCCACGGCCGCTGTTGCGATCTGCTGCCGGAGCTGACCCTTGGAGCAGGCCTCCTCGGAGCTCCAATGCACAGCCCTGTGGTGGGTGGGGAGGTTGAGGGGCTGGGAGCTGCGGTTCCACATCTGGGCTTTCAAAGGGTTTCGAATTCACCCCTCCTCAGCCCTCCATGGCCTAAGTGGGCTCTGGGAGAACTTGCTCTTGCCCTGGGATAACTTGCTCTTGCCCTGGGATCAGCCCCTTCCGGATCTGAGCAGAGCATAGCAGGGTTGGAGGTGGCAGGAAGCTCCCTCCATCACTGCGGGGCCTGTGTTGTGCATTCCACCATTACAGTGGGTGAAGTGTGCTGTTTCCTGCCAGCTGCTCCCAAGATGCCAACAGCCATGGGCAGGGTTACCTTTACTGAGCTCCTGCTACCTGCCAGCCATTAATCCTATCTCCATGGAGGGGCAGCATTTTTCCCATGGGAAGGGGCTGAAGGGCCAAAAATACCAGTCAGGGTTGTGAGTGTGAAAGGTAGGGATGCCCCTCTCCTCCTGCCCACTGAGAGCCCTTTTGCGCTCCCTGATTAGTAGAGGATCAGTGTTCTACATCCGCTGGGGAGACATGTCCAGTGCAGCATGGAGGCCAGGCACTCTCACCCTGCTCAGGCATCACTTCTCCCTCGTTGAGCCCACTTTGAGAGCCTCCTGCCCCAGGGGGTCTGCATCCATGGCCCACCCACATGGCGACACTGCCCCAGATCTAGCCAATACTTCATAATGTCCAAAGTGCTTCTCCAGCCACGTTCTCACAGGGTTTCCAAGCAGCCCTGGGACAAAGGCAGGGCCTCTTCTACCCACTGGACAGATAGGAGAATTGAGGCAGGAACGAGCCCATTGTCAGCTGCCAGGAGACCTCAGTTCAAGTTCTTGCTTCCTCTGTCTTCATCACTGCAGTGATCTCCTCGGCCCTCCCAGCCTGGCTGTTAGGACTTGACTCCTGGCAGATAGCTTTCCTTGAAATTCCTAGTGCTCGTGCCTAACCCCTGAACCACCAGCAGTGGCATCGGAGATCCAGCCAGAGGCAGGAGATGTGTCCCAAGTGGTCACAGGACCATGCCTTTGTTTCTCCCAGCTCCCCCCATCGTGTTCTCTTCCAGGCCGTTACCTGCCTGGGACTGGCCTGCAGTGACAGGCACCATCCAAAGCTTACTTTTCAGTTTGAAGGGGAGGGCCACATGGTAGATACACCATCTCATCCCCATTTTATGGAGGAAGAAAACTGGGAACCAGAAAGGGGGTGTGCCCTCAAGCTCATACAGCCAGGAAGTGAGGGGGCACTAGAATAAAACCCAGATCTGGCTGGCTCCAAGGCCCAGCCTCCTACCTGCACCAGCGGGCCCCCATTTTCAAAGCAAACACTGAGGCTCTGAGGGGAACAGAGACCTTGGGCAGCATAGTGCCAGCAGAGCCCATGCCTCACCCTACATCTTCCCAGGCTCCTGGTCCCTGCGGGATGGTGTTTCCTGTGGTTAGCTTTGCGCAGTTCCCTGGGACCTGGGCAGTCACAGGTCCTGAGGGACTGGGGGAACCAACCCTCCTTGAACACTACCCCCAGGCAGACAAGCATGCAGTTATCTTTTTAGTCTGTTTGTGAACAGCGCTTTTTATAGCAAGAAGCTTTTCTAGATCTGTTTTGCTTTTGTAACATGAAGATATTTATTCTGGGTTTTGTAGTGTTTTTATTATATGGTGACTTTTAAAAATAAAACAACTTTGCAACGGCTCTTGCCTGGATATAAGTGTCTGGGATGATGTCTTGCTTATATACTCGGCACTTGATAACAGGTTTTTTGAATGGCTGAGTGAAGCGAAGTATTTGGGGGGTGTGTGGAAGCTGGTGATGTGAGCTTGCTGCTTCTGTGTCCTAGGAATGAAATCGTCTTCCCATAGCTTCCCTAACTCCAGGCAGTTAGGGTTCCTTTTTGGTAACTTGTCCTCTTACAGCACTCTAGCTGTTCTATAGTCTGTGTCCAAATTGAGCTCCCAATGTCCTTTTCGTTCCAATCTTCCCAGTACCTAGCCCTGGGCCTGCCACAGAGTGAATGTTTATGAAGAAATTAGATGGTGTCAGAAGCTTCTATAATGAGGAGTCAGTGCTATGTCCATGATCACTGTTCATGATTTGCAATCATGAAGCCTCAGGCCTCTTTGCCAAGTATAATTATCCCATTCAGTGGACTCCCTGCCACAGCCCTTTGCTCCCCTCACTGTGAGGTTGGAGGGTGTAGTTGTCTTAAGCAAGGTCTATCTCTATACAGCTCATATCATAAATGGTGAAGGAAATCTCTCTGCCAAGGAAAAATCTTCCAAGTTATGTTTTCTGACAGTTTTGTGTTCTATATGGAAAGTGTTCAAGAGTTGACAGCTGTGAACGGTCTCGAACGCCAGAACAGAGTGGTGCATCTTTGTGCACTGGCATCTGTGACTGTTGTGATGCTAACACCCCCCCTCCCCGCCCCAGCACAGAATCAAGTGTCAGTTTGTCAAACATTCACAATAACAGCTCCATGACTTGAGAGAGAAGGGGACAACTTGGCTCTCGCAGATGGCTGGCAGGTATCACAGGGGGTGAGAGAGGAATGGGCGGGGGCCAAAGGAAGAGGAGGATCTGGAATAGCAAACATCCCAGGGAAAGGGAACCATGTGAGCCAAGGCAGGAATTGCCTCATTAGGAATGAGGCTCAGACCCTCGGGATCGAGCAAGAAACCTAGCTTGGCCAGTGCACGTGATTCTTGCTGGGGGCTGTTTAGGAAGGACCTGAAAGCTACGGGGAAGACATCTGTAGGCCATTGGCCAGAGTTTGGCATCCTCGTCCAAGCTTTGCAAATGAACCCTAAAACGGTCGGACTATGCAGAAGGGAAAATAGTAGCAAACACTTGAAGACCCACAAACCCCCTTATTATTAAAACAGTGGACCTGATTCACGTCACTATTGCAAAGTTCCAACAGGAAATGTAGCACCATTTGGCACTAGGCCACAGGCCCAGGGTGCCCCCACCCCCTGGCTGTCTTCTGACATACGGAGAAAAATGTTGGTGAGACTCCAACTTTACATTTTTGAAAAATTTATTTTATGCTCCTAGAGGCTGAGAACTCTGCCACTCATGACCCAAACTCAGAGTTAAGATTCTTCCCTAGTTTATCGACTTCCTTTTGAAATTTTATAAACAAAATTCTGTACACAAGAGGTAGCAGAGGGAAATTCCAGTCTGCTTGTTCCAAGCTCAAAAGGTAACTGCACACACCTCAATGTTAGCAGGGAGGGTGGGGCAAGACAGGGTAAGTCTGATGACAAGGTGTCCTAGGTCCTGAAATTTACTGTAGTTGTAAGTGACCAGGGGAGCACTCCAGGAGAAGTCACAGGCAAGATGCCTGTTGGGATGCTCTTGTTTTCTTTCCCGGGACACCTTTAATGGGTAGAACCGGCCACCTTTGGGAAGGCCTTCACTAAGGGAGCTTCTTGAGAACACACGGCATTGAGTTAGTTGTGCAATTCCTGCTCGATCTGCAGACCGTTTTGAAAGAATTATAAAAACATCTTCATCCAAAAAATTGGCAGTAAAAATGACAACTCTTCCCAGGTTAGCTTGTCGTTAATTGTCACTGTGCTGAACTACATTAAAAAAAAGTCATCAGCAGGTTTGTAGACTGCAGCTGTTGGAAATCAAGTGGTTACTGGCAAGTGGGAATGATGTTCGTTGCAACACATAAGCAAAATTAAGCGAAGCATATACTGTAAAGAGGAGTGATGCTGATGAGGCTTTACCAGAAGGACAGCAGGTGCCAGCGGCTGTGGAAGGTGATGTTTCCACAGGAAATGAGGGCAGCCACAAAGTGGCTATTTCACTCCTGAATCTGGGCTCCTGAGTGTGCAGCTGTCAGTGACGAGATCCCAAGACACGTCACTACCAGCATTTCAATGTCACGTCTCACACAATCTTTTTGTGAGGATGGGTGTGGAAAGAAGGGTGAGGGTAGGGTAGGGGTGCAGTAGGGCATGGAGTATTTATGTGCTCAAAATCAATTTTAAAACATCACATTTGAAAATGTGAGAACACTGAACCATATAAAACTTGCCAATTCCCTCCGTCCATTCCTCCAAGGACCCAGTTACGCTCTTAAATGCCGGGCCCTTCCACCCACCCAGTGTATTTGACAACAGCCATGATTAGCCTGCAGGAAGTTACAGAGTTACAAGTTAAAGCCTGATGGCACAGTAACTTCCAGCAGTTCCATAGTGAAATGACTGGCGTATGAAAAGTGTGCAGCAATGAAAAGCTGTCTGTCCTGTCACATGTCCGTACAAAATGCAAAAGCAACCAAAAAGGCACTTTGGGGCTGGCTGTGCCTCTTTGACTTGGCCAACCAAAATGACAGTGGCACCTGGCACTTCTTAAGGGTGCCCTAGCTCTGTGCATGATGAGTTGAAAATAAGGCAGAAGACGTAACTAAAGGCAAAACAGAGCTGAAAATGTGTGTGGGGAACTCAAAATACAAAATCCAGGGAATATACTGGCATCCCCATCCCCACACCCCGCAACATCAAAAGGAGCTGGTGACTAACCTGAATTGAGTGAATGGTGCGGCTACACACTTGGGAGATACAACTAAACGGATGGTTGTTCAATGACTTTCTGGAAAAAATAAACCTTGAGCCTTGTCCCTGTCTTTTCAGTGTTAATTAGTCACGCAGAGGAGAAACAAAATCTTAAATTCCTCCTTGGCACTAAAACTACTATGAAACTTTCACAGTGGTGTCTCCCAATTCAAATGTTTAACTTCACATATAATCAATATCAAGGGTTTCAGTAATTAAGGGTTTGTTTTAGGCAAAAGGAAATGACTGCAGAGTACATAATGTAAGACTACAGTTTATTCAATATGTCTCCAAGCATTAAATGATGATTTCAGGAAGTCAAACTGCAATAAAATTATATCTTAAAGTGCTTTTTATTTTCGTGTTTTTAAAATTTGTTTTGGGAGCAACTCATAGCTTCTTTAGTGACTGGTGTTATTAAGAATGCACCTTGTACTTCTGGAGAACACAGCATTTTTTTATTGCTCTTTTCAATCTCAATTATATCAGAAAAATACTTTAAAGAGCTTAGTAATTTCCAATTTTTGATCCCAGTAACATTTCCCTGAGATCCAAGCTTATGCCCAGAGCTTTTATCCAAACCCTTCTGAAATTCTGTACAAATAGGGAGACATATTAAATACAAAGGTCTGTGTAAACTGAATTCTTTAACTAATATTTTACAATGAAAATGAATTTTATCACATATCTTTACATTATTTTAAATTGGATATTCCTAGTCAATGTTACTGCAAGATTAAAAATTTGCCCCCACACATCTAAAGGCAGCTTGCTTTTTTTTTTTAAATATAAAAACCAAATGAATTTCTTTTGTAGCATCATAGAGAAAGCAACAGCTTTACCCTCTCTTGTATGTTCATGTAACAAAAAAGTCTGCCTCCGGCTTAATTTCCTAAAATCTCCACAAAAATGTTAATCCACGCGTAGACTGTCCCCCCTGGGGCAGCTGGTCCACATGTCAGAGCTCTCTCACTGCCAAACAGCTCCCAAACCTTTTAGTGGCCAAAGAGTGCTTTCTTTTAAAAACGCTGCTTTCCAAGGTCATGGAGGTTCTCCCAGTTCAGTCTCCAGGCCCTTCTAAGGTCTGAAGGGTGAGATTCTGATCTGAAAAAGGTGCTGAGCATCCTGACTGTGCTGACTCCTCGTCTCGTCTGAGCACCCCTCTAAGGGTCCACGTCGTCAAGGTCACTTCTCAACTCGCCGATCATCATGGGTGACTCGGAGCCCTGGGGGAGGAGGAGTGCAAACCGTGTACGCCACAGCCAGAGAAGCATGTCCCTCTGTGCCAACCGGCTTGTGTTCTGTGGTTTAGACATGTCCTCACCCAACAACTCAGTTCAATGTCTATCAAAGGTAATAAGGTATATTGATGATAATACCTTACACTTTGTAAGATCGCATTTAGTCACTGAAACAACCCAGTGACTTGACTAAGGTCACAATGTCACTCACTACATGACCCCGCAGGCAGGCGCCAGAATGCAGGGTGAGCCGTGTGATAAAGTGGACGGGCTGGTTGTGCGGATGCCGCTCTGTGCCAGGTACGTGCCAAAGATGCCAAAGATGGGCCTGGGTCACTTCTCAGTTGGAATTGTCTCTGTCACCAAATATGTGGCCTACCATCTGCCTTGGGAACAATCTAGCTGGGGTGGGGGTGGGGAGGAAGAATAGGGAAGTCTCTCTGGAGA
This sequence comes from Elephas maximus indicus, assembly GCF_024166365.1. Classification (NCBI taxonomy): domain Eukaryota; kingdom Metazoa; phylum Chordata; class Mammalia; order Proboscidea; family Elephantidae; genus Elephas; species Elephas maximus. The sequence continues at coordinate 98,560,110 of NC_064821.1, forward strand.
AGTGACACATAAGCTGAGTGGGAGCTGGGGTGGATGGGAAGGACCTGAGGTGGGAAGGCACAAAGCGTATTTGATAAACTAAAAGATGACTGTTGTATCTAGAATTCAGAAAAGGAGGGGTGAGGGTAGGGGAAAAAGAGTTATGTAGGGGTCAGAACAAGCAGGAGTGTATTGTGGATTTTGGCTTTTATCCCAACAGCAATGGAAAACCATCAAAAGTTTAATAAGCAAATGAACTGGAGAGAAGCAAGAGTGGAGGCAGGGAGATTCTTCCAGAGGTCCAGTAGACTAGGGTACTTACACAGGTGGAAGTGGACAGATGCAGGTGTGTAAAAGGCCTCCAATCTGACAGACTTGATGACACTGCTGGGCAGGCGTCTGCCCTGATGCCATGGTAGACAGGGCACCACTTATGAGACAATGAACACTAAAGGAGGACAGCTTTGGTGGGGTTGGTGAGGATGGGTGGGACATGCTGAGTTTGAGGTGTCTTTGAGATATATCAAGTGGAGAAATCAAGAAGAAGACAGCTGATGTTCAGGTCTGGCGTTCAGAAGAACTGAGGCTGTGGGTGTGGATGAGAAAGGACTGGGAGAGGGGGATAACAGCATATAGGAAAGAGCCTTGAGGAACATTTTCTGGTGGTCCAGAGGAGGCTGAACCGGAAAAGAGACTGAGAAAAGACAGCTGGAGGGCTTAGAGGAAAGCCAGGGCAGCAAGGTGTCATGGAAACCCTGCAAAAGGTGTTTCAAAAGGGAGGACTGGCCAGGAGTGTCAAATTCTACCAAGCGGTCAATTAAGATGAGGACTGGAAAATTAAGTCACTTGTCACCCTAACTGCTTAGTTGGAAAGAAGAGGGTTGGAGCTAGGCTAGAAGAGGTTGAAGAAAAAAAAAAGTGAGAGAAAAAAAGGAGATATTTAGGTATATAATTCTTTGGAGAAGTTCAAGTGTGAAGAAGAGGAAAGAGGACAGGGGATAAGAAGGAAGAGAGGTCCTTTTTCAAAGGAGAGGTTCAAGATACCAAAGAGAGAGATGAAGACAGAATGTAAGGTTTCTGAAGAAGTGGGAGGGAAGGAGACCTAGAGGCCTTGGGGCAGGAGAGAAGCCTCCCCTACTGTAATAGGAAAGAGACTGAGGCTGGTGCAGATGCGAGGGGGGTATAAGTTTGGGGGCCAGTAGCTGCAGGAGTTCTTGTCCAATAACTTTTTATTCTCTGCAAATAAAGTACGTGATGAGGTAAACTGCTGAGAGTGACCTTGGGGTAGGTCCTATCACTATGCTGAACCGCAGTTTCTCTTTTGTAAAATCAGAGTAATAGCTACCTTGCAAGACTTTTATAAGGATTTGAAAGATAATGTTAAAAACAAAGAAAAAGGTGCATACAACATCAACGGTCATTTAATGAGGGCCTACTCTGTACCAGGCACTGTGCTGGGCTCCTGAGGAGACTGCTGCTACAGAAGGGTGCAGACTAGCAGGGAAGACACAATCAGTGCAGTTACACTGACATTTCATTATTCTGCACGTAGTAGGTGTTCAGTACACATTTCTTTCCTTTTTCTACTATAGTGATCAGTACTGAAAAATTCCCCCCTCCCCTTTTTTTTTTAACATAAAAACAGGTATGCTTCGATAGCATGGGGCCCTTCCTTTCAGGGGTCCATGTGTCCAGGAAGGCTGGTAAAAACAAAAGAGGGAGGGAGTGATTTTTATAACCTGGCAGAATGAGGTGAACAAGCTGGAACAAGCCAGAATGGATACTCTATGGCCTGACTTTGTGAGGACTATCTCCAAGTTGATAGCCAGACAGAGAATACCTAAAGCCCTGAGTTAATTTTACACTGCAACACCATGTAGCTTTGTAGCATACTGTTAGTGAGTCCCAAACTGAGATTTCAGCTTATGAACAGTTCTGCTTACACCAAGAATACTCTCAGGTCAGAGGGTACCCAGCCCGAGAACGGACTGGAGGGCGGAGCTAGTGATTCCAGATGCACACCCCTGAGGAGATATTTTTTTTCTAATTACGGAAATTCTTTCTGGAAAACTTAAGAGCAGGCACTGCTCTTTCACGCGCTGACATGCCCTCCAGTTATACCTGTTGTAAATGCCTCTCTCCGTTCTCATTGGCAGGACTGCTCTCCGACCCATTACTGCTTCCGGATTGCTCTTTTTCATTCAACAAAGCTGTGGCATATGCCAATGTGTCCTGTAGGAGATTTACACACAAGAAGAAAAAGTCAGGGGGTGCTCACATGTAGCAGCAATTATGGGGTCGGGGAGGGCGACCCTGGGAGCAATGTGAGTGGGGCTTTCACAGCTCAGAGCTCACAGCTCAACCTCGGCTCTATGGTGAGAACAAACTGACCAACCCGAGGCTTTTCTTCTAGGCAAGTGATTTGCACAGATTTGCACAAGTGTAAAACAATCTGCTGTCTTTTCATAGATTCAATAGTTTCTCCTGCTCTTTCTAATTTTTAATCTATACCCCTCTTTTTGAGGCCGAGGTTCCCAAGAAACGTACTGAAAAGCCTATGTGAGGGGTTACAAACCACACAAAACTGAAAGAGAATCCTCACCTGAGCTGAAATCGTTCGCTGAAAGGTTTTTCCAGTTGATGTTTCATTAGAGACATTACTCTGCGGTGTCCAATAATGTTCTGACATCTGAGATGAAAGTCAAAAATTTGTCAGAGATGACAAATAACTCACGTGACTCTGCAATTTCTACCATATTAGAGTATAAACAAGCATCTAAAATACAGCTGAAAGTGGACATAAAATCTACCCAGACTTTCTGTTCCACCAGGAGATGATTTCACGGAATACTCACTTCCACTCTCAAGGCTTCAACAAAACACTGCTTCTCACATAACCGTTCCTACTTTTCAACCTAAAGCCTTAAGTCACATGCATTAAGGCACTAATTTAATGACAAAGGCAGGTATCAACTATACTAAAATGTCTGAAGTCTGAAAATACCTTAAGGTCAGTCTCTAAAAGATTTTTTTCCTGAAAAGAGGCGCTATTATTGATTGTTATGACATAGTCAGAAAAGTTCAAAATTCAATTACCTTCTTCTGTAACCACTGTACAGCCCAACTCCAATGATGGGAATTCTCCTTGAAATATTCTTTAGCAGCCGGACACCTGGTTATTGAAGAATATTTTTATTAGTCAAATGCTTTCTGTGAACTGTACTCGTTTAACCTACAGTGCTTTTATTCTGACATGCATGCTGCTTGCATTAAAATTCAGTTATTTTTATATTAAATTTTTCCTTTTTTTTGGTTTGCATAGGTAATACATTCAAGGGTTTAAACCTCTAAAGGCACTAAAAGGTAAATGTGTGGTGAAAGGTCTTCCATCTCTCTAACTTCCAAATTCAGTTCTATTAAAATTCAGCTGGAAGATGAAAAACAAAACAGAACGAAAATTCCACAACAAATTGTTATATACTGAATAAACTCCTTGGATATAGTAAAATTAGTCTTTAATTCTTATGACTTGAATGATAACAAAGGAATGAAATTATGGGGAAAACATTTTTAAAGCATGGCCCTAGAGACCCCCCCTCCATTTTTATTTGCATATCTAGAAAGCTGTTCTTCACATTTGAAAAATGCTGAGGGTGACATTGCCAATAATGTGTGTGTAAGATGGATATGGAAGTGCACATAAAGATTTCTTTGGTTTTTTAATATTATCTTTGCTATTTGGACTAAGTATCTGCTGGTATCAGACCATACCATCTGGCCCCAATACTACTTAGAAATGTCACCGTTTAGGCAAATACTTACGATGACATGCTGCTAATATCAAGCCTAATTAATGAACCCCCAATTATAGTAGGATGATAGCCATCTGTGTCCACAATACTACACCGTTTGGACGGCGCATGTTCATGCATTATTTCAAATGGGCTCTAATTCGTATCTGTTTAGAAAGTTCAAATGCCCAACAGATTTCTCATTCTTATTTTGGAATAAATCTAAGGATGGCAATTCCCATGCCTAAGAATAGAAAACATCTGAAGCAGAATAAATTAGGCTATAAAGAAGGCTTGGTGAAAGAGTCCATGATGGCAGTGTAGTCTGCTCAATAACCTTGGGTTATCACACACCCCTCTGTTTTTTGTTCGCCTGTGTACAAAATAAGGGAGTTGAACTAGCTAACCACGAAGGTCCCTTCTAATATCGAGAACCTTCGCTTTGAAGTCAACCAACCTGTGTTCAGATACTACCTCTATGATTCCAGGCCTGTCACTTAAACCACCTGTGATATGAGACTAATGACAATACCTAACCTCATAAGGTTGTTGCAAAGGTTATATGAGATAACATAGGACAAGTCCTTAGCACAGAACCTGGGTTCATTAGTGCTCCACAGCTATAGGTAACATGATTTCTTAAGACACTATTTTGAAATTGAGGACCTAGAGTCTGAAAGAGTTAGTGGCTCTTTCAATAATGAAAGAGGGCTTGAGTGAAGGCCTCTTATTTTAAGGTCCCCAAATCTGCTTTGATTCCTGCCCTCCCTATATACAGCCTGGGTTGTTCAGGTTTTTTTCTTGAATTCTACAAGATCTGCTACTCTTTTGATGGTTCTCTTCATCCCTTGTGGGATCATTTGAAGATGTTTCTGTACCTTCGAAGTAAACACGACCTGAGTCAGACTCTCTCGGTCCTGAGACAAGGCAGAATTTTTCCCAGGTATATTTGACTTGTAACTCAAACAGCACTCCCCCCTGCATTTCAAGCCAGTACTCACTTTTGAGCAAGAGTTACAAGAAATTTGACACACTGGTAGCAGCGACTGCTGTCCACGTGATTACTGTGGTGCATCAAAGCTAAGTGAAGAGAAGAGGAAATGTTAACAATAAAACACTACACTGAAAGCACGTCTAAATAACAAGCTCTGTTGTTCTGAAAATTTATGAATTGTATGGATAAGCAGGTAAGAACAGCTCAAAGCATAGTGGTACTCGACTCAGCAGGATCCCCCAAACTCTAATGGGTAGAAACACTACTCCAAATAGTGTTCAGAAACACCCAGGGTGGTGAAAGCTTGGCTTTTAGAGGAACTGAAAAGGAACTAAAATTTATACCAGCTGATTATTCACCTAAAGACCTCCAGATTTTTCCATACAACAAGCTACCAAGAGAACACTAGTTATAGCACTTTAGTCTGACAGATGGAAAATTACGGTATTAGTTTAGCTCAACACGTATTTCCTGAGCCCCTGCTATGTGCTTCAAAGATTTACAGATAAGTAAACTCTGGTCTCTGCTCCTGAGAAGTTTACAGTCCACATGTTTTAAAAGCATGGGTACTGCTCTAAGTGCACCATTCCAAGTCGGGTGGCCTGGAAAGCTGTGGCTACAGAATTTTTTTTACCTTAGGTCTCATTTTTGCAATATACCAAACCAAACCCATCGCTGTCGAGTTGATTCTGATTCATAGTGGCCCTACAGAGTTTCCAAGGCTGTAAATCTTTATAGAAGGAGACTGCCACATCTTTCTCCTGTGGAATGGAACGGTGGGTTTGAACTTCCAACCTTTTGGTTAGGAGCCGACTGCTTTAACCACTGCGGCACCAGGGCTCCTTTTGATAATATACCCATTGCTGTCAAGTCAATTCCGACTCACAGGGACCCTACAGGATGAAGGAGAACTGCAACATAGGGTTTCCAAAGAGCAGTTGGTGGATCTGAACTGCTGACCTTTTGGTTAGCGGCCTGTGCTCTTAACCACTACACCAGGGATCCTTCATAATATAAGAGGGCCCTAAATCTCCCCTTAATTCATAACAAAATCTAAAATGACTCAGATTAACTGGAAATGTAGATAGATGGTGGGAGTTGAATAACATTTTTTTAAAACCAAACCTTTTCTAATAAATAGCTTATTAAAGCCAATTTAGCTTTCTGAAAAAGGAAGCCCTGCCAACACACCTTTATGAGTAGACAACAGAAATTTGGGTAAAGTCATACCACGTGTAAAAAGATAATCACATTTCATATGCTGGGCAACAACCTGAGCCTGTGGTTTTAGGTCTTTTCTTTCCCAATGGTTGCAGAGTGCAATGACAGGCTTCCTGAAACAGAAAGTAGCCTTGAGCTTACTTAAAAAGGTCACAGGACCCCTGGATCTTATATTACCAGCTAAAAGGACCCCAAGGTGCATCTTGCCGATGAAAAGTGGGAGCGTTCAGGGTGGTAAGATCCCGTGCGGCTTTAATTCTCCTGATTAAAATGTGGGAATCCAATGGCCCTGACAAGACTTAGGATGTACTATTCACTGATCTAAGCCAGGGAGGGGCAGCAGGAAGCAGACCTGTCAGTGAGGAGACTGGCTAAAACAGCAGCGGATCCACATATTCACCACTGCCATCTTCATTTAAGCCTGGCATACTTGCCTAGTAATCCATTTTCTGTCTCAAACACAAATTTGACTCGTTCTACTTGTATGGGATCTTCAATGACCTGTGAAAAGAAGGAAACAAAGGTTGGTAAGTGAAAGGAGGAACGTATGTTATGGTCACCGGTGCTTCTTTATAGTTCCATTCAAGTAACTAATTTAGTTTCTAACTTAAAAAAACCAATATAAACAAATATGTCATCGCCATATATTGTAAAAATATCGTAAATTTTAAAGATGAAAAACCATTAAGTAATATTTGAAGATCCAATCATTTCCTATCTTTATATATGAACTCCATCTACAGTTCTTTGTGGGTTACAAAGAAGCATATTTCAAGATCCTAAGGATAGGAGGTTTACGGTTTAACTTGTTTACTAAAAATGTATTAAAGTTTTGGTTTGTGAAGGGCTGGATTTGGGTCTTCCTCATTACTATTTTCCTAGTGCTTAGCAATAAACTGTGCACAGTATAGTAATCTATACGAGTCTGTTGTTGTTCAGATGAATAATGTAGTCCTACCTTTGAGAATTAATAATCTTCCGAAGTTTGTAAAAGCACTAGGACCAAATGGAGGTAAAGGACCAGAAAGAAAAGCTTTTTTATAAATGGCATGTATGATGGATTTCCTTATTCAGGTGTTTATTAAATGCCTGCTCTGTGCCAAGGTCTATATTAAGTATCTGGCATCTAAAGGGAACACAGTCCCTCTCTAAGGAGCCTTTGGGCTAGTATCTCTCATTAATTTGTAATAATCAATTCAAAACTTCTTGATTCACTTCCCAAAAGCTTCTTGGTCTTTCTAGTCCTGCTGCTTCCTTTGTAGTGCAAGCCCTTTTATTTCTCATTCAGATTATTGCCATGAACTCTATGTGGTCTCTCAATTCCCGATCTTGCTTCCTTCTTTAGCCCACCCTTCAAAGAGATTCCTTCAGAGGGATCTTTCTAAAGCACAAATTGGGTCATGTCACTCCCCAGCTTAAAACCCTTCCATGGTTCCCCATCACAGATGGCAGGGGTTGCAGACTTAAATGCCTACAGAGGCCAGGAAGACAACCAAAACGAACAATGTAGGCTAAGTATCAGAAAATAAGGGGTAGTGAGGACTGTGGGGAGTTGGAAAACACACGCCGCATTCAGAGAGAACACACTGCTACTGCTCTGGTCGACTGTGGCATGCAGGAAATGGGGCCAATACGACCATATGTGCCTGATTTTTCAAGGCAGGCAGAAATTCAGAAATCAAGGAAAACAGGCTGTGAGCCAAGCAAAACAAGCCTATAGGCTTGAATGTGGCCACCAGGACCACTGGCCTATAATAAAAGTCCACACGCCTTAGCATTGGTACCTGAAGTCCTTTGTGATCTGGTTTGGAGTTTCTTTTCCCAAACTCGAGTCAGCCCCCCCACTCCTTCTTCTAGTCATACCATATACTTACAATTCACTCAGCAACTCAGCATTTTGGGGGAGAGCATGAGCTCTAGAGCCAGTTGCCAGGCTCAAATCCTGGCTCTACCGCTTACTGCCAGGTGGCTTGGGGAAAATCACTTGACTTCGCTAAGCCGGTTTCCAGTAATAGTGTATTTCACTGATTATAACTGACTTCTGCCCCCTGCTTTTCACATCTCTGAAACTGGGATGTATCTTATAACTGTAAAATTAGATTTTACAGCTTAATGGCTTTTATAATTTTTTTTAGTAGTCCATTAAATAATTGTGCTTTATAAAATCATGGTGTCTTAGACTTGATAAACCATAGAGCCAGTAATTTACCTCAGAGGGTTAGCATGAGGTTTAAATGATACAATATTTGTGGGTAGCACAGTGCCTTATCTATAGTTAAGGCCTCATAGGCCTTCATTCTCTGCACTGTAATCGCTTATGTACTTGTCTGGCTCCCTCACTAAGCTGTGCATTCCTATGAGGTAGAATTCTATTACAGCTTACCTCTGAATCAATAAAGCATATTGACTGACCTCTATGGAGATTCAATAAATGTAGACCAAATAAATGGAAAAACAATAAAAAGGACACCTGACATTTTACTTATAAACACACGCTTACTAATACATATCTGAATATAAGTGAACCACAACATTTATGACTTACCAAAATCTCATGAAGTAGTTGGAACGTATTCTTTAATTCATGGGGTGGAGCTGTTTCTAGTTGGTTCTGAAATGTTTTTAGAAGCATAAAAATTCCAGTAACTCTTCAGTGGAAAAACAATCAATAACCTTGGACCCAAGCCCTAGTTCCACTGCTATCTGGCTGACCTTGGGCAAGTGTAATTCCCCTTTCTGAGTTTTAGTTTCCCCAAATACCAAATCTAGAGATGAAATAAATAATCTCTGAGGACTCTTCCAGCTGCAATACTCTGTGATGCTTTACTGTGAAATTATGAATAAGGACGGAGGAAGAAAGGAATACAAGAAAGGGGAGAACTTTAAGTCACTAAACAGGCCCAACTTTACGTTTGTATTTTATTTATACATATCCTATTATGTTCCAGAAAAGGCTGGTGTAGCTATGAGAACGCAAATGAAAATGCTCTGAGGTAAGTATGCTATGAGAGAAGTACATAAAAAAGTCAGCTTATGAAATAGAAAAATTTCCCTAGATACACCAAGTGAAGAAAGTAAGGTTATAAAACTCATACTCCTTTGGGAACTTTAATACATTTATACACATACATGGTAGAAAAGGGCATCATATTACAACACACACTTCCAAGGTGCCAGGTACAGCACTAAGTAAGCACCTTCCATAACCTCCCTGAATCCTCACAAGCTGGGAAGGCAAGTAACATTTCCTCCTGTTTTGCAGAGGAAGAAAACTGCCCAAGGCCAGATAATTAGTGAACAGTAAACAGAAGGGATTAACAATCTCTGATACAGGTCTGTACAGAAAAGGCTGAGGGCAGAACAATTTTAATAAGGACCTACAAACACAGTCCACTAATCACCTGCTCCTTTGTTAATACCAGATGTGCCATCATTATAAATACCGGGGCAGGTGAGAAAGTACGGCAGAAATTCTGTGGGCACAAACTAACACACATGGTATAAATTCACAGAGAGAGGCCTGGAAGGAAACAGGCAACATGACAATGTTGGTCCCTGGGGTAAGGTGGAGAAGAGGGGTTGGTGGTAGTCAAAGTGGATGTTGTATGTTTTAATTTTTGACATACAATAAAGTAATGTTTATTCCAGTAATTAAAAATGAAGATTAAAAAGTAATGAGGTTTACAGAGACTACATCAGCCTGAGACCAGAAGAACTAAATGGTGCCCGGCTACAGCCGATGACTGCTCTGACAGGGAACACAACGGAGAGCCCCTGAGGGAGCAGGAGAGCAGTGGGATGCAGACCCCAAATTCACATAAAAAGACCAGACTTAATGGTCTGACTAAGACTAGAAGGACCCCAGCGGTCATGGTCCCCAGACCTTCTGTTAGCCCAAGACAGGAACCATTCCCAAAGCCAACTCTGCAGACAGGGATTGGACTGAAAAATGGGGTAGAAAATGATACTGGTGAGGAGTAAGCTTCTTGGATCAAGTAGACACATGAGACTATGTCGGCGTCTCCTCTTTGGAGGGGAGATGGGAGGGCAGAGGGGGTCAGATGCTGGCCAAATGGACACGAAAAGAGAGAGTGGAGGGAAGAAGTGTGCTGTCTCATTAGGGGGAGAGCAATTAGGAGTATATAGCAAGGCTTGTATAGATTTTTGTATGAGAGAGTGACTTGATTTGCAAACTGTCACTTAAAGCACAATTAAAATTAAAAAAAAAAAAGTAATGAGGTTTACAGGTGTTTCTAGTAATATCTACAAGGGTAGGTAAACAGATTAAGAGCACGGGCCCTGGAGCCAGACTGCCAGGTTTAAATATCCATTCTGCGTCTTAATAGTTGTGTGGTCTTGGGCAAGTTAGTTACTCTGTGCCTCCGTTCTTTTTCAACTGTAAAATGGTGATAATATTATCCACCTCATAAGACTACTTGAGAATTAAATATTAACATGCTTGGAACAGTGCCTGGTACCCAGTAAGTGCAATGTAAGTTACAGTAGTTTCTATATTAACAAAAACAGGAGCCCTGGTGGTGCAGTGGTTAAGTGCTCAGCTGTTAACTGAAAGGTCAGCAGTTTGAATTCACCAGCTGCTCTGTAGGAGAAAGATGAGGCAGTCTGCTTCTGTAAAGATTACAGCCTTGGAAGCCCCGTGGGACAGTGCTACTCTGTCCTATAGGGTCACTATTAGAAACGATTTGACAGCAACAGGTTTTAGAATTACCAAAGCTTCATAATTAACTATACACTATTTCAGAAAGTGGGGGAAAAAAAAACTACTTTTGATTTTTAAAATGTTGTGTATAGAAATAACGAGAAATTGAGAAAAAATTTTTTTGCATAATAATGGCCATCACAGCATTATTCTTAACTATTATTCTTAATAAACAATGAACATAATGCAAATGTGCACTACTGGGAAAGGAATGGTTACGTAAATTATAGTACACGAGAGGATGAAATAGGATCACAGATAACTCTGAGTGATATGGGGAATAATTATTTTAATCTCAAGTGAAAAAAGACACAAAATCATAAAGATAATAAAATCCCAATTATGTCAAAATACACGCATAGGGAATAATAAGGAAACACAAGAGAATGTTCATGCTGATTGTCAATGAATGGTGGGATGAGTTCTTTTTTTTTAATTCATTTATTTCCCTGCATTTTCTAAAACAAGGCTATACTATTTTTTGATTAGGAAAAACAATAAGGTTATTAAGAAGTTTATTGCCTGGGAACAAAGAAGTGCTCTCCTGAAGCCCCAACCAAGGACTAGCAGGCTATCACTAGGTTTGGCTGAGGTCTTACCTTAATGAAGTGCAGCATGGTGAAGGAAAAATGCTCATTACAGAAGCAGCAGTACACCACCATCTCAATTAGTGCCAAGAGCGAGCCCGTCAACTCTCGCAAAGCGAACATTACCTAGAGGAAGATAAAATGGGAGTAACCTTTCCTAAGGTCACAGTTAATAGTCAATCTGTGATAATTGGCTTTAGCTGAAATTTACCCAGTATCACCAACATTGTCTCAAATTGGGTTTCTTAACTGCTAGAGGCCTATGAATAAATTTCGGGGTGTCTGAGCCTTTCTGAAATTTAAAATGATTTTGCGGAAATATGTGCCTTCTTTTTGGGAGAGAATCACTTTCATCAGATTTTCAAAAGCAAATATCCCAAGAGATTAAAGTTCAGGCAGTCCCCTGATTACGAACGGGTTCCATTCCTAAATCTGTGTTTAATTCCAATTTGTACTTAAGTCCAAACATTTAGGTATGGTTCATATCTAACATAATCAGATGCTTGCATTATATATAGTGTACCTTTCTATGCATAAAAAACATAAAAGAAACACTTTCAGATACATGCTTAATATAATAATACATTAATAATAACTTCTTGGTGTGTGTTGCAAAGTAGCACCTGTTGCTTATTATGAACCATTGCATGTTATCTCATGTTTTTAATATAACAGGCTTTACAGGGGTTGGCTCATAACTACGGGTTGAACATAAGGTTTGTACAGAAGTTCATAACCTGGAGACATTCATAATCCAGGGACTGCCTATAATTACAGATAGATCCAAAAAAGCACATAATTTTGAGTTGGGGGCGCAGTATACAGCACAGTACTGTGGATGTAATTTTAAAAACCAGTATGATATACTGTTCATAGATTCACGTAGATGTAAATCAAGTAACAGAGAAAGGATCAGAAGAGTCAATTCTTAACAGGGTAGCTCTGGGAGGAAGGGGAAGGGACTCACTCAGATCGAGGATGGGCCACACAATACTCTTCATTACAATGATATGCAAAATTTAGTAACAAAAGGCATTTTTCCTCAAATACAAGAAAATAATTAAAATAAAAAGAAAATGGCTTTAGCATAACAAGTACATACCTCTAACAGGTAAGGCTTCCCTTCAGACAAGAACAATAAGGCTTCTACTTCCTTGTGGAGGGGCAGCAGAGGGCTGGAAGGAGCAATGCTAATGGGCGTCCTTTGTTTAAATATACCAGGTGCTTTAGGAGACCAAAGAAACAAAACACAAATCAATCTCACTTGGTGGTAATTTCATAAAGTAAATACCCATAAGGTAAGGTGACTCTCTCAAGATTCACGTACACAACAGCTTAGAACTGAAGACTCGATTCCTCAGTCTAGTGGGAAAGCCAGACATGTAGACAATAAGATAAAATGTTTACCTATTTCCTAATTCCTGGTGTCCCCCACCCAAGACAATCTTTCAAAGAGGTAAAAATATAAATAGTATAGGAATAAAATGCCCAAGGCTTCCTCTGCAGAGACACTGGACCAATATACTTTTGTTCCTCTAACAACTGTCCTCAAATAATGGCTAATGCCACCTATGCCAAGCAGAATCAACCCATATGGAAGGGATTACACCATTTGCTAGAAAAACAAGGACCTATACTCTAATTTTCTTTTACAAACCTGTCTGAATTCACGAATTAGGTGGCTTAGTCTTTCTGGATAAATGAGTCAGAGTTTGGGAGTGCCCCCTCCATCCCAATGTTCCTTTAGAAATTCATAAGCATTTCTAGATCACAGTGACGCTCTGTGATCTTTAGTCTCATGCCTCTGGATCTTTCTGTCCAGAGGACATTAAAACCCTACCACAGGGGAAGTGGTGGGGGACAGGGGATGAGAACATAGGCTTGGGCTCAGGCTGCTTGTATTCTCACACTGGCTATGATGCCATTTACTAGCTGTGAGACCCGGAAGAAGGTATTAAATCTCTTTGTACTTAGTTTCCTCATTTTTGACAGGGATGATATCCCTCATAGGGTTGCTGTGGGGATTAAACACAAAAAATCTAAAGCACCATGTAAAGGCATAACACACAAGAAGCGCTGAAGAACCTCAGCTGCTTTGTTGTTCTATTATTACTGTTATTGTTGTTGGTACTGTCATGACAAGGCTGAGGAACAACATAAAAACATAGTACACAAAGAGGGCAGGATATCTTTTGTTGTTGTGAGGTGCCAGAGTTGGTTCTGACTCATAGCGACCGTATGCACAACAGAATGGAACACTTCCTAGTCCTGCACCATCTTCACAATTGTTGCTAGCTAGAGCCCATCATTGCAGTCACCGTGTCAACCCATCTTATTGAGGGTCTTCCTCTCTTTTGCTGACCCTCTACTTTACCAAGCATGACGTCCTTCTCCAAGGACTGGTCCCTCCAGATAATATGTCCCAAGTATGTGAGACAAAGTCTCACCATCCTCACTTCTAAGAAACATTCTGGCTGTACTTCTTCTAAGACATATTTATTTGTTCATTCTTCTGGCAGTCTGCGGTATATTTAATATTCTTCACCAACACCGTAATTCAAAGGCATCACTTCTTCGGTCTTATTCATTGTTCTGTTCTTGTATGCATATGAGGCAACTGAAAATACCATGGCTTGGGTCAGGCACACCTCAGTTCTCAAAGTAACGTCTTTGCTTTTTAACACTTTTGAGTGCTCTTTTGCAGCAGATTTGCCCAGTGCAATATGTTGTTTGATTTCTTGACTGCTGCTTCCATGGGCAGGATATAGGATAAACATATAGGGACAATTTATGCCTTTGCTATATTAAATGACCACTGTGCTGCTGGTTCTGGGTGGCGAAACAGAAAACCCTACTAACTACATGTTATATTCAAAGATATTTCAGTGACACAGCTCATATCCCAACTGTCTTTGTTTTTTCCAAGTACTTTAATAACACTGTAGCTCATTAATCCTTACTACTCCTAGGGGCCCCCACATGTCTGTCGGTGTGTTGTACTGTGGGGGCTTGTGTGTTGCCATGATGCTGGAAGCTATGCCACCGGTATTTTGATACCACCAGGGTCACCCATGGAGAACAGGTTTCAGCTGAGCTTCCAGACTAAGACAGACTAGGAAGAAGGACCCGGCAGCCTACTTCTGAAAAGCATTAGCCAGTGAAAACATTATGAATAGCAGCGGAACACTGTCTGATACAGTGCTGGAAGATGAGCCCCTCAGCTTGGAAGGCACTCAAAAGATGACTGGGGAAGAGCTGCCTACTCAAAGTAGAGTCGACCTTAATGACGTGGATGGAGTCAAGCTTTCGGGACCTTCATTTGCTGATGTGGCATAACTCAAAATGAGAAGAAACAGCTGCAAACATCCATTAATAATTGGAACCTAGAATGTACGAAGTAGGAATCTAGGAAAATTGGAAATCATCAAAAATGAAATGGAATGAATAGACATCTATATCCTAGGCATTAGTGAGCTGAAATGGACTGGTATTGGCCATTCTGAATTGGACAATCATATAGTCTACTATATGACTCTCTCTCTCTCTCTCTCTCTATTTTATAGTCTACTATGCTGAGAATTCTTTTTTATGCTGAGAATGGCAACTTGAAGAGGAATGGTGTTGCATTCATGGCCAAAAAGAATGCTTCAAGATCTATCCCGAAATACAACGCTGTCAGTGATAGCATAATATCCATACGCCTACAAGGAAGATCAGTTAATATGACTATTGTTCAAATTTACGCACCAACCACTAGAGCCAAAGATGAAGAAATACAAGATTTTTATCAGCTGCTGCAGTCTGAAATTGATCGAAAATGCAATCAAGATGAATTGATAATTACTGGTGATGGGAATGCCAAAGTTGGAAACAAAGAAGGAAGATCAGTAGTTGGAAAATATGGCCTTGGTGATAGAAACAATGCTGGAGATCGAATGATAGAATTTTGCGAGACCAACGGCTTCTTCATTGTAAATACCTTCTTTCACCAACATAAATGGCAACTATACATATGGACCTCACCAGATGGAACACACAGAAATCAAATTGACTAAATCTGTGGAAAGAGACGATGGAAAAGCTCAATATCACCAGTCAGAACAAGGTCAGGAGCCCACTGCAGACCATCAATTGCTCATATGCAAGTTCAAGCTGAAACTTAAGAACATCAGAGCAAGTCCACAAGACCCAAAATATGACCTTAAGTATATCCCACCTGAATTTAGAGACCATCTCAAGAATAGATTTGATGCACTGAACACTAGTGACCGAAGACCAGATGAGCTATGGCATGACATCAAGGATATCATACATGAAGAAAGGAAGAGGTCATTGAAAAGATAGGAAAAAAAGAAAAGACCAAGATGGAGATCAGAGGAGACTCTCAAACTTGCTCTTGAATGTCGAGCAGCTAAAGCAAAAGGAAGAATTGATGAAGTAAAAGAACTGAAGATTTCAAAGGGCATCTCGAGAAGACAAAGTATTATAATGACATGTGCAAAGAGCTGGAGATGGAAAACCAAAAGGGAAGAACATGCTCGGCGTTTCTCAAGCTGAAAGAACTGAAGAAAAAATTCAAGCCTTGAGTTCCAATACTGAAGGATTCTATGGGACAAATATTAAACGACACAGGAAGCATCAAAAGAAGATGGAAGGAATACACAGAGTCATTATACCAAAAAGAATTAGTCAATGTTCAACCATTTCAAGAGGTGGCATAAGATCAGGAACCGATGGTACTAAAGGAAGAAGTCCAAGCTGCTCTGAAGGCGCTGGCAAAAAACAAGGCTCCAGGAATTGATGGAATATCAATTGAGATGTTTCAACAAATAGATGCAGCGCTGGAGGTGCTCACTTATCTATGCCAAGAAATATGGAAGACAGCTTCCTAGGCAACTGACTAGAAGAGATCCATATTTATGCCTATTCCCAAGAAAGCTGATCCAACCAAATGTAGAAATTATAAAACAATATTAAAATCACACGCAAGCAAAATTTTGCTGAAGATCATTCAAAAACGGCTGCAGCAGTATATCAACAGGAAACTGCCAGAAATTCAGGCTGGTTTCAGAAGAGGACGTGGAACCAGGGATATCATTGCTGATGTCAGATGGATCCTGGCTGAAAGAAAAGAATACCAGAAGGACGTTTACCTGTGTTTTATTGACTATGCAAAGGCATTCGACTGTATGAATCACAACAAATTATGGATAACGTTGCGAAGAACGGGAATTCCAGAACACTTAATTGTGCTCATGAGGAAACTTTACACAGATCAAGAGGCAGTTGTTCAGACAGAACAAGGGGATACTGATTGGTTTAAAGTCAGGAAAGGTGTGCGTCAGGGTTGTATTCTTTCACCGTACCTATTCAATCTGTATGCTGAGCAAATAATCCGAGAAGCTGGACTATATGAAGAAGAACGGGGCATCAGGATTGGAGGAAGACTTATTAACAGCCTGAGTTACGCAGATGACACAACCTTGCTTGCTGAAAGTGAAGAGGACTTGAAGCACTTACTAATGAAGATCAGAGACCACAGCCTTCAGTATGGATTACACCTCAACATAAAGAAAACAAAAATCCTCACAACTGGACCAATGAGCAACATCATGATAAATGGAGAAAAGATTGAAGTTGTCAAGGATTTCATTTTACTTGGATCCACAATCAACAGCCATGGAAGCTGCAGTCAAGAAATCAAAAGATGCATTGCATTGGGTAAATCTGCTGCAAAGAACCTCTTTAAAGTGTTGAAGAGCAAAGATGTCACCTTGAAGACTAAGGTGCACCTGACTCAAGCCATGGTATTTTCAATCACATCATATGCATATGAAAGCTGGACAATGAATAAGGAAGACCAAAGAATTATTGATGGCTCTGAACTGTGGTGTTGGCGAAGAATATTGAATATACCGTGGACTGCCAAAAGAAAGAACAAATCTGTCTTAGGACTACACCAGGATGCTCCTTAGAAGCAAGGATGGCAAGGCTGCGTCTTACACAGTTTGGACATGTTGTCAGGAGGGATCAGTCCTTGGAGAACGACATTATGCTTAGCAGAGTACAAGGTCTGCGGAAAAGAGAAAGACCCTCAACGAGGTAAATTGACATAGTGGCTGCAACGATGAGCTCGAGCATAACAACGATTGTACGGATGGCGCAGGACCAGGCAGTGTTTCGTTTTGTTGTGCATAGGGTCGCTATGAGTCGGAACCGACTCGATGGCACCTAACAACAACTCCTAGGGGGGTTATGTTTTTGAAGTTTTCTTTGTATAAGTCTTTTACATCTCTGGTAAGATTTATTCCAAAGTATTTTATCTTCTTGGGGGCTACTGCAAATGGAATTGATTTGGTGATTTCCTCTTCGATGTTCTTTTTGTTGGTGTAGAGGAATCCAACTGATTTTTGTATGTTTATCTTGTTTTCTGTGTATAAGATCATGTCGCCTGCAAACAGAGATAATATTACTTCTTCCTTGCCAATCTGGATGCCCGTTATTTCATTATCTTGCCTAACTGCTCTGGCTAGGAAGGACCTCCAACACAACGTTGAATAAGCGCGGTGATAATGGGCATCCTTGTCTGGTTCCCGATCTCAAAGGGAATGCTTTCAGGCTCTCTCCATTTAGTATGATGTTGGCTATTGGCTTTGTATAAAGGCCCTTTATTACGCTGAGGAATTTTCCTTCTATTCCTATTTTGCTGAGAGTTTTTATCATGAATGGGTGTTGATCTTTGTCAAATGCCTTTTCTGCATCAATGGATAAAACCATGTGATTCTTGTCTTTTGTTTTATTTATATGATGGGTTACATTAATTGTTTTTCTAATGTTGAACCATCCCTGCATGCCTGGTATGAGTTCCACTTGGTCATGGTGAATTATTTTTTTGATATGTTGTTGAATTCCATTGGCTAGAATTTTGTTGAGGATTTCTGCATCTAAGTTTATGAGAGATATAGGTCTGTAATTTTCTTTTTCTATGGTGTCTTTACCTGGTTTTGGTATCAGGGATATGCTGGCTTCATAGAATGAGTTTGGGAGTATTCCGTCCTTTTGTATGCTCTGAAATACCTTTAGTATTAGTGGTGTTAATTCTTCTCTGAAAGTTTGGTAGAACTCTGCAGTGAAGCCATCCGGGCCAGGACTTTTTTTTGTTGGGAGTTTTTGATTACTTTTTCAATCTCTTCTTTTGTTATGGGTCTATTTAGTTGTTCTACCTCTGTGTTAGTTTAGGTAGGTAGTGTGTTTCTAGGAATTTATCCATTTCTTCTATGTTTTCAAATTTGTTAGAATATAATTTTTCATAGTAATCTGATATGATTCTTTTAATGTCAGTTGGGTCTGCTGTAATATCGCCCATTTCATTTCTCATTTGGGTTATTTGCCTCCTCTCCTGTTTTTCTTTTGTCAGTGCGGCCAATGGTTTATTAATTTTGTTGATTTTTTCAAAGAACCAGCTTTTGGTCTCGTTAATTCTTTCAACTGTTTTTCTTGTTTTCTATTTCATTTAGTTCTGCTCTAATTTTTATCATTTGTTTTCTTCTGGTGCCTGAGGGTTTCTTTTGTTGCTCTCTTTCTATTCATTCAAGTTGTAAGGATGATTCTTTGATTTTGGCCCTTTCTTCTTTTTGTATGTGTGCATTTATTGATATAAATTGACCTCTGAGCACTGCTTTTGCTGTGTCCCGAAGGTTCGGTGGTTTATGTTTTTAATATTCCTATTTCATCCTGATTAGAATGGCCAGGTGGCTGGGTCAAGTTCACTTGACTAGGATGCTCCAACCCACACCTTGCCTATTTTTCCCCACTAAATCTGTTGTGCCAATTACAGTGATGAATGGACTTTGAATTAGCTTTTAATCCTTGAGCTGTTTTTTCTTTTTAATATTTATATAACTCCCTCCCCCAAGAAATGATTGATTCATTTTTTCTAATGTGACAAATTAATAAATAAGGTGGAGTTTAACATGAATTAAAACAAAAACTTTTAAGTGCTCCTCACATATCAATGAGCCAAACTACAAACAAGTAACATCCATTTAAATGCTAACACAATTACTCTCCATGCTAGATAAATTCAGTATGCCTTTACTTTTCTGGTGTATTCAAGATATAAAAACTTACCGACATTCCTTTGGGAAGAGACATCTGAATGCAAAACCAGTAATGCCACTGTATTGTGAAGATTCCCAAATTCTCGGGCTTGTGCTGAACTCCATCGACGTATCTGGCACCAGAGAAGATAGCCATTAGTGTTTTGGTTAGAGATAACATGAAAAAGGAGATGATTTGCTGGTTCATGGTATTTTTGGGCCACAAATATTTCTCAAAACTTGACAGAAGAGGTCAAGGTAAAAAAAAGTCACATAGGTGTTAAGGTAGCTCGAATGTGTTTTTCCCCTAGACATTATTTACTCACATTCTAAATCAAATCCATTCATGTATTCAGTTTATGTACTGATGTGCCAGGTAGTTTTTCTGTTCATTAGTATAAAGGGAAAAGCCTGTGGAGCGGAGCAGGGGATCAGGAGGCCTGGCCACATACTGTGCTGTACCAACGTGGACAAGTTTTTCCCATAACAGTGTCTCATCGCTTCGTATGCTACCTGTTCTGCCTACTTTGTGGCTGTGAGGATCAAATTAAATATTAAAAATGAGAATGTTTTCAAAAGTAAAAATGTGCTTCATAAATGCAAGACGATTATTAATTACATGTGCAGCTGAATTACAGCAAATTTAAATCAATCATTAGAGTCAATGGAATTCCTGATACAGAAGAGCTTGACGTAAAAACTAGCTACTGCAGATCTCAACAAAGTATTAATACACAGCATGTTACAGTGTCAGTACTGGTTTTTTAATACTGAAGAGTAAGAGCAGCATAGTGATATGACAGGAAGCTGAGAGGAGGCCTAAGCAGCAAGCCCATCTCCCTTAATAAAGAAAGGGAAGGCTGAGGGAAAACCTTGTCGGTGCAATGTATTACATACAGAATGCATATATATTTCACTCAGGCTTTGAAATCACCAGAGCCTTGAAACCCTGAACAGGTTACTTCTCTGTGCTTTATTTCTTGCCCTTAACATGGGGAGAAAACTGCCTACTTTACTGAATTGTGAGTATCAGAAGTATGAAGTATGGCATATGAAGTGACCAGTTCTGTCTGGCAGGTAATAGGTTCTCCATTATAGGGCTTATCATTACAGCATGTTAACATTTTGTGTATTTCAAGTCTATCAAAAAAAAGAGATACAGTGGGAAACATACCAATAACCACTGCCGTTGAGTCGATTCCAACTCATAGCAAGAGAGCCACTTTTTCTAATATATATCTGCAGTCCTTTTATTATAAAACAACTTCCCTTTCATTTCCTGAAAGAGGGTGTTCTATTTGTAACAATATCATTCCACTTATAAGAGTACAACTTCACTTTTGAATTTTGGCCTTGTTATTAGCATCAGAACAGCCTTGTTCACAGCCCCAAAGGAGGAGAGGTGGAGCTCCCCAGTGCTGCCTATTCCTTGCTTGTAAGCCCCCAGTCAGAATCCACCTTTCCCTCCCATGGCACGCAGCATTTCACACTGATCTAGTCACTCATTTCCATGGGTTATTATTAGACTAAATTCTATGAAGAAGTTGTAAAAATAACTGAACTCCAAAGAATTTTAAAATATATGTAGTACTAGTAATTGGACTCTTATGAAATTTAAATATCAACCACTTACAATAGGAAAGAAAGCAGCTATGAAAACCCTGGCTGATTCACCGGGACTCTAGAAGCGGTCATTACCTGGTTGTTTTGCCGACTGGCCCCTAGGAGAAAGTTGATCATGTGTCGCAGAGCTGAATGCCTCAGGAGAAGATCTCCAGCCCTAATGCCTTGCTGTCATAAGATATCAAGAA
Source organism: Elephas maximus indicus (assembly GCF_024166365.1). Lineage (NCBI taxonomy): Eukaryota > Metazoa > Chordata > Mammalia > Proboscidea > Elephantidae > Elephas > Elephas maximus. The sequence goes on from NC_064821.1 coordinate 98,581,312, forward strand.
TGATAAATTATATTCCTATCCAGATAAAAATTTGTTTTAAAAACATAGTTAAAAATGAAGTATTGTCAATATATTTTTTAAATGCTATGATTTACATAAAGAAAACCAAAAAACCAAACCCATGGACGCTGAGTTGATTCTGACTCACAGCGACCCTACAGGACAGAACAGAACTGCCCCATAGTGTTTCCAAGGAGCACCTAGTGGATTCAGACTGCCAGCCTCTTGGTTAGCATTTAACCACTACACCACCAGGGTTTCCAAGAAGGCACTTATTAAAATCTAATTAAAAAAATTCTTGAGTTCCAATAGCCTCACACTGCTTGAAATGGCTACCAAAAATACAATTAGCCACTAGTTTAAATGCAGACTCCTACTATTATCAGTAAGTAACTATATCTACCTGTATCAGAATTCTTGCAAGTAATGCACTGCACAAATCAAGGTTTTAAAAACTTATAAAATCATATCACATAGATCCTTTATTGACCAGATCCTATATTGGCTAGACATTTTTCCACATCTAAAATCCTTTGTCATTTTTTTTCCTTTAGACTAAAATCCAAACAGTAAAACAGGACCCTTGAACACTGAAAAGTGAATTTCTTTCCTTCACAGCCATTATAAATACAGTAAGACTTAGCATGTAATACGAAATGACATTAGAAAAAAAAAAAATCATTTACCTTTTGTACAAAAGTGTTGAAGAGGAAAAAGTACTGAGCACAGTTTTTACAATTTTCTGGAACATCTTTGTCCAACAGAGCTAGTAGTACGTCCAGTAACTGATGAAGGCTGTTTAACTGGTTAGAGGAAAGGTGAAATTACATGAAGAAAAAGAGTATAAGAAAGACATTTGTAACAGTATTGATTTGAAATAAATCACCATAAGAACAAAAGGAAAGTCAGATTGATACAGTCCAGTCTCAGATTCAGATGGATTTATGTATTAGAGAGCAAATACAGAATTATCAGTTTTACCTTTCAAGGAAAGATTAGTACGGGAGACGTAATTAATAAAAGGAAAACCTGGCTGTTTCCTAGAGTTCAGAATCAAGGGCATGATTCTACTGCCTAATGGCCACATTTTCTCCAGAGTCAAATTCTATCTCTTAAAAAAAGGCAGGGCGCTTAGGGGAGAAGTATTTCTGAATCCCTCCCTCCACTATGCTACTTCTTCACATAATCACAGATGCAAAGAATAAAAACACAGACACAGGCAGAGGGGCTAGAAATCAAGCCAATGGAGCAAATGGAGAGCAACAGCCTGACAGAATGACAACGGTAATATCGACTCAACTGTGAACTTACTTGAAAGCTCGCTGACGCCTCATGGAAAGCTTTGAAAAACATTTTATTTGTTTAGAAGCCATTTTGGTTATCACATTGCTCTTCTCTCCCTCCCACCCCAGCTGTATTTTTGGACAAGTCCCTATAAATTCATCTGTGATCTGAGAATTAAGACCAGGCTTACTACTCTTATTAGTTCACTCCCTCTGAAGATGTATAGACTTTTGAAATATTCCCATCCTCCCTGTCACATCCATTATAAAAACAGTAAAAGTTAGCATTTACATAGCACTTCATTTTCAAAGTACTTTACAATTTAAAGTGGGTGGCAAGAGGCACCATTTCCATTATGGAGGGGGGAAAAAAAAGACATAAGATACATCAGCTGGATATCAAATAGAATTTACTGAGGTAAATTGCTTCCATGGTTATGTCCTCCAGTCCCTTCCCTTTCTATCACCTGCAGTCCTGCCTTTAGAGGTTGGTGGGGTGATATGTTATGGCCAGACCCCATCCTTAGGGAGACTGCACTAATTCTGCTTTCATCCTTTGTTTCAGTTGATACATGGGAGGAAGGTCCTCGTGTTAAGTAATCTTGATGCAGCTTAGAAGTAATTCCACAGGAGTATCTCAGTGCAATGGTATTCAAACTGTCCACAGGTCCTGTGAAGGCAGGGCTGCACATCCCGCCCTGACCTGACCTAGAGCAGCTCCCAATGACCTGTATTATATATTCTTGCATCCAGGTAACATTTGCTTGAAAAAAGGTTCTGCTGTTTAAAAACACTGCCTCTGAGTAAACCTCAACTTCCTCATGATTCCTGGAATTGACAGACAGTCTTCTTCTAGGTCCTTCCTAAATGGCATATTAGACCTCCTGGTTCATTCTGGACTGAGCAAAGCTCTCGAGCGTCTCTGGACTAACAGCGCATCCTGGGCCAGGTAATGCTGCAGGAACTAAGTGCTTGGGTACTAGGCACTACATCTAGATAACATCCTCCTGAAAGGACTTGCTCAAGGTTGCATAGCAAAGCCAAAATCTGAATTTGAAGCAGCAATTCCTAGAATTGTATTCAGTTAAGACACACTGCCTCCAGCCAATATTTACAAGGAGCCAATTAGTTCTGAAAATAACATTTTTCAAAGTTTTCCATGTAGTGTCAGCTGTTTGAAACAGCAAACTTGGGAAACAGCTGCTGTAAGGCTTAATAACATATTGAAAGATCAGACTTAAAATGTGTATCATTTATTTCCCTAAGACTTTTACATCTTTGGGGAGTGAGGATGGCAATAAATACCACAGTTTGTTTTAGCATGTGTGTAAGTGGAACTGTGAACCAGAAAATATGTTGCAGAAAATAGGGTTAGGAAGAAGAAATTTACAGGAACAGAAACAAAGGCTGGGGAATAAAAGAGATCCATGAAGGAACTGTTCTGGCTAATGCCCCTGAGAGAATGACAGTATTTAGTTTGGTTATCAACTACAGGTCTGATCAGCAAAATAGCTTATGGGAAAAACAGACAAAGCCGGGGGCAGCTCAAAATGTCTGCTGGTCTAGACTAGAGTCCTAGGCTCAGGTTAGTCTCAGTTCAGAGAGATGTAATACAAACTCCTGAGAGAGAACTCTGAAAAGGGGGTGTTCTAGAGAGAAAATCCTGAAGCAGATCAAAAGCAGACCTAAAATTCTAGCCTACCCTGGTTCCTGCGATATGAGGAGGAAGGGACAGCATGCCTTCTACCCCGGAACTTATCAGAAAGATAGTGCATTTTATGTGGCAAAAGTACCAGACTCCAATCCTAGGTGCTGTTTCTTACTATGAGCATTTAACAGGATGAACATGTAAGATCTAAAAACGAGACTGACCTTATCCTGATAAAACAAGGCACTATCTAGAGTCTTCTCCAGAATAGTGGATACAGCAACTCGTACTTCTCTCACACTGCACTCCAACAAGAAAATCCTAAAATAAAGAGAAATACAGTGTCAGAAAGCAACACAGACTTCTCGTAACTCCAACCTTTCCATCACAGGTCCCAGATAATGTCCTAGAAACAAAATTCCTCAAAGGCCTTGGCTCAAGTCTTCTGAGAACTTCAGTACACACTCATGGGCCACCATAAAGGAGGAAGTCAAACAGGAAAACAGAACCCTTGAACACTGAAAGGTGGATTTTTTTTTTTTTTCTATTTCTTTCTCTCTACCCCTAAAATGAACATCTGTATAAACGTAGATTTGGACTTAAAGGTATATGAAGGCAAAGAACCTAACATCTTATGAGTTCTGTAAATTAAGGAGTAGATCTGACACTCCTTCAGTTTCTCAGAATAAGATACCAGTTAAAGTTTAGAGACCAGATAGCACCTTGTGATCCCTCTTTGCACCTATATTTGTATTCTTTTACTTTCCTCTCTGCTTCCCTCCCCCACCCCAACCTTTACTTATTACTTAGCCCTCCTGGAAGCATTTGAGATAGAAAAGGTCCTTGTTCCTTCCATTCTTCTCCTATCATCGTCAACGTCATCATCATCATCATCTCAGCGGTTAACATTTATTAGGCACTTGCAGTGTTACAGTCAGAGACTATCCTAAGCACTGGATATGCATTATTTAATTCAATCCTTAAAACACCCTGTGAGATGGGGTCTTATAGTATTCCCACTGGATAGATGAGGCAGTATTAGACGCGGTGGAAGGCACTGTTAGGCAGAAATAGCTGCTTTGTGGGGCTGCATCATGATGGTAATGACCTGAGAGCAACTAGGTAACCCGCACACCTTTATGCTCTCACTTTGATGTGACAACCAGTATCATAAATCAGCAAAGTGAAAATGCATCTATCATTGCTGACATTTAAAAAAAATTTTTTTTATTGTGCTTTAAGTGAAAGTTCACAAAACAAGCCAGTCTCCCTTACAAAAACTTATATACACCTTATTATATATTCCTGGTTGCTCTCCCTCTAATGAGACAGCACACTCCTTTCCTCCACTCTCTATTTTTGTGTCCATTCGGCCAGCTTCTGACCCCCTCTGCCTTCTCATTTCTTCTCCAGACAGGAGCTGCTCACAGTCTCATGTGTCTACTTGGTCCAAGAAGCTCACTCTTCACCAATATCGTTTTCTACTCCACAGTCCAGTCCAATGCCTGTCTGAAGAGTTGGCTTTGGGAATTGTTCCTGTCTTGGGCTAACAGAAGGGCTGGGGACCATGACCTCTGGGGTCCTTCTAGTCTCAGTCAGACCATTAAGTCTGGTCTTTTATGAAAATTTGGGGTCTGCATCCCACTGTTCTCCTGCTACATCAGGGGTTCTCTGTTATGTTCCCCATCAGGGCAGTTATCGGTTGTAGCCGGGCACCATCTAGTTTTTCTGGTCTCAGGATGGATGTAGTCTCTGATTTATGTGGCCCTTTCTGTCTCTTGGGCTCATAACTACCTTGTGTCTTTGGTGTTCTTCATTCTCCTTTGCTCCAGGTTAGAGACCAATTGATGCATCTTAGATGGCCGCCTGCTAGTGTTTAAGACCCCAGATGCCATTCTCCAAAGTGGGACGCAGAATGTTTTCTTAATAGATCTTATTATGCCAATCGGCTTAGATGTCCCCTGAAACCATGGTCCCCAAACCCCTGCCCCTGCTACGTGGGCCTTCAAAGCATTCAGTTTATTCCAGAAACTTCTTTGCTTTTGGTTTAGTCCAGTTGTGCTGACCTCGCCTGTATTCTGAGTTGTCTTTCCCTTCACCTAAAATAGTTCTTATCTACTATCTAATTAATGAAAACCCCTCTCCCTCCCTACCTCCCTGTAACCACCAAAGAATATTTTCTTCTGTGTTTGAGCTATTTTTCGAGTTCTTAAAATACTGGTCTCATACAATATTTTCCTTTTGCAACTGAGTAATTTCACTCAGCATAATGCCTTCCAGATTTCTCCATGTTATGAAATGTTTCATGGATTCATCGTTGTTCTTTATCGATGCGTAGTATTCCATTGTGTGAATATACAATAATTTATCTGTTCATCTGTTGATGGGCTGCTTCATTGCTTCTATCTTTTTGCTATTATAACCAATACTGCAATGAACATGGGTGTTCATGTATCTGTTCGTGTAAAGGCTCTTATTTCCCTAGGATATATTCCAAGGAGTGGGATTTCTGGATCGTATGGTAGTTCTATTTCTAGCTTTTTAAGGAAGCACCAAAGGGATTTCCAAAGTAGCTGTACCATTTTATATTCCCACCAGCAGTGTATAAGTGTTCCAGTCTCTCCACAGCCTCTCCAACATTTATTATTTTGCATTTTTTTGATTAATGTCAGCCTTGTCGGAGTGAGATGGAATCTCATCATAGTTTTGATTTGCATTTCTGTAATGGCTAATGATCATGAGCATTTTCCTCATGTATCTGTTAGCTACCTGAATGTCTTCTTTAGCGAAGTGTCTATTCATATCTTTTGCCCATTTTTTAATTGGGTTATTTGTCTTTCTGTAGTTGAGTTTTTGCAATATCATTTCGAATTTACAGACGAGATGCTAATTGGGAATGTCATAGCTAAAAACTTTTTCCCAGTCTGTAGGTAATCATTTTACTCTTTTGGTGAACTCTTTGGATGAGCATAGGTGTTTGATTTTTAGGAACTCCCATTTATCTAGTTTCTCTTCTGCACTGTTAGTAATGTTTTGTATACTCTTTATGCAATGTATTAGGGCTCCTAGAGATGTCCCCATTTTTTCTTCCATGATCTTTATCGTTTTAGATTTTATATTTAGGTCTTTGATCCACTGTCAGTTAGTTTTTGTGCATGGTGTGAGGTATGGGTTTTGTTTCATTTTTTTTTGCAGATGGATATCCAGTTATGCCAGCACCATTTGTTAAAGAGACTGTCTTTTCCCCATTTAACTGACTTTGGGACTTTGTCAAATATCAGCTGCTCATATGTGGATGGATTTATGTCTGGATTCTCAGTTCTGTTCCATTAATCTATGCATCTGTTGTTGCACCAGTAACAGGCTGTTCTGACCACTGTGGTGGTGGTATAAGAGGTTCTAAAATAAGACAGAGTGAGGCCTCCCGCTTTGTTCTTCTTTTTCAGTAATGCTTTAATTATCTGGGGTTTCTTTCCCTCCCATATGAAGTTGGTGATTTGTTTCTCCATCTCATTAAAAAATGGCATTGGAATTTGGATCGGAATTGCGTTGTATCTCTAGATGGCTTTGGGTAGAACAGACATTTTTACAATGTTAAGTCTCCCTATCCATGAGCTAGGTATGTTTTTCCACTTATGCAGGTCTCTTTTGGTTTCCTGTAGTTTTCTTTTCATAGGTCTTTTACATCTCTGGTAAGATTTATTCCTAAGTATTTTATCTTCTGGGGGCTACTGTAAATGGTATTGATTTGGTGATTTCCTCTTCAGTGTTGTTTTTGTTGGTGTAGAGGAATCCAACTGACTTTTGTACGTTTATCTTGTATCCTGGCAGTCTGCTAAACTCTTCGATTAGTTCCAGTAGTTTTCTTGAGGCTTCTTTTAAGGTTTTCTGTATATAAGATCATGTCATCTGCAAATAGAGATACTTTTACTTCTTCCTTACCAATCTGGATGCCCTTTATTTCTTTATCTAGCCTAATTGCTCTGGCTAGGACCTCCCCTACAATGTTGAGTAAGAAGGTAATAAAGGGCATCCTTCTCTGGTTCCCGATCTCAAGGGGAATGCTTTCAGGCTCTCTCCATTTAGGATGATGCTGGCTGTTGGCTTTGTATAAATGCCCTTTATCATGCAGAGGAGTTTTCCTTCTATTCCTATTTTGTTGAGAGTTTTTATCATGAATGGGTATTGAACTCTGTCAAATACCTTTTCTGCATCAATTGATAAAATCATGATTCTTGTCTTTTATTTATATGATGGATTACATTGTTTTTCTAACGTTAAACCATCCCTGCATACCTGGTATAAATCCCACTTGGTCATAGTGAATTATTTTTTTGATATGTTGATATGTTGTTGAATTCTCTTGGCCAGAATTTTGTTGAGGATTTTGGCATCTAAGTTCATGAGGGATATAGGTCTGTAATTTTCTTTTTTTGTGGTGTCTTTACCTGGTTTTGGTATCAGGGATACGGTGGCTTCATAGAATAAGTTCGGGAGTATTCCGTCCTTTTCTATGCTCTGAAATACCTTTAGTAGTAGTGGTGTTACCTCTTCTCTGAAGTTTGGTAGAACTCTGCAGTGAAGCCGTCCAGGCCAGGGCTTTTTTTGGTTGGGAATTTTTTGATTACTTTTTCAATCTCTTCTTTTTTTATGGGTCTATTTAGTTGTTCTACCTCTGTTTGTGTTAGTTTAGATAGGTAGTGTTTCTAGAAATTCATCCATTCCTTCTAGGATTTCAAATTTGTTAGAGTACAATTTTTCATAGTAATCTGACATGATTCTTTTACTTTCACTTGGGTCTGTTGTGATACTGTCATCTCATTTCTTATTCGGCCCTCACCTGTTTTTCTTTCGTCAGTTTGGCCAATGGTTTATCAATTTGTTAATGTTTTCAAAGAACCAGCGTTTGGTCCTGTTAACTCTTTCAACTGTTTTTCTGTTCTCTATTTCATTTAACTCTGCTCTAATTTTCACTATTCGCTTTCTTCTGGTGCCTAAGGGTTTCTTTTGCTGCTCTCTTTCTATTTGCTCAAGTCGTACAGATAATTCTTTGATTTTGGCCCTTTCTTCTTTTTGTATGTGTGCATTTATTGATATAAATTGACCTCTGAGCACTGCTTTTGCTGTGTCCCAAAGGTTTTGATTGGAAGTGTTTTCATTTTCACTGGATTCTATGAATTTCTTCATTGCACCCTTGATGTCTTTCATAACCGAGTTGTTTTTGAGCAGAGTATTGTTCTTTCCAAGTGCTTGATTTCTTTTCCCTCCTTTTTCTGTTATTGATTTCTACTTTTATGGCCGTAGGGCCAGAGAAGATGCTTTGTAATATTTCGATGTTTTGGATTCTGCTAAGGGTTGCTTTATGACCTAATATGTGGTCTATTTTAGAGAATGTTCCATGTGCTTTAGAAAAGAAAGTATACTTGTCTGCTTTTGGGTGCAGTGTTCTGTATATGTCTGTGAGGTCAAGTTGGTTGATTATAGCATTTAAATCTTCCCTGTCTCTACTGAGCTTCTTTCTGGATGTTCTGTCCTTCACCAAAAGTGATGTGTTGAAGGCTCCTACTGTAACTGTGGGGCTATCTCACTTTTCAATGCGGTTAGAGATTGTTTTATGTATCTTGCAGCCCTGTCATTGGGTGCATACATATTTAATACGGTTTTATCCTCCTGGTATATAGTCCCTTTAACCATTATATAGTGTCCTTATCCATTGTGGTGGATTTAATTTTAAAGTCTATTTCGTCAGAAATTAATATTGCCACTCCTGATCTTTTTTGTTGCTTGCTTGATGTATTTTTTTCCATCGTTTGAGTTTTAGTTTGTGTCTCTAAGCCTAAGGTGTGTCTCTTGTAGGCAGCACATATATGGATCATGTTTTCTTTATCCATTCTGTCACTCACTGTCTCTTTATTGGTGCATTTAGTCCATTTACATTCAGCGCAATTATGGATAGGTACAAGTTTAGTGCTGTCATTTTGATGTCTTTTTTTGTGTGTTGTTGACAGCTTTTTTTCCCCACTCAATTTTTTAAGCTTAGTAGTTTATCTTTACATATTGTCTTTTCCTCTTATTTGTTGTCACTGATTTTGTTTCTGCAAAGTCTCTATTTTTTTCTTGTATTTTATTTTGATAAGTAGGATTGTTTGTCTCCTTTGTGGTTACCTTAATATTTACCCTTTTTTTTTTTATCTTTAAACCTTTTATTTCTTTATATCACTGTCTTCCTTTCCATATGAAAGATCTATGACTACATTTCTTAATCTCTCTTTTTTATTTTAATGTTGTCTTCTTTTACATAATGACATTGCTGTTGCCCTGTTTTGAGCATTTTTTAATCTTGATTTATTTTTGTTATTTCCTTATCTGGTATTATTGATTTTCTAACTAGAGAACTTCCTTTAGTATTTTTTGTAGTTTTGGTTTGGTTTTTACAAATTCCCTAATCTTCTGTTTGTCTGGAAATCTCCTAATTTCACCTTCATATTTGAGAGACAGTTTTGCTGGATATATGATTCTTGGCTGGCAATTTTTTCCTTCAATGCTTTATATAAGTCATCCCTTTGCCTTCTTGCCTGCATGGTTTCTGCCGAGTAGTCTGAGCTTACTCTTACTGACCCTCCTTTGTAGGTGACTTTTCGTTTATCCCTAGCTGCTCTTAAAATTCTTTAGCTTTGGTTTTGGCAAGTTTGATTATAATACGTTTCGGGGACTTTCTTTTAAAATCTACCTTACGTGGAGTTTGATGAGCATCTTGGGTAGATATCTTCTCATCTTTCACAATATCAGGGAAGTTTTCTGCCAACAAATCTTCAACAATTCTCTCTGTATCTTCTGTTATCCCTCCCTGTTCTGGTACTCCAATCACTTGCAGGTTTCTTCTCAAGAGAGGCCCATATGATTCTTAGGGTTTCTTCATTTTTTAAAGTTATTTTATCTGATTTTTCTTCAAATATATTGGTGCCAAGTGCTTTATCTTCAATCTCACCAATACTGCCTTCCACTTGCTCAGTTCAGCTCCTCTGACTTTCTACTGAGTTGTCTATTTCTTTAATTTTACTGTTAATCTTCTGAACTTCTGATTGCTCTCTATGGATTCTTGCAGCTTATTAAATTTTTCACTATGTTCTTGAATAACCTTTTTAATTTCTTCAACTGCTTTATCTGTGTGTTTCTTGGCTTGTTCTGCATATTGCCTGATCTCCCTCCTGATGTCTTGAAAAGTTCTGCATATTAATCTTTTGTATTCTGCAATCCGCTAATTCCAGGAAGGCCCCTTCACCCAGATGATCCCTTGATTCTTTGTTTTGAGAGCTTGTTAAGTGATCATGGTCTGCTTCTTTATGTGATTTGATATTCACTGTTGTCTCTGAGCCATGTGTAAATTATTATATTAGTTTATTTTATGTTTGCTTACTATATCCTAGCTTCTTGCTTTGTTTTAGAACGTCAAAATAGGTTGCTTGAGTGAGCTAGCTTGATTATTTTTCCCTTTGAAGCTCTAACTTCCTGTCACCTGATGGCTAGAGCTGTTACCAGGTGTATGAACCTAGGAGTCCATTCACTTTTCTTGTATGGATTCAGCTCAGGTGTCCAGGTAGCTCGTCATCAATTGTGTGGTACCTCTCTGTCCTAAAGTCTTAGGGGGGCAGGGGTAATTGGTGTAGGTACCGGTATCTGGCTGCAGCCGGGGGTCACGCTCTGAACAATGCAAAGGGCTGAAAACTGTCCCCCAAGGGTCTGTAAGGAAAGCGTGTCCATGTTCTCTACAGTACAGAGGTTGGTGGATTCTGCAGATGGACCTCAGGCACCCATGGTTTTGGTTGTAAGGACTGGGAGGTACCAGTTATCTTTGGACCCCTGCTGCGGGTAGCTGGGTGACCTGAGTGAAGCCACCAGCCCATAGGTCCCTGATGTGGGTAGGTGCGGACCCTGTTTAATAGGCAAAGCAGTGTCAAACATCAAACACCCACCTCTCCACCACACAGCTGAAACAGTTGCAGTCTGCCAGCAAGGGCCTATTCTCCTGAAATAGGCCCACACAGGTCCACGCAGTGGGGAAAGGTACTCGAAGTCCATGGACTGTTTGTGCCTGGACAGGAGCCGCTTCTCCCCTGAGCTCCCCAGGTTAGTAGAGCTGAGAGATTATCTTTTCCCCAATTGTGAATTTATTCCTTCTCCAAGGCTGGGAAGATGGCTCGGGGCACACTGCAGGACCTATCTCAGGGCCAGGGAAATTGACAGGTACTGAGGCCGGCTGGGGGGTTGGGGGGACGGTAAAGTATATGCAAGTACTTAGTTTTTGTCGAGTCATTGCTGACATTTCTTGACAGAAAATTCTCATTATTCCATGTGGAAAATTTAAACATGACAATTTTGATGACCCAAGTAAAAGTTGTCCTGAGGCACTCGTTCCAGGTGACAGAAGGGAAAGCTGCTCTTGTCTTCACTGGTTTGGGTGGAGCGTCTTCCTCCCATTTCAAGAGCATGCTGAAAACTCTGCTCTCTCCCAATAGGGAGATGAAAATGAAGCCTTCTGAGGACACTCCACATAATTGTTAGTGTTATTTGTTAGCTACCTAATTTGAACCAGACAGATAGGCTCTGTTCAAAATCTATGAACAGTCTAAGTGGAGATTATAAAACGGTTTAAAGGAAAACATGTACTCTCCTAATATTTAGCTCTGGAGGCTTGATCAGATTCAGGTACAATTCTTCTGGAAAGTATACGCATGGGGGTGCTACCCATTTCCTAACATATTCCAGAAAGAGGCACCATGAGAATGCAAATCAGAATATGGGAGTTCTAAAGGACAAATGACCACTTTCCACCCAAAATAGATGACATGACAAAAAAAAGGCAGCACTGGGAAAAGGAAACTATTACAGATAAAAAAGTCTTAAAAGAAATATAAACTAAATGCATTGTGAAACCTCATGTGGACCCTGACTTATACAAACTCAATGGTAAAATGACATTTTTGGCAAGAGCCAGTGGATTGGAAGGATGGGTGATGACAAGGTCAAGAGCGGGATACTGGGAGGTACATCCCCAGTAGCCAAAAAACACGGAGAAATCAAGGCACTCGCTGGGCCCCATATATGATGGATGATGAACCCTGAGGACAAGAGAAGTCGGCTTGGTAAGCATGACTGGGAGTCAGGGCTAAACACTCATAGTAACTGGAGCAAGTGGAATTTTTACCTGAACAAGCAAATTATCTTTTTTACTATAGGTCATGGGTAAATACACAGTGTATTTTTGAAAAGTATATATAAATTTTTAGCTAGAATCAAAACATTGACAATACTGCGGACTGTGTAGTGAACTAGGGCCATTTACCTTTCTAACTTGACACCAGACTGTGAGTCCCTGAGGGAAAGGACCTGCATTCTAAATCCCCTGGGCCATAGCAGGGTTCAGGATATGCTTGCCAGTGAGCACGTGGCTACCTGCCTCACATGCTCTCCTTGCACTTGATGAACACTTGTCTGACTGTAGTCCAACAGAGATGGTTTGGGAATGAATGATTTTGGAGTGACCTAAGTTTCCTACTGCAAACAATCAGAAAAATAACTTCAAGTTGAAATAAAATAGGTTACGAGAAACCTCATCTTCAAATCACCCGAAGAAACTCAAATTTCTTTAAATTAAAAGATCTCAACACTTACTTTATTAACTCTCGTCCTTCAGAACTAATAAAATATTCAACCAGCCACTGACAAGCATCAAAACTTTTTGAAAGTAATGCTTCAATAGTGGCAATCCATTCTTCAGTGTCAACCCTTTAGAAAAAGTAGAGATAACAATGTTACGACTATGGTCCCAAAAAATACCTCCATGAAGTGTCACTTAGATTTTTCTTTTTTTTTGGGAGAGGGGAGAGGTAAGTTACATACTCAAGGATGCTAACTACCATGGCTCAATGTGCCCCAGAAACTAATGGTTTGCATTGCTTGGTTACTTGTGATGTGACTATTTTTCCCCGACAAAAAAAAGTGTGAAGAAATTTAAGTCTCATGCTACACTTTTATCTTCTGCATCTTCCTTAAACAATTTCAATTGGAAAAAAGGCCTCACCTGTAGCATTTTGTATTGCTACATTTATCTATATTCATAAAACTCCCACTTTCAGGACAGCTTACTACATCAACATTATTATATCTTATTGCTACAACCATATTAATCCTACTTCATGGAATAAAACATTCAGCCAGAAAAAAGGTGTAATGACTATACTACCCATGACCTGGTACAACCCCAGCTCCCTACCCCCCATAAAGGTAAACAAAAAAATAGAAATAATGTGCATTGTGTAGACAGCTTGGCAAATTTATAAGTGAATATAACCAAATAAATTTCCTTATTTAACCCTATGCTAGACTTTTTACACATTATTTTTTCTCTTTCCATCAAATAACAAAAACCCGTATCACAATTTATCTTTGATTATTCCATATAATGGAAACGCTGGTGGAGTAGTGGTTAAGTGCTATGGCTGCTAATCAAAGGGTTGGCAGTTTGAACCTGCCAGGCGCTGCTTGGAAACTCTATGGGGGCAGCTCTACTGTGTCCTATAGGGTTGCTATGAGTCGGAATCGACTTGACGGTACTGGGTTTGTTTTGGTTTATTCCATATAAAAATGAAGTTGCTATCATATTCGTCTTCTTCTCAAAGAGTTTCTCAACTAACAAAATTTTTCCAAAACCCTCTCCATACCTGGAGAAGTTCACCTGCTAACAACTGATAAAAGACTGAGAACTTCAGTAGTCTTCTACCTGTAATTGGTCTCCTCATCCTAACTCTCTCTTTATTCCAGGTATTTACAAGCTACTGCTCAACTACTCTTCATCCTCCACTCATTTATTACCTGATACCTATGTGTCAGGTACCCTACAAGGTGCTAAGGATAGAAACCAATGATGAGCAAGACACAATCAGATCTAGAGCTTCTGAGGCACTGCTGTAAACACACTGTCTTCCTGTTCAAAACTCTTCCATGATCGCCACTGCACAAAGCCCTACTCCCTACTCCGGCACTTGGGACAGTCAGTGATCTCATCTAAACCCAACACCCGGGTCTCCCCTCAAGTGAGTTCGTTATATGTAGTAGTAAAACACAACAATTCATTCTCACTGCTCCTTAGGCAAGTCTTGCCTGTTATTCGTGTTTTATCTCTCTGCCTAAAATGGGCCCTCTGTGTTTTTCTATCTTTGCCTTTCAAAACCCTCTGGAAACATCAATGTCTTAACACGTACTCTAATTCCCATATCTGGATATGATTTCGCTCACACCCAAAAACCCACAGTACCTGTACCTTGCACCACAGTTAATGCTTTTTTGTTTGTTTTATCTACCCTTCTTAGTAGACTGTTGTTGTTAGCTGCCATCGAGTTTGTCCCTGACTCATAGTGGCCCCATTCACAATGGAATGAAATGCTCTCTGGTCCTGAGCCATCCCCATGATGCTTGCAGATCGAACTGTTGTGATCCATAGGGTTTTCACTGGCTGATTTTTGGAAGTAGATGGCCAGACCTTTCTCTTATTAGATCAGAACTTTATAGACCATGTCTTAATAATCTGAGCATACTAGGTGGTATCTTTACAATGCTTTAAAATGTTGAATTTGTAAATTCAACTTTAATTGAATTAATCTGTACCTTCTGTCACAAAAGGTTATTAAAAACATATCATTTCTCACCTGAGTTTTTTCTTTGTCCGTAGATAAGTTTGAAAAAGGAATTGGATGGCAAGCTGCAAGCTCGCCTTTGCCATGCAAGGATAATATGGATGCTTTAGTTTAGTCTGAGAGGGAGAAAAGATGGAGCATGTTTTCACAGAAGTTTTATAGGTTACTATTACACTTCATTATAAACTGAGTAATGACACATGATAAAGTTATACACTAATAAGAAAATCTAGCCAATCTGTTATGAAAATTAGTTTAAAAAAATGTTAAGAAATGATATCCTCTTCATTTTCATTTCTTCAAAATAGAGCCTTTAGACCACAGGAAGGTAAGTAAACTAGCAAGAGCCTAAGAGTGTTCCTTATTGATACCTTATAAAGAATCATGGTACTCAAGAAGAAAAATACTTGGCAGTTATATCATGAGCTCGTAATATCTGATTACAAATTAGGAAAAGTTAATCTCCACAAAGCCCCATATCAACTGATACCACCTCATGGCTACTCCATTGTATCTTCTTTATAAATCTTAAACAAGGGCACTTAAAAGTGTCAGTATGTGGAAACCACACTCATCACAATCTACATTATACACTCTGAACACTGCTTGTATTTTAACTATCACCCAGTAACTGACACGTTTATGGGCATTTTTTTTTTTTTTTGCATTTAGAATGAATGTTAACAACTGAGAGTGAAGATGAGCCACTGACTGCTTTAACTAAAAGCTTTTTAACTGTAATCCTTCTTATTTCTTCAGTAATGATCCAACTAGCTACTTACAGCATTCAATGAAGCTAAAGACAAAACAAAACTGAAATAGTCACTACTGTACACATCTCTATTCTTCATGAACTTGAGGTTTTCATCTCTCACCATCTATAAGAGAAAATCAGTAATTATTTTTAAGAAGCAGAGTGAAGTATTTAATAATTAGAGGATATTTCTAGTGATATATTAAGTAAAATGCAAAGCTTTAAGGCCAATTCCCTTCCCACATGCTTTGAATTTTTAAAAAAGGAGGGAAGAAAATCTCCCTTTTGAATATAAAAAGCAGTAAAAAAAAAAAAAGTGAATTCATTATAACAAATCCTTTTGGGAAATTTAGGAAAACCCCCAAAAGAATAAATGAATTCTAATCTGGTATTTTGGGTGAGAAGGGACAGAGTTTTCCCAAGTACGAGCAAGTCTATCCTCTCCCTGTGTCAAACAGCTTAATTTTTTCCTCTCTCTCCTAATGAAAGACTCCATCTTTTTCTTAAATTCTCTGATTTAGCCACTCATTGTAAAGACCATTTTACCAGTACCTACCTTTTGATTGTTTAGTGTATAAAGCCTGGATTGGGTAGTCTGACAGCGCTAAATTTAAAACCTGGGTCTGTGACACTAGCAATTATTTCTCCTTTTCTGAGACTCAGTTTTTCCATCTGAACAAGGGGAATAAAGCCCGCTACTGCAGCAGAGCGTTTTAAGAATTAGAGATTTGTTTAAAGCATGTAGCAGAGTAGGTATTCAGTAAATGATGGTTAGTATTGTCACATTAGTTTCACCTAAAAATTATGAGTCTTGGTCTGAACTTCAGATGAAATAAGTTAATTCTACCATATGTGTTTCTTTACTGCCCACCCCTCCCCCGGCCCCATTTATTTGTGACAGTAACCCAGCAGGACAGTGACAGTTCTGGCCAATGTTGTGTATTCATATGTGTGCTCTTAATACTCTGTGTGGCACTAATTCAACAGCCATCTCTGGAATCCAGAATAAAAGATTCATGAAACAAGCTGAATAAGATGATGGGGCACTCGGGGTACAACTAAACCCAAGAGAAGCCAAGGGGACTTCTGGACCTATGCAATGAGTTTTGACATTTACACAAATTTCACCCCTTGAACTTTCTTTTACATGGTTCTTACCTGGTATATTCGAGCAGGCATTTTCTCAACAAATAATCCTTTTTTCTCTCCTTTTTTAACCAACTTGGTTAGAATAGAGAGCCGGTCATTGTTAGGTCTATGGGGCCGAGGAGATGACTGAGGTGAAATTTCTGGTGAAGATGGAGCTGATCTAAGCGACAGAATCAGAAAACTGTCTAGTATAAAGCAGCTATTATTTTAGTAGTTAAACTAAAACTTATCAAACTCAAACAGTACTAGACTTAAAAAATAAATTGTACGCTTTCCTGATCCCACACATTAAATACAAATTCACTGACAACAGGACCTTTAAAAACAAAGAACAACTTCCTGATAGTGCTGATACAGCTCTATGTTTTGGACATAAAGACATTCAATAAATGGTACCAGGATTTAAAAATCTCAGTTCTAGATGGGAGGAAAGAAATCACAATTCTAGAATGATTTATATGCATGTTTCTAAATACAAAATAACTTCTTGCCAAGGAAACAAAGACCAGGTAGCAATAAGATGAAAGAAAAGGGGTAGAGAGATTTACTTACTTTCTTTTCAGAATCTCTCTAGCTGATTACCTTTAAATCCCAAACAGTATATTTTCAAGCATTACAAGACCACCCACTGAAATGACACACTAAAGTATTCACAAAGAGAAACTTACAGAGACAGATCCTCAGCTTCCTGCCTTACAACGCTGACTCGACTTTTCTTTGGTAACACCGGGGAGTTTTGATCAGACACCCTTTGGTAAAAGAGCATATAGGCATTCCAGTATCTTCGGCGTACATCAGTATACGGGTTTGCTTTATAACAAGACATTAAGAAAGAAGTCTTTGTAAATAAGGAAGTTTTTCTTGTCTTGACAATCTAAAATGAAGGGGCCAAAAATCCTATAAGCAACTACTAACTAAATTCATAAAATGCAAAGTTTAAGTAAATGTGTGGCTTTTTAAGAGTACTGCTCAGAATGGAAGTCAGGGTATCACAGTTCTGGGAATAAAAAGGATCAACTCACTTGGGAGGTGAGATAGGAGGTAGCAGAGAGTGAAGGGACTGTATGCTAATGAAGTAAGGGAAAGAAGGTAAATATTCCTAGGCAAGTTAACATTTAAGCAAAAGGCAACTGACATTTAAAAGCATGTTCTGCGGCACAGCATGGGATTATAATTGGTTCACTTAACCGTTTCTGCACTGACCAGGCAAAATTTTCTTGGTAAATTTTGGCAACTATACTGTATCGTATCATTTAAGGTTACTACCATTAGATGCAACACTACCATGACATGGTATCACAATCTAATATAGTGGGGATAACACAGATAGAAATTTAGAAACATTCCTTTAGTATTTCAAAATCAGGCAAGAATGATCATACTTAGGTTGGTTTTGAAATGCTAAGGTCTTTGCAAACTGCTATTTTTCAAATAGCAAATTCTGATTGGATTTTGTGATACGCTTTTCTTCATATTTTTTTTTCTGGGGGTGGGAGTTGTGAAGGCAAAGATGTGGTTTTAAAAATGCATGTGCTAGAAATGTATTCTCTAATTAACCATAACCTAGACAGGTGAAAAGGAAATTTGAAAATTTTAGTACACAACCATTTCTTCTGAAACTATTTTAAGGTTGAAATTCTTTGTTCATTAGTTTCTCCTTGATATTCATTTCTTCTTAACTTACTTCCTCTTTCCCCCTAAAACTTTCGGGACAAATTATTTTTATAAAATTGTGAATATTTTCTCTGGGCATCAAACACAGCTCTTCCTTCTATAGCTAGAGCAGCAGTATTATAATAAGAATAAAATAGATTATATTTATAGAAACCTATAAATTAAAACCGGAGTCCGGCGGCACAGTAGTTAAGCACTTGGCTGCTAACTTAAAGGTAGCAGTTTGAGCCCACCAGCTGCTATGTGGGTGAAGGATGTGTCAGTCTGCTTCTGTAAAGATTACAGCCTTGGAAATCCTATGGGGCAGTTCTACTCTGTCCTGTAGAGTTGCTATGAGTCGGAATCGACTCAATGGCAATGGGTTTCTGTTTTTTTTTTGGGGGGGGGGGTATAAATTAAAAACAATAAAACTCAAGGAAAATATCAATTGGTAAATACTTACTTTGATCATAAACTTTTGGTCTATATTCTCCTCCGAAGCATTCATACTCCAAGGTCTCATCATTTAGGTCAAACTCTTCTATAACTGTATCATTAAATTTGTACCACTTGCCCTTTCCACATCCCCTAGAGTCCAGAGAAGGGAAAACCTTGTAAGGTTAAAAAACAAACATCCCCACTCTCCACATTTATCCCTATGTAGTGCCTACAAAAAAAAAAAAAAAAAATTTTTTTTTTCTTTAGTGTCTACAAACAAAGCAGGTGATTAACATTTTAAAAATATCTAAGAAAAATGTAGCAACAGTTATTCCAATTTCTAAAATAACTTTCCAAATTGAAGGGATTAAAATAGTTATACCAAGCTTTAAAAATTCAAAATGAAGAAAGATCAAAGACCAATGCCAAAGCTTCTGTGCAGCAGAAAGGTAAGTGTGGAGGAATGGACAGGGTTAGGAGAGGAGAGACGGGCTAGGATGGGACAACTGCGGAGAGACTACAGGTTGGGTGCAGAGCATCGCCACAAGAAACCTTACCGCCTATCCTTAATGAAAGAATAGTAGTGGCCTGCATGTGCTTGCCCACTGTGTACAATGACACCGACAAGCTCATAGTTTTCTGTGAGGGCCACTTTTTTCCTTGGGGATCCTCCACCTCCCTGATCCATACTTCGCCCGTTTTCACCAACTTCAGAAGACGAATCTTGGCGAGCCATTCCTGAAACTGTGTAAGGCTCCATGTTTAGCATCCATGGAAACTATTTAAAAACAAAAGGGCCACGTTAACGTTGATCAATCACTTACACGGCACTACTTGATTAAGTCAGATACAAATAAGAGGGATGTATTTTCCTAATTTAAGCCAATTCAAGTACAAAATCTCAGAATGGCTCACAAATCTGGAAAAGTATCCAAATAAGACTTAAGTAGCCTCTGGTCTGTGCAAGAAGTACAGCATACGACTTCACAGCCATCACTGGGATGCCTTGTAGAAATGAGGGTTATTGTTTACAGATCTGCCTATTCCATCAGCAGCAGCTGCTTAAGGCAAGAGGTTGTGCAACCTTCGCAATGCCGAGCCCATACACTGGCCACATTTTAGGTGAAATTTGAAAATACAGGAAGGAAACAGTGAAAAAGAGAGTAAGGTAACGGTTGCCATAAATTTCAAGGAAAAAAAAAAAGTTACCCTTATTTGTTCATCATATTTTATGGAACGTCCACTCTCCCAGTCAAATCCAAATCTCATTAGGTGAATTACCAAGACACTAGGTAAAGACTTAATACAGGTCCTCTTCACCGTTATTCTCTAAAGAAAAGCAAAAGCCAATTATCTCCATGGAGAAAATGAAACAGCTAAGTAATGAATGCAAAAGGTATAGATTTCTACAGGTCTTTCCCATCTATGTGTAAACAAGCAATAACACAACCTCATAAAACTAACAATGGACACTTACTATAGAGACAAAGTACATGAATAACAAATTAACCTTGTTTTTAAAAAAGGACAAATGTAATACCTTCTCTTTACACTTTTCACAGTAATACGCATTACTTCCCTCTAGAACTTCTCCTCTAACAAACTGATCCAAAGAAATTTCCAAACTTTGACAAGAAGTAACTCCTAGATTGAGAGCCATGAAAGCCTCTTCACGCTCGTATCTAATTAGGAAATAAAGAGAAAAACCATGAGCAATGATGAAATTTTGAAATTATCGTAATACCCAAGCTTGAGCAGAGTTACATTCATAATTGGTGAAATGAACCCATAGCTGCCCTCATTCTTTTGAAAGTACACAGTTAAATAAAAATAACATTTTTTGACAATTCAAAATTGTTTAAAATGATAAATTTCAACAAGTATTTCCTTAAGGACATAAAACATGAAAAACAAAGAAATTTAATTCAATAAACATTTATAGATTCATTCAGGAATATATCTGCAAGTCTCTCAGCAAATGCAAAATTCACAACATACTAGAAGAGTCATTTAAAAACAACAGTCGTGATGTTTTGAGCCAGCGATATACTCACTAACCTGTGAGGACAGTCTTTACAGATCTTCTGATCGGAATAAATGCCCTGAAACGTACTCTTAAAAATTTGATCTCTCCCCATTTTCTGTTGGAATAAAAAGTTAAAACATTACTTGATGCCTGTAAAACTTTTAGGTTGTTTATATAGAATTTTATCTAGGCCTAGGCTAAAACGAAGATTTTATTTCAACCACCTAAATAAAAAGAGTCAGTCTGATTGTTTAAGCTGGGAACTGCCGGGAGAAGAGCAGCTCATTACCAGACCCACTGTCAGAATAATGGAAAACCTGGTGGTGCAGTTAAAAGCTACAACTGCTAACCAAAAGGCTGGCAGTTCGAATCCACCAGCTGCTGCTTGGAAACCCTATGGGGCAGTTCTACTCTGTCCCATAGGGTCACTGAGTCAGAACTGACTTGACGGCAACGGGTTTGGTTTTTTTCAGGTCAGAGTAATGCAAATCATCAGAAAAAGTAGTAAGAGAACTGGGTCAGTTATGGCAAATGAAAAGGAGAGCATCCTGTGATGATTCTGAACCCCTCTCCCCACGCCACCATTACCAAGTTAGTCGCAACTCTCCATAATCTTTTCCTTTTTCTTGTGAATAGAATGCTATGGGTTTGCATGTTATGGAAAAAAAAGAAAAGAAGTGGATAACTTTTATGTAACATCTAGAATTTGGCAAATATGTAGAGACAAAGTTTATCAGTGGTTACCAGGGGCAGGAGGGTGGCGGGAAGGGGAAGTCATTGCTTGTGGGACACTGAGTTTAAGGGTGATGGAAAAATCTAGAAACGGATAGTAGTGATTGATGACTGCACACATGATGAATGTACTTAATGTCACTGAATTGTAACAGATATAAAAAACGCTGAAATGGCGAGTGTTTTGTTATATATATTTTTACCCCTCCCCTCAACCAAAAAAAAAAGAAGAAATGGCTAAATTGCAAATTGTGCCTACTGATAGGAGGCGAGGTAAACGCTGACACTGCGAGTAGGCTGCCTGTTCCTTAGAGGGCAATACCATTTTGTCACAGGTTTTACTGGGTAAAGGTTTAAATACCACTGCAAACAATTTTTTAATCTGGTCCCTTTGTCCCCTTTGACAGAGATCTCTAAGTTTCAAGACTGTTCTGCACAAAAAAAAACTCATCAGTTCACCAGTGATGGCTGTGCTCCTGTGATGCCAGGTTACGTCAATGGATACACGTTAAGAGTACATACGTACAAATGATTATTGTGTTGTAACTATAGATTATCAAGAGTTATATGACTCAAGAGGAAACCCTGGTGGCATAGTGGTTAAGTGCTGCGGCTGCTAGCCAAGACGTCACCAGTTCGAATCTGCCAGGCGCTCCTTGGAAACTCTATTGGGCAGTTCTACTTTGTCCTATAGGGTCACTGTGAGTTGGAATCAACTCAACAGCAGTGGGTTTTTGATTTACGGCTCAAGAAGAAAAGAAATATATAATTGTAGTGATTCATTTGATGTTCAAATGCAGAAGAAATGGATTACAGTTGCAGTGTTAAAGACGATCGATTCCTAATTTGTCAATTTTATAGTAATCCCATATCCCAAGACACTGCTCTGGTACTATAATTAGAGTGTGAGGGAGGGAGAGGACAGCGACACTTTCACTACCTTGAGATACTCATCCATCTGATCAATGAGACTAGTGAAGAATTCATACGCATCCTGCTGTTCTCTCACATACAGCTCTTTGTTCCACATCTTGAAAATCTATGTAATAAGAATTAAATACGCTGTTCAACACAAAGTTAGCAATTCCTGAATACAGTGGAAAAGGAATGTGAGAGCAATAAGTGTTTCTAAAAACCAAGTTCACCACTAGGCTGTGAAAACTTTCACTGGAGGGAGATTAGCTTGTGTTCAGCCATCTATACTTTTCCCTGGTCCCCTTAAAATAGTAACAAGTCTATGAAACTGAAGGTGGGTACACGGAGATGTAAGGCTGTGGAACAGCCTCTCCTGTAGAAACTAACCAACTTAGTGGGGAAAACACAAGGTAACCTTCCATTACATGAAACACAGTAAAGCCAGGTTAAAAAACAATGTTCCTTATTTTAAAGACATTAGTGAAACTGGCACAGGTTCAGAGGAATGATTTGAACAAATATTTCAGAGCTAAGTCATGAAAAATATTCTAAATAATTAAAATCAGATAATCTCTAGAAATTCAGAAAGTCTATTTTTCTCAATATTCTAATCATTTGAAACCAAGCACCAATTTGAAGTAGAATGGTATAGTCAATCAGTGGTGTTACTTGGGGGTTTGCAGGCAATGTGGACAGCACCAGCTGACACTGTCAGAGGGGGTGGCATCAAAATGACTGTCTATGAAATTTTTGTGCAGTGTTCCAGCAGAATTTTATTTTTTTATAAAAATATCCCTGTAGTTAGTTATAACAACAAAAACATTTTTCACAAGCCCAGCTTACATGTATCAATACACCTACAAGGCTAAACTCTATGCTAATTTACTTTTTGAACCTTCTAATGCACTCCAGTCAGAGTTGGCATTATTACTTAATTACAATGACACTTTGAAACACATGGCTCTGTCTGCACGTGCTACAGGCAGCCATACAACAGCTTCTCTTTTAGAAATGAACCTACTTACTGGGAAAAACACAAGGTAATCCTCCATTACATGAAACATTGTAAAGTCAGGTTAAAAATAATGTTCTTTATTTAAAGGCACTACTGAAATCGACATAGGTATACAAACCAATTCTTTTACAGGTTGTTGGCAATAGAATTAGTCTACAGTTAATAACACACTGTTGTTCTGGTTGCTGCTGCTGTTTACATAGTTTTGATTTTGTCAAATTTTCTGGTGTTTTAGCTATAATATTGTGGCAATTAGTATTTGTGAACCCATATCAAACTTTTTTTTTAGAATGAAGTAGTAATTAAAGGAAAAGAACTGATTACAGGAATTATAATTTAAGAGTAACAAAAAACATTACTAAGGATTCTATATGGTCTGGTATAGGAGGAGGTCTGAGGGGTGGGGGGAGGGAGGTGACGTCAACCCTAGTGATGCTACTGTAGTCAATTCGTTTATAGGATGCAGGTGATGGAATTACCTAGACTTAATAAAGACAAGAAACTATTATCACTAGAGAAGGAACGTAACTAAACTTCAAACATATAACAACTTTGACTCTAAAAAAAGTTACTGGGTGAAATACCTTCCAAAAGTTCTCAGGTACATAATATTGGAGCTTGCTTTCCATCAAATGCCCAAAGAGAGACTGCACTTGGTAGAATACACTATCATCTGGATTGTCCGTGTCATCATCCACTGAAAGTAATGACTAAAAGAAATGAAATTTATTAAGTTAGAAATATTAAAGTGCTTCACAGAAAACCTTGACATACACACGTCTGAGTACCCGCATTGCTATTTTAGAATGCTGTGTATGTTTGGATGTGGCTATAGCCCTACATATGTTTACCTCCAACAGCTCCTAGCTGATGTAATCGTGAACAAATCATCTCTTTGGGCCTCCCTTTATCACGAAAAACTACAACTAGTAATACCAGGATCGCTATGAGAAATAACTGTGTCATAATACACGTGAAATACTCTCAAAACCACTGACTGCTGTATCATAAGCTATTACTATATCATTATAAAGTGCTGATGGCATAGCTTAAATATTTCTAAAATACTAAAAAAGTGAGAATTTGAGAATAATTTTGGAGTCCAAAAATCACATTACATCAAGTCCATCTGTCACATAGGCAGCATGTACATCAGCACATTTATAAAAACAAGCGATTATGAATATGTTGTCTATACTGATTTCAGAAGCTTCTAAAAAATCCTAGTTATGCCTAGTTTTAGCAAACTCAAAATGCAATATATAAATAGGGAATGATTTTTAGGCAATGTACATACTACTACCATACCAAACAGGAAAACGGAAGGAAATCACCTCAGGAAGACCAGGTTGCATATACAGCTGCTGGAAGACTGCGTTCATGTAACAAGTAGCGCCACCATTTCTGAGCCCCACAAACCCTGAACTGGACCTGCTATCCACTGGGGGAAGGTACTAGGAAAGAGAGGAGCAGAAACAGTAGAGAAAGAGAATTAGCACCTCTGCAACCAGTATGTCTCCATACACCTACTCTTCACTAGTGACTCTCTCATTCCACATTTGTGACAACAGTAAAAAAATCTACTATCCGACTATTTTGTGCATTAACAAAGAGCCAGGTAAGGGGGTGGAGAAGGGCAAAGTTTGTGACAGGGAGCGAGGCCACACAAGCTGCCTCTGGTTCGAATTACCCGGTCGAGTGGAGGAGCCGGGACACTCCCGTGCTGCTCTGTGCAGGCAGGACATGTGTAGGAGGTGGGGGCACCTGGGCCTCAAGGAGGGGGCAGAAGCCGTGGCCACAGAAGACAGGTGGGGGCTCATCCTCCAAAGAAGCCTCTCTGCCACCCCTGCAGCCTCCACCGGGCCCAGGTGGCCAAGTCTTGCCTACCCACAGGCCTAGAAGTGGCCCACTGCTGAGGTCCATCTCCAGGGCTGGCAAAGCAGGAAGGTGGAGAGGCGAGGTGCAGGGGTCTGCACGGAGGCCTGGAGCATGGCCGGGTGATGGTGGGCCCCTGCTGCTCCAGAGATGGCAGGCAACTATTGACTACCACCATCCCCAACCCCGCGGGCTCCACAGTGGTTGAGGAACCCGATGTGCCACTCCACGTGCATCAGGGAGGGAGATACACTGGCTAACTGTGTCGATAAATGAGTAGGTGTATAGTTATATGGGACGTCTGAGAGGAAAAAGAGATACACACTGAACAGATTTACACATCCAGTGTGCCAGCAAAACCTATGTTCATGAAGTCCTCCTGCAGATGCTAACAGTTATAAACACTATTAACACAATGCTTCTTTTTAGTTCATAATGTAAAATAGCTGGCATACAGTTGGTGTGCATTTCTTTACCCATTTATACAGTCATGCATTTAGTCACTTATCATTCAACAAATATTTACTGAGGGCCTACTATGTGTCAAGCACTGTGCGAGCAATATAGGAGAGAACAGAAAGGTACATGGTTCCTGATCTCAATGAGCTTATAATAGGGAAAACAGACATTCATCAAATAAGAATAATAATAAATATTACAAATTGAGGTAAGTACTCTAAACAAATGGAATATGGTTCTATGAAAGCATTTACTATGAAGAATCTTGACTGGTCTGGATGGCCAAGAAAGGCTCATATTCATTCCCCTCCTTTTTGAGAAAGCAACACTCTTCTATTAAAATTCTCTAATAAGCATACAATTAAGGAAATAAGTAAATACCCTAGCATTCCACATACAGATGTATTATAATAATGTAGATACCAGTACAGTGCTTATCTGGGTAGAAACACTCTAGAAGAGGCATCTTGAATAAAGTTCAACATGGTACTTCTGCTAGTGGAAAAGGGTGCTGCAGTGATACACTCTAAAGTGCTGTTAGAATAGAATCTTGGTTCTGCCATGCCATGACTAGAATCATGTCATTTGCATGTATCATGTACCTGCATCCATGTAATCAGCAACCAACAAAAACCTGTATGTCTTTCAGACCGCAAGGAATTACTAAATATTAACACACTTTTTACAAACATTAGACATACTCTTAGAGCAGGATGATTTCTAAGATCCAGTTGATACTTAAATTTATTTGCAAAGCATAGGTTTAAAAAAATAAAAAGTGACTCCTAACGGTGCTAAAACAAAATATTTCCATGAGGCAAGTAATTCTTCACTATGTTGGTATAATCCCTGATTTATGGGAAAAAAATAGCTTTCACTTTCATCTGATTATTAAATAAATGTAGTAAAACTAAAGCATAGCATTATAAACTAGTAACATTTTGATACTAACACAGTTCCCAATACATGGGCTCTTACATTTCTAAGCCTTTGCAAGTAGTACTTCCTAGGACAGGTGTCCTCACTGCCTTAGCTGTCTGGTACGTGTTCTGTAATTATCAGCTCAGGCATCCAAAGGGGTAAGACCGACTTCTGTGATTTAGAAAATGCAAAGGCAGCTTTCAGAGCATCCTCACACACTCCCACTCCTGATCTGATCCTCTAACAGCACACCTGTAACTTGCTTCCCTCTTACAGACTTCAGTATAGATGAAACTGTTTCATGCATTCATACCTTTGCCCATATTCTTGTCATTGCTGCAATGACCTTCCCACCTTGCTTCAAATGGCTTACTTGTCGTTAAGAGGCTATTTCAAGTGGTAGTGTGAAGTGCCCCTTTGTGTTAGCAGAGCATTTGGGATACCTCTATCTTATAATTAGACACATTATATTGAAATTATCTGCTTATAGGTCTGTCTCTCTCACTATACACTGACATCCTTCAGGGCTGGGATCACAGCTTAGTTTCTGAGCTCCAAAAGCTTACGACACTTCTCAGTGCACCATAAATTCAACAAATCTTTGTTGAATTTAACTGAACATAGCCTGCACTGTGATGCAATGTTGGTTTGACTTTGTATCTCTAGTGCTTGGCATTGTGTTAAGTATTATTACTCAAAAAGGAATGCTACTCTTCACTAAGAATAATTATCAACCAACTTGAAAATGTCTTTATTCTTTGATTAAAAGGGTACCATTTAGTAATACATCATAGTTTGTTAGTATAATACTTATAGTTTACAACTGATTTGAATATGAGGATATAATAACCCACTGAGAGTAATAATGACTTTCTTTCCAGTTAGGAGAAGGCAAATATAGTTTTAAAATTACATGCTTAAGAAATCATCCTAAAAAATTAAATACACCAAGGTCTGGAAACCTTACATCGAACTCCTTGGTGAGCGCAGGGTCGGGCTGATGATGCATAGAAAGGAGCTCTTTTGTAATAATTTGAAGATTTGAAGGTGAGCTATCAGCCAACATTACAAGGACTTCATAAGCCGCCAATCGGCTGTTCACCGCACTACATCTAAGAACAGAAGACACAAATTAGTTTCAACAACAAATAATCTACTTAAGTTGTTCATTAAACTAAATTAGCATTTCAAATAAAAAGTATGAGAGCTATAATCCATCAAACACGGTTAAGTCAGGTCTGATCTCAGAAAACTAATAATCTAGTAGAAAATGCTGTGCTTATTACTTAACAAAGGAACAGAAGGGTGAATATGGTTTAGAGCTAAATATCTTTTTGGTCTGATGACAAGGTGGCAAAATACTGTCATTTATGACTGCAGAATCAGAATATTCTTTAAGTAATGGATCAACAAAAATGGAGGAGAAAAACATAACTGTACAATAACAACATAGGAATAAGTATCTTTCAATTAAAGTAGGTTAAGAAAAAAGGTTTTTATAATATATCACCCTGAAATTCAAATATCTAACTGGCAGAAAAAGTAAGCTACACAAACCAAAATAGATACTCATAAACATTTTATATATGCTCACAGATAAAAAAAAAAATTAAAGTCAACTTTTAATTTTGCTGAAAAAAAAAATGGCAACAGAAACACAAAGTATGTCAAATCAGTTCACTTAGAGTGACATAATGGATAACTAGCAAGCATTCTGCAGGAAACTAAAGGCTTCCTATACTGATCCCCTTTAGTAAATTCATTTTGGAGATAGATAATAACTTCTCATCATAACCCAGGCTGATTTTGCATTACTGATGAGATCACAGGCTAGATAAGATACACAGAAAAGAGGACACCCAATCTTTGAGTGACACACTCATGGGGTATAGGAGATGTGTTCAGGAAGGGGTTATGGGGCTCTTAGATCAGCCCTGTGCCAGGCACTGAGGACAATGGCCACGGAGCTGGCACTGTTCTTTGCTTCTGGTATATAGTTCTGGGTTGCAAAAGCCAAATGGGCAGGGAGGCGCCATATAATATACGCTGAACTTGAAGTTGTTTTGTTGTTACTGATACAAGAATAGCAATACTTTTGAAAAAAGCTACTGAGCATTTAAAATCTTTCTGGCTTTAGGGTTTTGGTGGGGGAAAGGCTGGGAGTCACTGATAAATAAATACCATGCAGTACAATGGGGAGGGATAAAACAAAATGCTTTTCTATTCAAGGTACCATAAAATTTCAAGGTACCATATATGATTTAAAAAACAAAACAAAAACTTCCTGTTGATAGAGGCATTACTTTTAACAAATATAAAAGTATCCGTAAATATAAATTTCAGAGGAACTACTAGAGATTTATTTTCTCATTCACAGAAAATTAAAAACACAAAGACACACACACACACAGAAAAACACAGCTTTAATAAAATCCAAATCTTCCAGAAAAAAGAATGAGGTGAAATTAGGGGTGGGAGTCACAGCCTGAGGGATACCCCGAAAGTTCTAATGAAGGTTTATTACCTATAACAGATTCTGTTAAAAAGTAATCTCTAGATAGAGGAATATTTATATATGTTAAGATCTCTTAAAGTTCCATAAAATACTACTTACTATGTCTTGTATACATTTCAATCACCACTAAAATTATCCAAGAATTTTTTTATTGGTTAAATACCAAATCCTCAGTTTCTTCAGGATTACTCAATTAACTGAGTTTTCAAGGGTAAAGAACAAAATAAGTCAGATTCAGAGCAAATGAGATGGCGGCTTTGTAGCTGCCTCCTCTTCCTATCTTCCATAGTACAAATACCACCCACACACGGTCAAAGTTACAATGGAATCTTTCAAATTTCTACCCATGAAAATAAAATTTGATTCTAAAATCACTACTTACTAGCAGTTTCCATGATCAGAACACAGTCGCTGCCAGTAAATCACCAGGTCAATGCACTAAAGCACCTATACTTTTCTTGCAGAAGAAACCCTCAAGACTTGGCTCAGAGCCTACTCACTTTTACTTTAGACATAATTTTTATAAGCTTGGTTTCTCTTAGAAGTTGTCACTGACCAAGTTAACCACACGTTGTTATTTATTCCTCCGATGATAATTATGGTATTACCATATTTTTACACAAATAGCACGCCTTTTGCATTTCTTTGCGGGCTGCGCCCTCCCCCTGTGGGGCACCCTCACAAGCACTGCCATGCCAATCCTCTTCCACACGTTGCTGTAAAACAAAAATTAGCACAGTGCGTTTATGAAAATACCTCGCAGGGGGCAGGGCGCAGGGCGCAGCCGGCAAACAAAGGCAGAAGGCGGTGTTATTTGCATCAACAATGCAGTAGCATACTTGCTCAGCACTTACTGTGGGCCAGGCTGGTTATATGCTAAGTCTTTTTACATGCATTTCTTTATACAGTGGATAATATTAGACATACACACACAAGATGGAAGACAAATGCCAAGTTAATAAAATCTTTTTGAACTAAAGTTTCAAATTAGAATTTTTACCAAAACTGAACACAACGTGCATTTTCCATACTTTGGATGAAAGTCCTGTTGACTGATGGCGGCGCTGCCAGCTGGAGAATGACTATTTAAAATAATTCTAGAAGCTCGGAAAAGGAAGTCATCTAACAATGGTTTAATGAGTGATGAACCTGGAATAGAGCACAATATTCATGTTGAAGAGGAACACTTACATTTTAATTCAAGTCTTGAACTTTCATATCAGAGCTGCAAAAGCACCCAAAGTCACCTAATGGGAGGGCATTAAATTTAATGCTTATTTCTGAGCGCTGACTATACAGCAAGGCTCTGTGGTTCAGGACGTGGGTAGGCAGACGGGTGGGTTAGGGGACAGGGTATAAGACAGGCAAGTAAGAGTGCCTTCCTCTACGGGCTTACAACACAACGGAGGGAGTCAAGCTTCTACTTGGTATCGTAAGTGCCAAAGACACAAGGCAGAGTGGTTTGGGTGAATAGTTAGTCCAGTTAAACGTTCTGAAACTTTTTAAATCTTGCCTTCTTTAGATAAAAATGTTGAGAATCACTCTTTTCTATGTATCCCCAGTAGCCAAAAAGATTTTATAGAACTTAGTTTGTATTATAAAAGTGATAGGGTAATGTTTCGATTAATTTTCTGAGTATAATTTATAATATGAAATATGCTTTTACAAAATACATGTATACCCTAGGAGTTTCATATGTACCCTTCCATCTGGGGGTGGCAGTCGGGGTCTGCCTCCCCAGATGAGAATCACCGCTCAAAAGAAATAAGACATATAATAGATTATACATTATAAATAAAACATATAATAGATTATACATTATAAAGTACATAGCAGAAAAACAAAAGAACCCAAAAATCTACTTTGAGTTATAATTTTTACTTGGTATTAAGCTGCATGATCCAATTACTTTGAATGCTGTAAAACCCTCTATGTGATCCTGGTGAAAAAGGTAAAATACACCTTAAGTTTAGTTTGTTAGCCACTAAAATTCTAGAAATCCCTTATTGCCTGAAGGGTCAATTTTCTATGGAACATTTCAGCATCTATCTTATTTTCCCAATTACACACAATGATAATGGTAATAACAGAGAAGTGAGGTATTTGGCCACTTGGTAAGATGAAGCAATAATTACCAAGCATTTCCTTTTCTGCCCCACAGAGTGAAAGAAGGGTCTTAATAAGTCGTAAGTGCCCTGCCAATAAGATGTTGTCTGCTTCACTGGTCTCACAATCAGCTGTGCGATTAGGTTCAAAGTTATCCAGCCAAGTAATCTCATCTTCCAGCATGGTAGCTGGGCTGACTCTTAACTGCTCCATTTCTGAAGCTAAGAAGGACAAAAAGAAGAAGAAGAAAAAAAAAAATCAATTACAAACAAAGAAGGGCTTTCCTTTGTGAAATCAAAATCCCGAATTAAGCAAAGTCAAGCAAAGTCAGCCTTTTCAGTTCATAGACATCAAAAAGATTGTCATTAAGTGGCAGGTTAGAACTACAGCCTGCCAGGGGTTATGAAGGCTTATACATATTCATTCAGTCCTTCGCTCCTAAACCAAACATTTATGGCGTGCCTCCTCTGTGCGGGTTGCTGTGCTATATGCTGGGGATGTAAGATGAAGGAGACAGTTGCTCCTAAGATGTTCCAGGTTGGTGGGTGTTAGCAGACGTCCCAGGGAACGAACCCTTCTAGAGAAAGAAGTGACAGAGGGGCCTGAGGAGAGCCCATACTGCAGCAGCGTTACTCATGCCAAGGGAGGGCAGAGTTCTGCAAAGGGCAAAGGTCAACAGTGAAGCAGCCAGGGCCCAGGTTTCTGAACGACGAGCCAACCTCCTGATACCTGAGAACTACTCTGGTCTTTTCTATTAAGTATTTCACTTTCCCCTTCAAATAAGGATTTAAAGCAAAATTCTCTACTGGTGTTGCAACTGGGGAGGAGAGGAGGAGTGATCGTGCACTCCTTCCACCGTAGTATAGCGGCAAGCAAGCAGGGTCCCCATGTGGTAAGGTGGAAAGGGATACTTCAGGGTTGGCCAGAGCTGGATTGGCAATGGATATGAACCCTGTCTCTACCACTGACCGTTTCCTCATTTATAAAATGGGGCTCACACCAACAATGCACAGTGCTGAGTATAAAATACACAGCACAGGCACTGGCATATAGCAAATACTCCCCCCCAAAATGGCAACCATTGTTGTTTCAAAACATTTTACCTGAGAATTTATTTTCCCCGAACATATCTCAATCAGGGATCCTGGATCCCTCATTTGCCACTCAGCAACACAAAACCAAAAAACCAAACTAAACCCAGTGCTGCTGAGTCGATTCCAACCCATAGCGACCCTACAGGACAGGGTAGAACTGCCCCATAGAGTTGCCCTGGTGGATTCAAAGTGATTCAATAACCCTTTGGTTAGCAGCCGTGCCACTTAACCACTACGCCACCAGGGTTTCCTCAGCAACACAAGGCCTACATTAATAATTTGTTCATTCATTCTAAAGTTGCATGTTTTCCAGTCCTCAATAAGCAAAGAATACCCTCTGCAAGCCTAAGCCAGAGCACAAAATCTTGACAGCTGCTGCCCAACTCTGCTCAAAAGCCTGGTTGAAAACATGGTATTTAGAGTAGACTGAAAGATGGGCATGTAGTCCATCTACTTCTCTAGAGAGAACAGATGCTACTCCTGAATCAAGACTCAGACAGTATTATCTCAGTCTCCAACAAATTCCATTTCTTTGCTCAGAACACTGCATCCTCTGTTTTTATTGAGACACTTCTGCATCTGACAAATGTGTTTGCCTCAGGGGTGATGCTGAAGATTAGCAGTCACTGTATCCGTAAATGTCCTTTACTCGAAGACTTAAGTGCTGGGAAAAAGATTTGTTCAAAAGACGATTCTGTTTCTTCCTCTAGAGAAGGATATTGACAGCAACCAATCATATACTGTTTCCTTTTTACCCTTGACTTCTAGGAATCTCACAACCAAATTCTGACTGTGGGTGGCTTTATAGCCTGCAGTTTTTTTTTCTCCCGGCCTTGACATTCTTTTCCAATTAATATTTTTGTTGATCCTGATTTGTACTTTATTTCCTCTAAGCTGAAGTAAACTCTTGACGTAAGAAAATAGGGAATAGACTAACAACTTTTGATTTGAACAACTAACATTCTAACATTTATTTGCATTATTTCAGGGTAAGTACAGATGATTAAAATTTAAACACTCTAATGACAGAATTTCTAATATTTAAATTACCTAACACTAAATATATTAACTGACTTCATTATCAACATGCCTCAATACAGAATTCCTCTTTCCCTCTGTGATCAACCTTGTAAACTGTCAGAATTGACTATACTATCGAGAAACATCCTTCCTAACAATTCTGTATTAGTGTAATTAAAATACGAACCACTGAACAATTTTTAAAATCCACAAGTCTTCTCAACCACTTTAATGTCTGGGTGTCCGACAGAAGAGGAGTTCACTGGTACACAGGTTTATGTGCTATTTTTGAGGAAACAAAATTCAACTTCAAACAGTAATTAAAATCTTATTTATATATAAGACACGTAAGTCGGATTTACAAATGTCCATCTGGCCTTCTTTTCTAATCCCTCCCCCTTAAGCACACAAATCAAAGTCAGACATTTACTTACTTGTCAGATCATCTAATAACTGGCACCTCAGATCAAAATACTCCATACACTGAGATAACAGTCTAAAAAACAGATACGTTTCAGTTATTAGAAAATGGCTAAAGATTTAAAAATAAAAAATATTTTCCTTATAAGAACAAGTTCATAAAACAAATGAGCAAGAGAATTTCCCTAAGCATAAAAAAAAACTTTTATACTGATTCTACTTCTATCTTTTATCAAGAAGCACATTAATGACTTCACTTCTACAGATGCAGTACAGGATTAATACTGTAGAGAGAGAACATAATGTTATCCCATTTTGTACTAATGTGTGCACTGATTACATAAGGGATACACTGATTACATTCATTTATTCAAATGATCAACCAGTACTTAGTAAGCACCTACTATATGCCTGGAACAAAAAAACACAGGAGAGAGACAATAAATAAAACACACACACACACACGTCAAATGGTGACAACCCTAAGAAGAAAAATAAAGTAGGGTAGGAGGAGAAAGAAGGGGAAATCATTTTATCTAGATCATCAAGGAAGGGTTTTCTGCAGTTATAACACTTATCAGCACAGGTTTTAGAATCTGATAGTTCTTGATTTTAATCCTGGCTTCATTATTCATAGCTGGGGTCCATGGACAACTTATTTCACCTCCAACTCTCAGTTTTCTTGATTTTTAAAACGCTTACTACAGTATTAGAAACACACACACATACACAAACACACATAAAAGAGGCTCAAGCATGGGCTAATGATGAGTGTGCATAATGAACCAAGGATTATTTTAAAAATGAAGATAACAGTACTGCCAAATTCATTTGGCTGTTGTGAGGATCAAATGATAAATATATGCAAAGAATTCAACATGCTGTGTGGCACACAGTTAGCACAACGTAACTGCTATTATCATCATCATCACTATTATTATTAAGGAAAAATATGTACCAAACTTTGGTATTTAAAAAAAGTTGTAAAATGAAAACACATAAACAAAAATTCAATTTTATATAAAATTAAACAGCTCTAGAGTCAACAGATTTTTAAAAGACATTCTTAGAGAGTATGTATTAAAAAACTCATCTAGTGCTTTCTGTTTCTTCCCCAAAGTTTAGAGGAAGCTAACATCAAATCAAATTCCTTTTTTTCCCCATGAACGTATATGCCACATTTTCTTTATCCATTCATCTGCTGATAAGCCCTTGGGTTATGTCCACCTTTTGGCTACTGTGAATAATGCTGCAATGACTACATGTACCTTCAAATCAAATTCTTAATATTTAGTTATATTTAATAGTCTTGTTTTTACAATAAGTACAACAGCTTGTTTCTTAGAAATGGCTTAAATACTTTCACTAAAGAAAAATTAGTTTTACAAATTAATGAAAGGATTATCTGATTTAAAAGAAATTTTATCAAGGAAAAGTTAGAAATCTAAGGTCAAAAAAAGAAGTTTCTATAGCTTCTAACTCAGATGCCTTTACTGAAAAACCATTCTCTGGCATTTGGTTTTGCACCATAAATGAATTACTCTTCATTATCAGAAATGCATAGCTAATATCTTACTTAGGTTAAATCTTGGTGGTAAACTGGAACACAATTGTAAGTTTTGGCTAAACCTTTAACATTTAAGTTACCCTCAACAATCTTTAAGAAACCAAAATCCTGACTTCTTTATTTGTAGACCTACAATGTTAAACTAGAAGGTTAAATATTTCAAGATAATATTTGTGTTGAGACTTAGATATGTGGGCCACAAATCCTCATAATCAGGAAGTGCATGAGAACATAAATATCAATATACACACTTAATTCTACAATGACAGCTTGCAAATAGATAATATTCTAACTCAGTTTCAGGAAATTCTGCAGATTATACATCTCATATCTACAAAATTTAGGTGTTATAAAAAAAAGCCAAGGGTTAGATGCTTACATGTTAGGAGTCTGGGGTAGCCCTGACACCTCTTCCCTCCCAGGGCTCTAATTTATAAAGCATGGACACAAGGAAAGTACATATCGATTTCACAGATCTCTCTGGTATCTTATAAGCCCCACAGGAGGGCTCTCTGGTGAAAGCTGAGTTGGAGAAAGTGGCTTAAACTTAAGGTTGAAGTGGTACCTCCTACCTCCCCCCCTGGACCTAGATCAGGGCATCCATGCATGTAGACTAGCCTGTAGAGATGAGACGGGGCAGAAGAACCAACTTACCCAAGTGATTTTATAGCCTGGACCATAAGCCTTCCTACATGCCCAGGTACATGTAAAACTAAGAATGAAAGCTAGAAAGATAGCTACAGACATGGACTTATAAAGTATGCTGAGCCGAGAAAGTGATGAACAACGGGACAAGGGCAGTGCCCTTTACACAATTACTCAGCTCAAGTAACTTCAGGCTCTCACCAACCAGGTGAGCTCCTCCTTCTCTTTGGGTTAGGTGGGCTAGGCGGAATGGAGATGGGGGGAGCGAGTCTGGTAGTTCTTCTTCTAACTCTCCTATCCTGAATTTTGGGGAGAAAAACAGAAATGCCCTCTTTTAGGGCACAAATAACAGAGAAGAAGAAAGGAGAAATTCTTTTGTCATCTCAGTAATGTACTCTGGACTTTAGGGGCGCAACACAGAAATCATTATTTTATTCTTTCTGCCTTTCTTGTAACTTCAGCTTTTCTATCTTTGTTACATACCTCTGATTGACTCCTCTCATAATACTGGTTGGGGACCAGAGAGGCAGCTGAGCCGTGAGAATGACACCGAGGAGAAACTGATTGGGCTTCTGTACATCCGGATAAGCTGAAGTGTCTGTCTGACTAAGAGTATATAGTTGATCACAGGCAACACGGCGAATCTGAAATTACATTATTAGTGGCAAAGGACACATACTGATCAACGTTAAAGAATGCTTAAAAAGGGCCTTCCTCCAAAGCCCACGTTACTTACTCATTCGAGTTATTGATGGATACCTACAAAGTTATGAGAGTTTCAATGGTAAAGTTTCCATTGAATAAAACAGGACTAACAAAAAACAAGTGTGTTTTGGGAACTGATTTCCCACTGTAATTACTAATCTACCTTCATCAATAGGTGCATAACTGAATCTAAATGAAAGTAAGAAAAAACGTCAAGTGTTTACAAAGTTAATTTTCAAGGTCACGTAAGAAGTTAGAATTTTAAAATCTAATGAAAGTTCATGGCTTAAAGCTGGTCTTTCCTGATTTTGGCCAACATGCTAACAATGCCAGCTGTCCTTATGAACTACAGATATTGAATATTGGCTGTGTAATTTTATTTGTTATAAACAAATACAAATTATTTTTTTTAAATAAAACCCAGATATTACACCATTGGTCTCTTGCTAATCATAGCACTCATCTCATAAATTGGTGGAATATCTTGGAGGTAATGGAAAGGAGGGTCAAATAGTCTTACCAGTCACTGTGCCTTCAGAGTGGTCTGAGGCCCCATAGGTCACCCTGAGAGAACTAAATGCCATTCTTTCTGTACTCCCCACAGTTTCACAGGTATTCAAGGGAGCCCAAAACAGAACAGGGCCAAAGGGATTTTTATAAAGTAATTAAAAAAATTCCTACCTCAGCACTTGGGGATCCAAGTAGAATATCGATGATAAAATCAGCAACACAGGGCAAGTTATAGAAAGATGCTAACAATAAAAATAAGGAGAATTGGGCAGGGGAGGGGAGAATTAAGTTAGGCAATACATTAAAAAAATATGAATAAGTTCCTAGGCTTAACTTTAGCTTTTCTTCTACATGGAAATCAGAATTCAGGACCTTCTACAATTGTTTCCACATCTGTCAATTTATCCCACGAAATTCTAAGGTGCTCAAGAGTGGGAACCATGTCTTAGTCATCTTTATACCCCCACATTTCAGCATAATACCTTGCACATACACTGACAGAATAAATATTTATTGCGCTAAACAACTATCAATACTTGCTAGCTGGAAAATGCATCCTAAAAGAAACTTGTTAGTTCTGTCAAGTCAATTTTCAACTCATGGCGACCCCATGTGACAGAGTAGAAGCGCCCCATAGGGTTTTCTAGGCTGTAATTTTTACTGGAGCAGACCGCCAGGTCCTTCTCCCGTGGAGCCACCGGGTGGGTTCGAACTGCCAACCTTTTACTTAGCAGCCGAGTGCTTACCCACTGTGCTACTAGGGCTCCTTCAAAACAAAACAAACAAAAAACCAAACCCACTGCCCTCGAGTCAAGTCTGACTCATAGTGACCCTACAGGACAGAGTAGAACTGCCCCACAGAGTTTCCAAGGAGCGCCTGATGGATTCGAACTGTCGACCTTTTGGTTAGCAGCCACAGCTCTTAGCCACGATACCACCAGGGTTTTCTAGGGCTCCTTAGGGAAGTTATAATTTTTTTAATTGATCTGAAAATATCTGTAAACTAAACAATTTAGGAATACTGAACTGAGAGTATGGTGTATGTTGAAATGCGTTTCATAACGACTTATACTTCTCATAAACCCCCAAAAGCACGTGTGCTCAAAGTAAATAATTACGAACGGTATTTTAATATTCCATAATGTTTAACTTTTTCTATACATTTACCCTGATTATCTTTACCTCTCATTTATGCAATTAGCGTGCATGCTATACTAAATACATAAGCATCACCAAATGTACGTTAACAAGCAGTATGAATCAGTTACAATAGTTAAAAAGAGTAAAGCTCCTATGTGTTGGTACAATTTTTAAAACTTCATTCCTGAATACTTACTGAGGGCTTACTACACACCAAGCAGTGTTTGGGTGCTGGGGTTCAGCAGGGAACAAAACGGGAAACAGTCTGCCTTCATGGATCTTACAGTCTAGCTTGGAAGGGTTTGATGACACTGAACATGATAATTAAGTAAATTATATTGTATGTTACACAGTGATAAGTGTTAGACCAAAGGGAGAGTTATGAGTTTTTTAAAGGTGGTCAGAACGTCTAAGAATGTGACATTTAAGCAAAGACCTGTAGGAGATGAGAAGAGAGCTGTGTGGATATATGGGGAAAGAACATAGTGGAAATAGGGAATAAAGAACATAGCAGAAATAGGGAATAAACTGCAAGGTAGAAGCAGGAAGATGAGTTAGGGCACTACTGCTATAATCCCAGTAAGAGAGGACAGCAGTTCAGAACAGTGAAGGTGGGACTAAGGAGCGGAATCTAGATATAGTCTGAAGCAGGATGTGCTGACAGATTAGAAATAGGCGTGACAAAAGCAATCAAGGATGACTCCAAGGTTTTTGGCCAGAGCAACTGAAGAATGAAGCTGCCATTAACTAAAATGGGAAATCTCTTGGGTGATACGGGTGAGATCAGTAGTTCAGTTCTGGGCATGTTAAGTTTGGGATGTCTAGTTGATATCCAAGTGGATATAGATCCAAATTTAAAAGCTGTCAGCATATAGAAGGGATTTAAGGCTGTCAGACTGAATAAAATCACTAAGAGAGTGAGTGTAGACAAAGAAGAGACGATGGCAAAAGACTGAGCCCTAGAGTGGCTCTAATGTTGAAAGAACAATTAGTAATATCCCCAGTGTGCCAAAGCAACAATAAAAATGAAAGGGCAAATCTTAAGTTGCATAATCTTTAATACTGAGTCACTATCAGTTTATACATAATTTATCAACCTATTCTATAATCTGGAAACCCTGGCGGCACTGGTTAAGAGCTATGGCTGCTAAACAAAAGGTCAGCAGTTCAAATCCACCAGGCGCTCCCTTAGAACCCCTATGGGGCAGTTCTACTCTGTTCTATAGGGTTGCTATCAATTGGGATCAACTTGATGGTAATGGGTTTTTCTTTTTATTCTATAATTTAAGAAGCAGTAAATCTGGATTGTTTAAATTCCTCAACCCGATAGTAAGCTATTAGAAGGCAGACACATGCCCTTGGTAATATTTACTGTGGGATTTTGTACACAGAAGGTGCTCAACAAAGACTTGTTCAGTTTTAACTACTCTAGCACTTACTTAGTCCACATGTCAACTCCCCCCCCCCTTTTTTTTCATTTCTATGAATATGACCTTATCGATGGAGAAAGGTAAATAATTTTCAACAGAAACCTGGCCTTTCTCTAAAAGTGATTAATTCCAAGTAAGCCTGTGGCATACCCAGCTGCTGGCTCCGAAGCTGTAGGCACGTAACCAGAAGAGACAAAGCCTCTCCAGCAATCAGTGAGTCTTTGGTGGATACAGACTGCTGTCGAACACAGATTCCTGCATGCAGGGCTACTGGCTCTCCTTCACTCCCAGAGCTGCAATTGCTTCCTGAAAATAGGCAAGCACAAGTTTACTGTGGACCTACAGGAACTGTGCAATATTCCAGTATCTTTTTAACATGTTCCAGACTCCTCATGTGACACAGTTCAAAAAAGCACTTTGTACTTTAGTCTAAGAAACCAGAGAGATGTGATCACGTTATTTCAAACACCGTAACTTCTCTGTACATAAAACACATTTGGAGGCACTCAAAATTTATTT
This sequence comes from Elephas maximus indicus, assembly GCF_024166365.1. NCBI lineage: Eukaryota > Metazoa > Chordata > Mammalia > Proboscidea > Elephantidae > Elephas > Elephas maximus. The sequence goes on from NC_064821.1 coordinate 98,621,544, forward strand.
ACAAGGCAAAACTAATTTAAGGTAATGGAACAGCAGTATAATTTTGGCGGTATGAGGGAGTCCTCTGGGGCTACTGGAACTGTTCTCTATCTTGTATCTTGCTCTATGTGAATTACATATATATAAAAACCTAAAAATCCTGTATACTTAACATTTCTGCACTGCATGTATGTCACATATTTTAAAAACTTTTAAATTATTAAAGCATTTATAAGCACATAGATGGAGCAGGAAAATCAAAGGAAGCTTGGAAATAAAACTTATGAAGGCCTAACAAAAACTGGCTAAACTAAGAAAAGACTGTTTTCCAGGTAGGAATTCTAGATGAATCTGTATTACAGCCAAAATTATTCGTTTCATGGCACTTATACTCAGCCAAGCTAAAAACCCTGGTTGGCTTGGTTTCCCCACTTACTCCATGTGTTTATAAATTCTTTCTTAAAAGAAGTATGACGTACATATAGTAATGTGCATAAATCTTTAATACAGCTTGGAAAATTTTTACTCAGGCTCAAAAGCAAGAGAAAAGGCTTTCTCCTTTTTATAACTCTGACAAACCCATGAACAGATAATTAGTACAGCTATTTCTTGCTCCATGTTTTAATTACTTTCCCTATTTGATCAATACCTGAACTGCTGAGTCTGTTTCGAATTCCAGCAGGAAACAGAGAATTACTTTCTTTAATTGGTTGGCTACTCCCAACAAGGTCAAGGCGTCCTGCAGCTGCAGCCCATGATAGTCTCATGAAACAAGCCACGGTAGAAGTGAAATCACTTACTTCCATTGTCTAAAAGAAGTTTGGAAAGAGTGTTATGACAGAAGGCAGTACCTGGGCACATTCCATTGACTCATATAACCTTTTTACTGGTCTCGATTTCATGAGACTCTTTTCCCTCCAAGATGGTCCATAAGCACAGCCTTCTTCACACTACCACACTGTTCAAAAGTTTTCAATGTCTCTCTCTTACTCTGAAAACAGAGACTCTGATCTCCATACTCTGGTCTCAAATTACCCTTCATCAATTTTATTTTTAACTATTTTCCCTCTTCCCACACGCTACATTTTGGCCTTCATGAACTACCCAGTGACGTCCCATACATGCTCTGGCTTTGTCTAACTGTGCTCATGCTCTCCCTTGTTGGAGTTCACAGCTCTCCTCTCTCCAACTATGTCTTCTCTCTGCATATTTAATTTCTATCTATTCTTCAAGGTCTAGCTCAAATGCCACCTCCTACTTTAAAATCGTCGATGGCAGTCACAGTTGAAGGTGATGATTCTACTTCCTTTGAAGGCCCACAGGACGTTTCCTTTATAGTTCTCTCATAAAACTTGATACTTTCTCCCTTGAATGATAGTTATTTCCACACTACTGGCCTCTTTCTTACTCACCGTAAGTTCCTGGAAAGCAATATTCATGTCTTAATCATTATATATTTGCGCAGTCCCCATACCCCCCAGCCAGAGCCTTCTAAACAGGAGTTTAAAAATTCTTGAATACACAAATCACTTACTTGTATTGCAACCCGTGCAGCAGGGATAATTTCCTCAACTCTAATAGAGGACCTATCAGAAACTGACAACTGTCGGTAGGATGACTTCTCTGGGGTACCACATAAGGACATCTGCCTGCTTGTCTGACGGCTGACATTTCGGAATGGGCGAGAAGAAAGTGCTTCTATGCCATCTTTGGTGAGGTCTTCATCTAATAATGTGGGCATTGTTTGTCCAACAAGTAAAAACCTTAAAATGAAATAAAAAAGTGGGCTTATTCTAGGTTATTTCATACTACTTAAAAATGACAGGGTTTGGAAAGAAAAATAAAGTATTGCTGTGTGAGACTAATGCAATATATTTACATACCTTGCAAGCTGCAGACAGATGGAATAAACACCTTGCCTGGTTTCATAGTCTACTTCTGATGGGATGGAATCCCTCTGCATGACATTTACAACCAAACTTAAAAGAAAAGAAAAAAGGCAGGATATTCAAGACCTCCATTCCTTTTATAGGAAATTTTCCATAAGTAATTTAATTTAATTAGTCGTAAGTGTTAAAGTTTCTACAAGATCCTCAAACATAAATGGACCATACCTATTACTGCCACAATACTTTTCTATGATATCTATAACCTTTGATGATCTACTTAGAATTGGACTCCTTGCTTAGCCAAAAAGATAGCCAAGATAAGAGCGTTTTGGGTAGTTCCCCTCTCACTAAGTGGTTTAAGTTCACTGAACAACCACTGCCTCGGTAGTAGTAGAACTATCAATTCAAAAATATATCCAAAATTGGTATACTCAATCAAGTTTGTTTCTCACCATGTCCACTACAACCTATGTTACTACAAAGGCTTCCTAACTGGTCTCCCTGCTTCCACTCTTAACTTTCCCTTCTCCAAATCTATTCTTAAAAGATCAACCATAGTGATGCTTTAAAAATACCATATTTTTACATAAATAACATGTGCCTTCTATGTTTGTTTGCCAACCGTGCCCTCTCCCCTCGAGGTATTTTCATAAGTACCACTATGCCAATATTATTTCATATGTTGCTGTGAAAAAAAAATTAGCTTCAGGTGATGGAATTCTGTGTGATTTTCATTCTCTTATTTTTATTTGCCAAAGTCAAAGTGTACTTTTGCAGTAGTAAAAACGTTTCCACTTTAAAAAAAAAAAAACTTGATGGGGGTGTTAGGACTTACAAATTTACACACATGAAAAATACCAAGATATTTAAGTCATGCTTATTTCTCTGAAGGGGCCAATAAATTGAACTTGAGTTTACAATCACTAAAGAAGAATAACTTAAAAAAACTGAGCATAGTGCGCTTACGAAAGTACCTCACAGTGGGAAGGCATGGTTGGCAAACATAGAAGTCGCCTGTTATTTGTGTAAAAATGCAGTAAGTCAGATCATGGCAATTCTCTGCTCAAAATCCTCCAATAGCTCCCTACTTTCTACAGATAAAAAAGAAGAGTCTTCACAGTAGCTTATAAGATCCTACTTACCCTGACCTCTGTGATCTCCCTGACCTCATGTCCCACCGCTCTCTGCCTAATTCACTCTGACCCAACCATACTGGCTTCCCGCTGTCCACCACACCAGTCATGTCTCCACTGCAGGGTGATGCACTCACTTGTGGCTCCCAGGTGTTTCCATGTCTTGCTTTGTTTCCTCACCTCCTTCAGTGTTGTAAAATATTACCTCACCAGTGAAGCTTTCCCTAATCGCCCTATTAGAAAGTGCAACCTTCTCTATCACCCCTTCCCTATCTTATTTTTCTCTATAGCTCTTATCACCTTCTGATATATGCTTTTACTTATTTACTGTCTGCCTCCCTCTCTTGACTGTAAGCTTGAATGAGACAGGATTTTTGTCTATTCGCTGCTCTGTTTCTGGTGCATAGAACAAAGCCTGGCACCGGAACTAACTGACATACAAAAATTCCAAACCACACCAATTGCCGCTGAGTCGATTCCAACTCGTAGCAACCCTATACGACAGAGTAGAACTGCCCCCATAGGGTTTGCCAAGGCTGTAAATCTTTACAGAAGCAGACTGCCACATCTTTTTCCCGTGGAGCAACTGGTGGGTTTGAACTGCCAACCTTTTGGTTAGCAGCTGAGCCCTTAACCATTGTGCCACAGGGCTCCTATACAAAAATTAGCCAAAAGAAAAATGCCTTTACTACCACAGCTCTGTAACTGAATGATGTAAAATGAACTTCTACTATGAACACCTCTACGATGCTGCACAAAGAATAAAACTAGATGTGTATTAGACCTTCCACACTGCTTGTGAATTCTTTTAGCTCCCATTTCCGTTTCCCATCCCCTTTATCTCTTCAAGGTCCCTACCAGCTTTTCTTCTCATGACCTCCAAACAGGAGTCCTTCAACTATCCTTTGCTTAAACTTCAAGTTGGCCTTCACTTCTTCTTAGCCCAGAGGAAAAGGCAGGCCTACTCCTTTCTAAAGTAAATCTAGATGGCGCTTTTTCTTTTATCTTTCCTTTAATCCTTACTCTTTTCTTCTTTATCAGCTCCCTCTAATCAGCCTTCAGTGAGATCCAAGTCTCCTACAAGCTAAAATAAAAACAAAGCAAACTTTCTCCTCAGTTATTGTTTCCTTCAAGCTACCAACACCTTTTTCCCACTTATCTCAAAGCAGAGATTTCTCCTTACTGACTCTACTTCCCTTCCCTACCTTACACTTGCCCCTCAGCTCTGGCTGGCTTATGCCGGCTTTATTTACACTGATGCCTCTCCCAAATCTCTAATACGATTCTCTACTTCTCTCCCTTCTCTCCCAAGCACCATTTCCAAATCATCTGCTTCACACGACTCATATGCAATCAAATTTACTTCTCTTGCTCTCCTGTTTCCACCATCCTCCCAAAACGTGGTCTTATTTCCATAAAAATACACCATTTACTCCCTTCTCCCAGGCTAGAAACCACAGAGACATTTTATAAATATCTATCTCATATCTAACTAAAGACTTGTTTACTTTACCTTATAAATGTCATTCTGCCATTGCCCTTAATTTAAGACCTGCTGTCTCTTCTCTGGAAACCCTGGTGGCATAGTAGGTAAGTGCTACAGCTGCTAACCAAAAGGTCCATAGTTTGAATCCACCAGGTGCTCCTTGGAAACTCTATGGGGCAGTTCTACTCTGTCCTACAGGGTTGCTATGAGTCGGAATTGACTCGACGGCACTGGGTTTGGTTTGGTTTTTGGTCTCTTCTCTGGACCGTTTTCACAGCTCTTCACTCTTCTCCTTGCTTCCAGTCTCTCCCATCTCTATTCATCCTCTCCACTGCTGTCAGAGTAATTGTTCTAGATAATTCCTTGCTTAGAAATCTGTTTTTCTATGGTCTAGGAGAGAATAGCCAAATTCTTTAATGTGCCCCTTCCTTATAAACTTCTTTCTACTATCCTCTAATGCAGCCTTCCTATAGTTTCCAGGACAGGCCGTGCACCTGATTACTTTTACTCATTCTGTCTCTCTCCCTCTTCCCTCCCCCAGTCTTAGAATGTCTTTTCCTTTCTGATTTACCTAAGGAATTTCTACTCATTTCCCACCTCTTCAGTTCAATTGTCAATTCTCATCAAACATTTCCTAACCTTATTACTCCAAGCAGATTTAACCGCTATTTTATTTTCACCCCCAAGCCCTTTTCATAAGTATCTTTTAAAATACTTATAATATTGTCTAAGCATATTATTTTTCTTTGTTCAACCATGAGCATCTCAGGGGCGGGCATATCTAATTTATCTCTGAATCCTCGGCACTAAGCAGCACTCCTTGCACAGTATGGATTACTGGAAGTCAAGTTCACCTTCTCCCAAACTAACGTGGGAATCAAAAGAAACAGATACAATCTCCTGACCTTTACTCTTTTTGAGAATTTCCCCCACTATCAGGGGAAAGGCATTTGCTTCTGTAAGTTTCTTAGCTAATCAAAAGTTGTAAAATAAATTAAAATATTCTGAAGGACTGAAACATCCTTCCTTCTTCGTATAACTCTCACAGTGCTTCACTTAATACCCTGTAGGAATAAGCAAGTCTTTGCAGAACAATCTAACTAACACACCTACATCCACTTTATGCAACTCACATAAAAATATATTGGAACTCTAACCTCAAACCTCCCGCTTTGAGGAAGTTCTCACAGAATGATTTTGCACAGCTCCTTGCCATGTCATCGTCGGCTGTGGGCATGAGTTTAGAGCTTAGCACCTAGGAAACAGGTAAGCACAATTAATCATCCCATTTTCAGGAGATATTATCCCTTCACTAAATACAACATTCAGATGAGTAAGAGCATCTTTAAATGCTGCTACCTTTTTTCCGGAAATATTAAGGGGTTGAAGTTTCACAATAAAAATAATCTCATTTTCTAAATTCTATTTACTTAGCAAGAACAATCTTTCTGTTCTGAAGAAAGCTGTTGTGCTCTTTTATGAAATCAGTAAATGTGAAAGTCTAAGGCCCTCAGGTTTAGGTAAGAACAGATAACTTTACGTGATACACTATATATGTTCTTGAAGAAGTATATAAACCAAAGTTTTATAAATCTGTTGCTGTCGAGTTGATTCTGACTCATAGCGACTCTATAGGACAGAGCAGAACTGCCCCATTAAGGTTTCCAAGAAGCGGCTGGTAAATTCGAACTGTGACCTTTTGGTTAGTAGCTGAGCTTTTCACCACTGTACCATGAGGGCTCAAAGTTTTATAAAACAGCCTATATATTAAAAATGCTAACTGAGCTCCCTAATAATGACTTTCACTTCTATTTATTGAGCACTTCCAAAGCTGTAATCTTTACAGGATCAGACTGCCACATCTTTCTCCCATGGAGCAGCTGGTGGGTTCAAACCACCAACCTTCTGGTTTGTAGCCAAATGATTACCCACTTTGCCATCAGGACTCCTATTAATACCTATCATTTATAGAGCACATTTACAGAGTTTTTCACATACAGGTAGTCCTTGACTTATGACGCATTTGAGTTACAAGAAACCACACTTACAACTGTTTGTTATTTTTTTTATATCTTATTATTAGTAACATGTATTATATACAATGTTGTAGCACACAATTGGCTGGCGTTACCATTCTCATATGCTCAAAGATCAGATTTATAAAGATACTTAAAAGGCAATAATAATGAAAACTCAAAAAAAAAAAAAAAAGAACTATTTGACTTAGTCTGAATGGACTTATGATGGAGTTGTGGGAATGGAACCTCATCGTAAGTCAGGAACTACTTGTATACAATCTCTGCTGGCTGCATGAGAAGACAGGGAAGTAGCCTTCATCAGTAGCCCTCATAGCACAGTGGTTAATGCTCAGCTGCTAAACGAAAGGTCCGCTGTTCAAGCCCACCAGCCACTCCTCGGGAGAAAGATGTGGCACAGTTTGGTTCCATAAATATTATAGCCATGGAAACCCTATGGGGCAGTTCTACTCTGACCTATAGGGTCGCTATGAGTCACAATCGACTTGACGGAGTGGGTAGGCATAAGACAAACTGCTTAACATGCATTATTTCTTAATCTCACTAGGACTCACATAATAATCATACTATAGTACAAGACTACAAATCTAGCTTATGCTCCAGTTTTACCACTTAGTAGCTGAGAAACATGATTTTCCCTTTTGCCTCAGTTATCAGCAAAATGGGGACAGTATATACTAACTCAGAGGACTATCTGGATTACCTTGAGATGATAATGTTACCATGCTTACCAACAAATTCCTCATAGAGCTTCATTAACATCAAGAACCACCATGTGTCTGTCAGTTTGTCGTACTGTGGTGGCTTGTGTGTTGTTATGGTGCTGGAAACTATGCCACTGGTATTTTAAATACCAGCAGGATCACCTATGGTGGACAGGTTTTAGTGAAGCTTCCAGATCAAGACAGACCAAGAAGAAAGGCCTGACAATCTGCTTCCAAAAATTAGACAATGAAAGCCTTACAGATAACATGATCGCAGATTTGGCACAGGACTCGGCAACATTTCCTTCTGTTATACATACAGTCGCCATGAGGTGGAGCTGACTAGACAGCAACTAACAACAACATCAACGAATTATAGTACCTTTAAAAAACATTAGGATGCATTTAATAACTTCTGAAAACTCAGCCGTTGAAACCTCTACGGAGTACAGTTCTACTCTAACACACATGGGGTTTGCAATGAGTTGGAATCAACTTGAAGGCAACCAGTAACAACAACAATTATTTATTTAGATGCTGTTCTGCAAGCTTACTAGTGCACATAAGTATAAACCAAAAAAAATGCAGCATTTCGGAAATAACAAAATGTTTTAATTTATGTTCTTTTTTATTCAAAACTAATTTTCCAACGAATCATTTTATAATAACAGAAATCTGTTTACTTATTTCTGAAAGCAAGAATCTGAAAAAAACTAAAATGGATCTATCAAACCAAAAATGAAATGAAATTAGGTTTCTTACTTCTAAGTTGTAAAGCACTCTGAAGGTGGACATTCCCGGAGCAAAAGATCGAAACAGACTTTCTAAAATTGAACTGGCACTTGGCTGATGCTGTTGCTTTGAAGAGAGGGAAGGAGATTTTGAAGACTGAGAACTTGATTCAGATAGCAATGTTTTCTAAGTTTAAGAGAACAAAAAAGGAATACATGGTTTAAAAGCACAAATTAAAGAGAAACAGATCCCAGTACATATTCTAATATTCTTCTTTAATATAAGCTATTTAGAAAATAAAATGAAAAAAAAAAAATTGACCTAAAACCACATCGCTATAATAGCAAAACATTAAACATTATCAGACAAATTGTAAGTGATTGACAATATTCAAATACTATATGAAGACCTTTGAGAATATATTCTAGGTAACACCAGCAAGGCCATTTTAATCTGATTGAGTGTTTCAAAATTTGCACTTCAAATACCAATAATAAAATTATTAAAAATTACTGAAGAAGTCTTGAGAATTTTTTAAAGTTAAGATTAGTGATGTATTTCATAATTACATTAGTTCTCTTCTCCCCCAAATTAATACATAAACTACACGTGACAAGACTATCAGCTCATCTAAATGTCAACACCTGAAATATAAAATATACAACTTAGCAATACTACTAATTTTGTTCTAAATGAATTTATTCTGAGAACATAATTAAATAATGTTATACAGAAAACACAATTTTAATATATATATATAAGACCCTTAAGGACCAACATTCTAAAAATTAAACAAAATGAACTTAAAATATCAACTGTGAAAAAATTAAACACTAATCCATTTATGCAAGGAACTCCAACATATGCAATGATCAAATTTAGAGAGAAATCATGACACAGAAGAAAAACATCTCGAACGAACCAGAACCAGAGTCTGATCACAGAGAAGTCGTTTTCTCTCTTTGGGCTTTGGTTTCCTAATAAATATCATGAGAAGGGTGGAAGTAGATGATATTAAAGGTTCTTTCAGTTCTAAAATATGATGTCCTTATCTGCTCTACTAGGTACTTTAAAAGCCAACATGAAGTCCTGATTTTCATTTAGGGCAAAGGCATTTTTCAGAAGAAAAAATTTTATGAGAAAGGTGATATCACATGGCCTGAATGTGATTTCATGTTGAATGTTCACAGAATCGTGGTATAAAGCTTCCATGCCGGTTACTTAACTGTCCATGACACTCATACCTTTCTTCCCAAAGAATCAAGTTGATCAAGGGCTTCCTGAATGGCTGGATCAGTGGGTATCAAAAGCAGAAGCTTTCGTACTCGTAGAGTTATCCTGAAATTTTTCAAATAAGACACAGTTTCATTAACAGTCATTTAGTAAAGAATGTTAGGCAAATTACATTTCAAGTGAAAAGCTGGTTGATTCCCTAACCTTAATAATTTTCTCTTTTAAGTTCTACAAACATTTATATTTACCTTGGCTCCTCTAGATTGGCAAGCTGGTAAAGCATGTCAAATACATTGCATACAAGTGCCATTACAACCCCAGGGAGGGACTTCTCCTAAGGGAAAAAAGCAAAACATAAATATGTGTTTATAAAAGAATCCTCTCTCCTTTTCTAATTGATTTGCAAACAATAAAAGTACTGGTTCTGAAATCCTGGCCACTATAAAGCCTGCGGGGAGCACAACCCTCACCTGCGTTCAAGAGGAACAGATGGGAACAGAAGAGAATGAGGGAATCACTGTTCTACAGTGGGTTTATCGCCTGGTCTCTACCTGCCCGTAAAGGGGTTAAGGGCCCAAAAGATAGGTGGCAGAGAGAAGTAACACAAAGGGCATATGGAATTAATACAATAGACAGTGGGCGCCACTGAAAGCTGATTGTAGTTCGTCTGGAGCGAACAAGGTAATGAGTGATTTAAAAACAACATTACAGTAATACGTAAACACGTATATACAGTCACAAACAACATATAGGTATATATGTAATTTAAGTTGATAAGAAGTTACCCAGTTGTTTCCTAAAGATAAGGAAAGACAGTATAACTGCATAGAAGAGATTCAGACGTGATAAAAGTACTATTTTCTGGCTATAAAGGATAAGAGTCACTGGACGCCACTGTGGAATGTTTATACAGGAGAAGATGCTTAATAAACTCAGGATAAATATGAGAATAGTTTAAAAATATTAAATTTTAAGATTCCTGTTATTAAGTAACTGCCACGATACCACTCTGAGTGGGATTTCTTTCTTAAATTCTTGCTACACATAAGTAGTAAAAAACCAAAAAAAAAAAAAAAAAAAAAAACCAAACAAACAAAAAAAAGTAATACTAATACAAAACCTGAAAAAAGTTCTTTGACATCTATTGTAAAATTATGCACTGTAAGTTACAAAGATACAGTCCCACAAAAGTCTTATATTGGAATGCAAGAAATATTATGTATACAATAATCGTGGGGGTGCGGGGGGGAATCCAAACCCTACAGGTCTTTTGGTGCCCTGGTAGCACAGTGGTTAAGAGCTCTGCTGCTAAGCGAAAGTTGGCAGTTTGAATCAGCTCCTTGGAAACCCTATGCAGCAGTTCTATTTTGCCCTACAGGGTCACTATGGAAACTCTGGTGGTGTAGTGGTTAAGTGCTACGGCTGCTAACCAAAGGGCTGGCAGTTCAAATCCACGAGGCGCTCCTTGGAAACTCTATGGGGCAGTTATACTCTGTCCTATGGGGTCGCTATGAGTCAGAATAGACTCGACGGCACTGGGTTTGTTTTTTTTTGTTTTGGGTCACTATGTGTCAGAACAACTCAACAGTAATGGATCTGGTTTGGTGTATAGGTCTTTTAAATACCTTTTCTTTACAAAGGTTTGGTATTACCTTGCATTTCTAGACTGTAAAAGCCTAACGAGTCTTATTCAACTTTGTAGCCCTGGTGCCAAGTTCAGCTCCTGACATAGAGAAGGTACAAAATAAACAAACAAATTGATGGATTCATGAATTAATTCAGCAAATACTAATTGAGTACCTACTATACTCTAGGCACTGTTTTAAGTTCTGAGGATATAGCAATGAGCAAAACAGACAAATTCTGCTCTCATAGAGCTTATGCTTTATTTACTGAGGAAGACAGACAATAAACAAGATAAACAAAACATATAGTATGTTAAAAGAAAAAGTAGGGAAGGAAAATGAGAGTACAGGGGTAGCGGCTGAAAATTTAGACAGGGTTGCCGACGAAGGCCTCACTGAGAAGGCAACATCCGAGTAGAAGCTGAAGAAAGTGAGAGTGAACCACCTAAATATTGAGAAAGAGCATTCCAGTCCAAGGGAAGAGCAAGTGCGCAGGCACTACTGTGTCTGAGGACCACCTGGAGGCCATACGGATTGAGTGGAATGAGTGAGGGGAAGCTGGGAGGAGACAAGCTTAGACCAGGTAGGCCCTGTGGGTCCCAGTAAAGACTCTGAGTGAGAAGGGACTGAGAAGGGAGACTGGAGCTGAGGAGTGACATGATATGATTAATGTTTAGTAAGACCAGAAGCTACTGGCTGCCATGTGGAGAAGAGACTGAACTAGTATAGAGGCAAAAGCCATGAGAACAGTAGGGCACTACTGAAACACTCCAAGGAGCAATGATGGTTGCCTGGATGGATGTGGAAGCTGTGGAGGTAGAAAAAAGCAGCTCAATTCTGGATGTATTTTAAAGGTCGAGTCAAGGATTTGCTGATGGATATGGGTGTGAGAAAAAGAGACTCAAGGGTGACACCAAGGATTTTGGCATGAGCAACTAGAAGAATGGGGATTCCATTAACTGAGACAGGGCAAGATTGTGGGATGAAGAGGTTTGGGGTGGGGGCAGGGTGATAGGGAAGAGGATATCTGGAATTCAGTTTGGAATGTATTACAATGGGGGCCTGATTAGACATTAAGAGATATTGAGTAGGTAGATGGATTCCTGTATTTAGAGTTCAGAATAAAGATAAAAACTGGGCCGTTATGAATGTGTATATAATCTATAAAGCTTTGTGACTAGATGAGATTACTAAGAGAATGAGCACAGTTAGAGGAGAGGGCCAAGGACTAAGCCTGGGAACTCCTCTGTAGAGATCAGGGAGCTGAGGAGACAAAAAGGGAGCAGCCAGAGACAGGAGGAAAGTCAGGTGAGTCCTGAAAGCCAAGTGAAGCTAGTGTTTCAAGTGCAGTGACCATATGCATCACCTGCTGCTGAAATGTCAAGGAAGATTAGGAGTGAGAGGTGAAGGTGACAAGATTACCTTGAAAGAGCATGACTGGCAAAGGTCAAAAGAGGATGGCAAAAGAGAAGTTGCAAACACTGACTGGATAACTCTTTCAAGGAGCTCTGCTGATTTGGGAAGGAGAGAAAGGGGCAGTGACTGACAGTGGAACTGGGGTGAAGAAAGAGTTCTTTTAAGATGGAAGAAATAAACAGCATGTTTGAATACTAAGGAGAATCACATAGTAGAGAGGGAAAATCAATGCATCAATGAAGAGAGATGTATGAGAGAAGCAGCAAGTGGAAAGGCAGAATGTTCTGTGATTCAGAAGAGAAATTATACATCTTCTCCCAATTTAATCCCAGCCCTTCTCTGTGACAGAGTATTGAGAGTCAGGACTTGTCTGAGAGGAAAGGACATATTATTCAGATCTATATGGCAAAATGATTATTAAATTCTTGTTTTTAAACTGGAATTTATCACTCAGTACCTGCTCCATGGCATATGATGAACTGAAAACCCCACTGCTACTGCTGCTGGAACTGGTTGAGGAATCTGCTGAGCTCCCAGATGGGGTCCCGCTGCCTGAAGTCTTTACTGTGAGGACTTGTTCATCAGAAAAGCCCAGTTGGTGGAGTAGTTTTTGATCTTTATTCACTGTCAGCTGCAAAAAGTGGTTTCTTAATTATTGAGGGGGAAAGGCACAGGGAAGTATTAATATCAGGTTAAAGTGGCAGAAATTGTTTACTGAAGCCTACCAGACTATCATTTGTAAATATTTGTATATTATCCACAGGAGAGCACAACTGCTTGGCTATCTTCCACCGGACACTCCCTATGGTTTCATTACTGTGAGCCTGTAAAATAAAACACTGTCATGAGATTATATGTCTACTTATTCATTTAAACAGCTGTTAGTGAGCATCTACTATATGCCAAGCACTATTTTGGAAGCTGGGAAACACAGCAGAAAACCCAGGGTCAAGAATCCCTGCCTTTGTAAGGTTTTCTGTCTGCTTATAAGTATAGGGTTCTATTCTTACTCCAGTCTCTCCCCATCACACACAGAATAAACTCTCAAGTCCTTCTCAAGGCCTCTGGGGCCTGCCCACTGCACTGTCTTCTCCTTCCCTTTGTGGCTGTGCTCTAGCCACCTTGTCGCTGAACATGCCAGGCAAACTCCCACCTCAGGGCCTCTGTACCTGCTGCTCCCTTTGCTTGGAATGCCCTGCTTCCAGATTACCTACAGGGCTCACTCTGTTACTTCACTCAAATCTTTGCTCAGCTGTCATCATATCAGGGGACACTTTCCTATTCACCTTTATCTAAAATGATATTTCATGAATACCCATCACTCTCTACCAATTTATCCTGCTTTACTCTTAATGCATTTATCAACACTTGACACTATACTGTGGTTGTCAGTTGCTGTTATGGATTGAACTGTGTCCTCCGAGACTATGTGTTGTAAATCCTAACCCCTATCTAGGCAGTCCCCGGGTTATGAACCAGCTCCATTCCTAACTGTGTTTTTAAGTCAAATGTGTAGGTAAGTCACAACAGGTACACACGGTTCTTATTTAGCCTTACTTTAGCACAAGAAAGGAGCGCTTGGTGGCTGCAGTGGCTAAGAGTTTGGCTGCTAACCAAAAGGTCAACAGTTCAAATTCACCAGCTTTTCCCTGGACGTCCTATGGGGCAGTTCTACTCTGTCCTATCGCGTCGCTATGAGTTGGAAGACAGCAACAGGTTTGGTTTGGTTTTCGGTAGTGCAAGAAATGGCTCAAAGCCTTTTCAATGATTTAAAAGCTGCAATGTGCAGCAAGTGAAGGGATTGTGATGATGAATCTGTTTTGAGTAGGGGTTGGTTCAATGTTTCAAAGAGAGGGCAAATTTACATAACATTAAAGGCAAGTACGAGTTGTCCCTTAAGTCAGACATTCATAATCTGGGGACTGGCTGTACCTGTGGTTATAATCCCATTTGGGAATGAGTTTTGTTTATGTTAGTAAGAAAATACTAGTGTAGGTCTGTCTTAAGCAAATCTCTTTTGAGATACGAAAGATTAAACAAGCAAGTGAGCAAGCACAGAAGAGGGAAGACACATGCCATGCCACATGAAGATTGCTGAGGAGCAGAAGCTCCAAAGAGACAAAAACCTTCCTCCAGAGCAGATAGAAAGGAAGCCTTCTCCTAAAGCTGGCACTCTGAATTTGGGCTTCTAGCCTCCTAAGCTCAAGAAAATAACCTTCTGTTACAGCAGCACTAGATAAGCAACAGTTGCCACTGAGTCAATCCCAACTCGTGGCAACCCCATGTGTGCAGAGTAGAACTGCTTCACAGGGATTTTAAGGTTGTGACCTTTTGGAAGCAGACTGCCAAGCTGTCTTCTGAGGTGCCTCTGGGAGGGTTATATACTTACATATACATCTGCTTGTATCTCATCTCCTTCATTTCATTTTTTATTCTAAATTTGCTTACCAAACAATTTTAGAATAGCCAATGATGCAGCTATCACAATTAACACTGTTCTTATAAAAATAACAAGATAAAATGAAAATGGCTACAGAGCTTAAAGTAAACCTACCTCTACAGTGAAGGTATCTTTGGTAGACTCATAGGTAACATTAAGAGTTAAAAGATGTCCATGAAATGAGGCACCATGAGGTAGAATAGTTCGTGGAACAGAGTAAAAATCCTTGAAGAGGATACAATAAACCAAACAAGTCAGATACAGTGCCACTGTTAAACATCACAAAAATACATATCTAACACATTTAGTCTAGTAATGTACTGAATGAAGCTGCTTTAAAGGAAGAGAGGCTTACCTCTATAGTGATCACATAGCGTTCTGCCAGAAGCAGCAATCTCTCAATTATTACAAGTTTAGTAGACCTAAGGATTAAAAAAAAAAAAAAAAATTTTTTTAACATATATGAGATGAATTGCTGACTTGAGCTCAATTCCAATCTTTTTCACCAAAACCACAACCACAGTTAGCACTCATTGGTCAAAGACTGAAATTCGCAGACTAAACTTCCCTTTTATCCAACAGGGAGGTGCTTAAGCCACGTCACAGCTGTAGTGCACATGCAGGATAAGGAAGGAGAAGCCTGTCCCTCCCCACATTTTCTTGCTTCTTCTTTTTTAAACAGTTGTTCCATGCACAGAGGATCTGAGTCTCTAGGCCTGTTTGTATTAACTCACCCAAAATGAACACACACAGTGAGTTTGACTCTCATAATCTCACAGCTAAAATATGCCACAAAGCCCTGTAAACACACGGAATCTGACAAAGTTCTGAGCTGCCTGAAAATAAGAGGACAAATAAAGACCGGTAGGTATACCACAAGTAATGAGTGCTGCCTGTTTTCATCAGCCTAAGGATGAGGGTGAAGGGAAGGATAAACAATTGTTCATCTGGCTTAAGTGACTGTTATGCATAGTTAAAATACGTAACAATTTGTTATCCCAAGGGTTTCAAAATACTTAAGAAATCAACACACACTGGGAGATGCAACCATCTCTGGAACAAGAAACAAACACAGTGGAGTGTTGAGCTGTAACAGACTGAAAATGAGACTCAGCGTCTCTTTTGGTTGAAGCTTATGGAACTTACTTATTCATTTTGAAATTAAGAAGATTCTAAGAGTCAGCAATTATATTATAGAGTTGCAGCTCCATACTGTATTTCTAAAATTGAAAACAGGTACTACCACTTTCTAGCAATTGGTCTGGTATGCTGATTAGCAGTACTGGGAATTTTACTTTAAAAATGGTTGGTTAATCGCAGAGTTCTGTCAAACACATTTAACAGAGTTCCAAATCCTTCCAATCTACTGACAAGAACTAGAAACTAAAACTCAGATGAGAAGATCTTTAGGATATCTAAGGGCCATAGGTAAGTGAATGCACTGATGAGTGAACTGTTTTACTCGCCTCAACAGTGAACTAAGTCACAGACAGCACTGTGAAGTACTGTACTGATGAGAGAGTGAACCCTAGCCCCCTCCTTCAAAAGCTGAAACAGTTCTTTCAAAACTACTGTAATGACATAAACTATAATGCCCTAGTTCAAATTCGACTTTGAAATTATATATTCTGATTAATTCTCGAGGTGTAATAAGAATATTTAAAAACTATTATGTGATTTTGCTCTGTAGTCAACCAAATATAAAAAGACTCAGAATAAAAGGCATTTAGTAAAAAGAAAAAAAAAAAGCACAGTCATCTAAAGAAGTAGCAATCCGATGGTTCATAAATCCATGTCTATTCTGGTTTATAAGACAAATAAACTAAGGAACTAGATCACGGAGATGGACCACATCTTACAAACATGTAATAAAGGAACTCTTTAACACACATTCTTAATGGAAGTCTATTTGAGGTACACTTTCATGAATGTGGGAATGCAAAAGTTCATATTAGTGTTCCCATCATGAGTTGAATCTATAATTACTTTCTGCCATTTTAAAATGAGGTCTGAGAAGCTTGTGTTTTATTGGGTTCTGTTACAGATTGGGAAACTCTGGTGGCGAAGTGGTTAAGAGCTACAGCTGCTAACCAAAAGGTTGGCAGTTCGAATCCACCAGGCGCTCCTTGGAAACTCTATGGGGCAGTTCTACTATGTCCTATAAGGGTCACTATTAGTCAGAATTGACTCAACGGCAATAGGTTTTTGGTTTTGTCATGGACTGAATTGTGTCCCACCAAAAATACGTGTATCAATTTGGCTAGGGAAAGATTCTCAGTATTGGGTGACTGTCTACCATTTTGTCATCTGATGTGATTTTCCTATGTGTTATAAATCTTACCTCTATGATGTAGATGAGATGGGATTAGCAGCAGTTATTTTAACGAGGCAGGACTCAATCTACAAGATTGGATTGTGTCTTGTGCCAATCTCTTTTGCAATATAAAGAGAGACGTGAGTAGAGAGACATGGGGACCTCATACCACTAAGAAAGCAGCATTGGGAGCAAAGAACGTCCTTTGAACCCAAGGTTCCTGTGTTGAGAAGCTCCTAGACCAGGGGAAGATTGATGACAAGGGTCTTCCTCCAGAGCTGACAGAGACAGAAAGCCTTCCCCTGGAGCTGATGCCCTGAATTTGGACTTGTAGCCTATTACACTTTTAGGAGAATAAAATTCTCTTTGTTGATGTCATCCACTTGTGGAATTTCTGTTATAGCAGCACTAGGTAACTAAGACAGCTTCTTTCACAATAACAGAAGTAGCTATGTAAGACATATACACAACACTAGACCCAAGAGCAGTGTAGTACACATTCTTCTCCAGCACACATGGATCCTTTTCTAGAATAGACCATATTCTAGCCACAAAACAAGCCTCAACAAATTAAAAAATACTGAAATAATACAAAGCATCATCTCAGATCACAATGCTATATAATTAGAAATCAACAACAAGACGAACAAGGAAAAAAAATCAAATACTTGGAAAGTGAACAATGTCATGCTTAAAAACCCCACTGGGTAACAGAAGAAATTAAAAATGAAATTTAAAAAATTCCTAGAATCAAACGAGAATGAAAATACAACATACCCGAACCTTTGCGACATAGGAAAGCAGTTCTCAGATGCCAATTTATGGAAATAAGCACACACATCAAAAAAGAAGGGCCAAAATCAATACCTTAACCCTACAACTCAAGCAAAAGAAAAAGAGCAGCAAAAGAACCCCCCAACCTCCACAAGAAAGGAAATAATAAAGACTAGAGTAGAAATAAATGAAACAGAAAAACAACTGAAACAATCAACAAGACTAGAAGCTGGTTCTTTGAAAGGATCAATAAAATAAACAAACCACTGGCCAAAAGAAAAAAACAAGATACAAATAACTCAAATAAGAAAGAAGATGAGTGACATCACAACATAACCAACTGAAATAAAAAGGATCATAACAGATTACTTCAAAAAATTATACTCCAAAATTTGAAAACCTAGAAGAAATGGACAAATTCCTAGAAGCACACTACCTACCTAAACTAACACCAACTGAGGTAAAAAATCTGAACAGACCCGCATAAAGAGAAATTGAAGAGGTCACCAAAAAAACTACCAACAACAACAACAAAAAGCCCTGGCCCAGAATTGGAGAATTCTATCAATCATTCAGAGAAGAGCTGACACCAATCCTACTCAAACTATCCCAAAACACAGAAAAGAGAGAAATACTCCAGAATTCATTCTATGAAGCCAACACAACCCTGGTACTAAAACCAGGAAAAGACACCACTAAAAAAGAAAATTAAGGAGGAATATCCCTCATGAACACTGACGTAAAAATTCTCAACAAAATCCTAGCCAAAAGAATCCAATAGCGTATCAAACAATGCATCACAACCAAGTGGGATTCATACCAAGGATGCAAGAATGGGTCAACATTAGAAAAGCAATCAACATAATCTACCACATAAATAAACAAAGGAAAATAATCACAAGATCATCTCAATTGATTCAAAAAAGGCATTTGATAAAGTCCAACACCTATTCCTGATAAAAACTCTCCTCAAGAGAGGAACAGAAGGGAAATTCTCCAGCATAATCAAGGGTACATACACCAAACCAATAACCGACATTATTCTCAATGGAGAGAGACTGAAAGCATTCCCGAGAAAGGGAACCAGACAAGGATGCCCTTTATCATCATTTTATTCAATGCTATATTGGAAGTCCTACTCTGAGCAGTGAGACAAGAAAGGGAAATAAAGGGCATCGAAATTGATAAGGAAGAAGTAAAACTAACCCTATTCGTAGATGATATGATCCTATACATATAAAATCCCAGAGAATCCAAAAGAAAGCTACTGGAACTAATAGGAGGATTCAGCAAAGTGGCAGGGTACAAGATCGACATACAAAAATCAGTCGGATTCCTCTACACTAACAAAGAGAACTCTGAAAAGGAAACCAGGAAAACAATAGCATTTACAATAGCCCCCAAAAGATAAAATACTTAGGAATAAACCTAACTAGGGACTTTTATACCTTATATGACTTATACAAAGAAAACTACAAAACACTACTGTAAGAAACTGAAAGACACCTTCATAAATGGAAAAACTTACCATGCTCATGAATAGGAAGACTTAACATTGTGAAAGTATCAACACTACCCAAAGCAATCTATAGGTACAATGCAATCCTGATCCAAATCCAACAACATTCTTTAATTAGATGGAAAAACTAATCACCAAATGTATCTGGAAAGGTAAGAACCCCTGGATAAGTAAAACATTACTTAAAAAGAAGAACAAAGTAGGAGGCCTCATACTCCCCGATCTCAGAACCTACTATACAACTATGGTAGTCAAAACAGCCTGATACAGGTAGACGACAGACACAGAGACCAATGGAACAGAATCAAGAACTCAGAAATAAATCCATCCACCTATGGACACCTGATCTTCAACAAAGGGTTGAAGTCCATTAAATGGGGAAGAGACAAGTCCCTTCAAGAAATGGTGCTGAAAAAACTGGATATCCATTTGCAGAAAAATGAGACAAGATCCATACCTCACCCCATACACAAAATGCATCAAAGACCTACATGTAATATCCAAAACCATAAAGTTCATAAAAGAAAACATAGCGATAAAGCTAGCGGCCCTAATTTATGGCATAAATAGAATATTGAACATTAACTAAAAATATACAGACTTCAGAAAATAAACTAGATAACTGAGGCCTCCTAAAAATTAAATATGCTCAACAAAATACTTCTCCCAGAAAGTAAAGAGAACCTACAGACTGGGAAAAAATCTTTGGCAATGACATATCTGATAAATGTTCAACCTCTAAAATATACAGAAAACTTCAACAACTCAAACAATAAAAAGACAAGCAATCCAATCAGAATATGGGCAAAGGACATGAACAGACGCTTCACCAAAGAAGACATTCAGGTGGCCAACAAATACATGAAAAGATGCCAGGCCCCAACCCCCTGCCCCCCGCCCACAAAAACAAAACAAAACTCACTGCTGTAGTGTTGATTCCAACTCATAGTGACCCTACAGGAGAGAGGAGAACTGCCCCATAGGGTTTCCAAGGAGCGGCTGGTGGATTCAAACTACCAAACTTTTGGTTAGCAGCCAAACACTTAACCACTGTGCCACCAGTGCCCCCATTAGCCATTAGAGAAATGCAAATCAAAACCATGATGAGATACCATCTCACCCCTGCAAGAATGGCACTAATTGAAAATTCGGAGAACAATAAATGCTGGTGAGGTTGTGGGGAGATTGGCACTCTCATACTCTGCTGGTGGGAATGTAAATGGGTACAACCACTATGGAAAACAATGTGGCACTTCCTTAAAAGCTAGAAATAGAAATACCATACAATCCAGCAATCTCACCCCTAGGAATACATCCTAGAGAAATAAATCTGTCACAAAAATAGACACATGCACACCCACGTTCACTGCAGCATTATTCACAATAGCAAAAAATTGGAAACAGCTTAAGTGCCCAACAATAGATGAATGGATAAACAAATTATGGTACATACACACAATGGAATACTACACAACAATAAAGAACGATAAGGAACAATGATGAATCTGTGAAACATCTCACAATGTGGATGAATCTGGAGGGCATTATGCTGAGTTAAATAAGTCAATCACAAAAGGACAAATATTATATGAGACCACTATTATAAAAACTCAAGAAAAGGTTTACACACAGAAACCATCTTTGATGGTTACAAGAAAGAAGAGGGGAAATCACTAACTAGATAGTATGTAAGTGTCAACTTTGGTGAAAGGAAAGACAACACACAATATAAGGGAAGTCAGCACAACCTGACCAAGGCAAAGGAAGACACTTAGAGGAACACAAGGGAAAAAAAAAGAAGAGGCAACTACAATAAATACTATAGCATACACAACGCTACAACAACGGTAAAAACAAATAATAACTTACAAGCAGATACACAGGCAGATACATATGCTGGATGGGGGAAGAGGGCATATAGGAGTATACCCATGTACATATATAGGTTAGGCTGTGGTTATTTTTATATACATATTTGTATGAACAGCATGTATATTCATATATTCGATAGAGCACAAAGGAGGCACAGTCATAGGAGCTTCCTAGACACATCCAAACACCCTGAGCGACCAAGTTACTGGGGCTGAAGGCTAGGCACCATGGTCTCAGGGGACATCTAGGTCAACTGACGTAACATAGTTCATAAAGAAAATGTTCTACATCCTACTTTGGTGAGTAGCATCTGGGCTCTTAAGAGCTTGCCAAACGCCATGTAAGATACATCTGTTGGCCTCATCCCATCCACAGCAAAGGAGAATGAAAAAAACAATGATACAAGGAAATTACTCCAAAGGACTAATGGACCACATGTACCACAGCTTTCATCAGCCTGAGCCCAGAAGAACTAGATGGTGCCTGGCTACCACCACTGACAGCTCTGACAAGTATCATAATAGAGGGTCCTGGACAGAGCGGAGAAAAATGTAGAACAAAATTCAGATTCACAAAAAAGACCAGACTTACTGGTCTGAAAGAGATTGGAGGAACTCCTGAGACTATGGCCCCCAGACAAACTGCTAACTCAGAACTAAAGGCACTCTTGAAGTTCACCTTCTAGTCAAAGATTAGACAGGCCTATAAAACAAACAATAACACGTGAGGAATGTGCTTCTTAGGTCAATCAAGTATATGAGACCAAATGGGTAACACCTGGCCAAAAACAAATCTAGGGAGGGACACGGAAAAATGGATGAATGGAAACAGGAACCCAGGGTGGAAAGGGGAAGAGTGCTGACACATTGTGGGGGTTGCAACCAATGTCGCAAGACAATTTGTGTATAAATTTTTGAATTTTATAGCTATACCATACTCAACTCGTTTTAAAAAAGAAGATGAAGAAGAACGTGGGCATTAGATACTGCTTCGATTCCCTTTCTAAAGGAAAGCTTTAAAAAGAAAAGAAATACCTCTCAATTATAAATGAAAATACAGTCATTCCAGGAGCAGAGAAAGTCTATACTTAGAGAGTACCCATCACCAGAGGGCAGCAGAGCAAGGCACAAAAAGTGAGCCCTTCTTTGAGCAAGAGCCAAAGATTACTGGGCATCATTCCACTTGGGCTGCTTATGGGCAATGAAAGGACTCTACAGCCCCACAAAAATGTTTTATTTACCTCAATCTATTGTTCCTAAACAGTCATTGTTTCTCCTTAACTTACCAATGAACCAGAGCAGACACTGAACTCAGACTTCACTGGTAATATTTGCAGTAATTAAACAGCAATGTGGTTAGGTAGAATGTCAACATTTACAAAGTTTTTGCTAAAACTTAGTCTGAAAAATAATTTTAAGTAAATATTTTAACTGACAATGCTTACTTTTAATTACTCAACATCTATAATGCATAATTCTATCAATATCTTCTACTTCATTTTGCTTACCCTGGTTTTGACTATTCATAGAGCAAAGTTACAAGATGTCTAAGCAAGAAAATATTTCAAACTTGAAAAAAATTACTTAGTACAATGAATACTTTTATTCTATCCTAAAAAGGAGGCTACCTATGTTAACAAGAATAAAAGTAAAATGAATTCAATTAAAAAAATACAACAACAAAACTTGTCTCCTAGGAGAAAAGCATAGAGACAGAGCAATACGTGGGTGGTTCAGATGTTGACTTATACATTTTCAAAAGTGACATAGATTTGTCGGTGCATTATAGGGAACATATTATTTTCTTGGGATATGGCTGTTTGTAAAATCTGATATACAATGAGGAAATCAATAGTTGAGAGGTCTCCATAGGAAAAAAGGCAGCAATTATTTTTAAAATTGATATATACATTTATGGGTTGTAGAAGTAGCCATTCGTTTTCAGTTCTGTAATCACTTACCTATATGGAGACTGAACTGATGTTGCTACAGTTGGCATGGCGGTTGCTGTAAGCATTTTTGTTGCTCTGGTCACAGCATGCGTTAGAGTGGGGCCACCAAGTGCTGAGCTGGCTGCCTATAGAATATGAAACAATCATTCTACCTCAGGGTTTGTCAACCTCAGCTCTAATGACATTCTGATTAGATAATTCTTTGTTGGGTGGGGTCTTCTGTGCCTTGTAGGATGTTTAGCAGCATCTCTGGCTTCTACCCACTGGATGCCTGTAGCTATGCCCCCCCCCACTCCCAGTTGTTGACAACCAAAAATATCTCCAGACACTGCCAAATGTCCTCTGGGAGGCAATATAGTCCCCAGTTAGAACTACTGTTCTACATATAGAATCACTTA
This sequence comes from Elephas maximus indicus, assembly GCF_024166365.1. Classification (NCBI taxonomy): domain Eukaryota; kingdom Metazoa; phylum Chordata; class Mammalia; order Proboscidea; family Elephantidae; genus Elephas; species Elephas maximus. The sequence goes on from NC_064821.1 coordinate 98,645,045, forward strand.
CATAGTTCCTCAATTAGGGGTATGTGAATAATTTTTTTTTTCTTTTATGATAACATATTGGATGGAAGCCACTGACAACTTGGGAAATCCTGTACAGATTCTAGCAAATATTCATCACCACAAAGTTTAATTTATTAACATATTGGGGCAGTAGCATTTTATGCTTTTGGAATACTCTTTATTAGATATATAAAGTTTAAACAAGCACAAAAAAGAATGAAAATGAGTGTTTAATTCTTTAACCATAATGGTGGAAATAAGGCATTGGGAATATATGAGCTAGCATTACATAGCAATCTTCTAAAGGACAAAGACAACCAATAACACCTACTACTGAGTGTCCTGTTGTAGTCTCTAATATCATTTATGATATAAGCGAGGTGAGACATAGGGAAGGATAGGAAAGGAAGCAAGTGCCTGTATAAAAGTCATGGACAGACAAAGAAAGGAGAAAAAGAACTGATTAGAAATATGGACTCTGTAACAGACCTGTTTTCTGAAGACAGTTCCTATACCCAAAAGGGGAGAGGTGTGTGGAGTGAGAAGAGAGGTGGTGGAGATAAAAGAAAGGATTTCTTACAAAATACATTTCTATATGGGGGCATTAAGGCACATATCTGTTCCCCTTACCACAATATTGTACTATTTACAAATTCTTCAATAGGACCCAGCTGTAAACAACAACATTACACACTATCTCAAAATATAAAATTATATGAGGAAAAATATCAAGCATTTACTTCAAAAACAAGTTAAATAAAGGAAATCAGAGTCTCAGAGAAGAAACCAGTCTACAGGGCTAATAACCTACACTAGCCACAGCTTCATCTACCCTGAGACCAGAAGAACTAGATGGTGCCAGGCTACCACTATCGACCATTCTGACCAGGGCCACAATAGACGAGCCTTGATAGGAGAGAAAACATGGAACAGAACTCAAACTCTTAAAAAGTCCAGGCTTACTGATCCAGTTGAAACTAGAAGGTACCCTAAGACTACTGCCCTGAGATACTCTTTAAACACTGAAGTGAAACCATCCCAAGGTTACCTTTTAGAGAAGTCACAGACTGGCACACAAAATAAAGGATATTACTTTGTGTATGGTGCTCTATTTTAAAACCATCTATATGAGAGCAAAAGGTCAACAATTACTCTAAAGCAGAGAGAAGTTGATAAGGGTGCTGGAAAGGGAACAACCACGATGCAATTAATAAGAATGCTGACACACTGTGAAAAATCTAACTAATGTTACTGAACTACTTATATAGAAATTGTCAAATAGAAACCTAATTTGCTGTGTAAACTTTCACTGAAAACACAATAAAATATTATTAAAAAAAAAAGATTAAATAAAAATTTCTACTCACTTCTAGTCTTGTGTAGCAATCAGCGATAAATTTCTTATGTAAAGATACTGAATCCTAAAAGTAAGAGGTATGTGGAAATTAAAATTAGCACTTTGGCATTTAGTTTTAATCATTATTAAAGACAAAATATCAAAATAAAGAAGCCAATTTTCAGGCATGCCAAGGATCATAACTTATAAAAAAAAATATTTACTTTTCTGCTTTTTTATGTATGATACCCACCTTCTTTAACCTAGGATTTAAGTTAATATAACTATAGCTTATGATTAACTGAATAGCTTCATTAGCAATTTCTTCATCAGGTGATTCCATTGCTATCTTCCAAATGAAATCCATTCCTATCAACTCCAGCTTTTCCACATACTATTCAAAAGAAAAAAATAAATCATATAGCACACCAAGGTCACAAAACTACAGACAATTATTTTCTGCTACATCGTGAGTCCATACCTCTTAGGTTCAATATAAATTTAAGCTACAAAAAGCCACTGACATGTGAAATAACTACTGTACTGACATGAAGGTTTAAAATAAAAAAATAACCATCCACAAAAACAATGGGCAATCTCATGTGAAGCAGGATAGGTAAGGAGATTTTCTCTAGACATCCTTAAACCCAAGATGGACAGCTACCCGCACAGGCAATTGAAGCAGAAACGCTGAAAGAATGAGATGGGCACTATTCTTCATGAACTTTCTTCATAAGGAAATGCAGTCAAGTCTGAAGAGGTTACTAAGCCTTGGGGCTCAATATGGTCTTCCCAAAGCTCAGTTAAAAACGGCAGGAACCAGGGCCTACAACATATTGTAAAAAGTGTTACCACTCCAGGAAGCCAGGCTCTGATTGAAATGGATTTGGAAAAGGAGTTATTTTCTGGCTTTCTTTTTTAAGGTGCACATGTACATATAAACACAAGCTCTATACATTTTATCAATCCTTTTTTCCTGTTTCATTATCTGTTTCTAAATATTTATCCCCAAATCTTTGCCACTACTATTCCAAAATTCAAGATTTTGTTACTTCTTAAGATACATGTGAATGCTGGATTTGCAGAGTTGGAATCTTAGATAGAACCGTCCCTGTTCTGCATTCATTAAGTCCCAGGAGGCCACTGGCTGCCCCAAGATCAGCAAAAGCAAAGAGAGTGTTTTCAGAGGTCAACTGTGTTCTCCCAGGCAGTCAGTGAGGTAGTGTGCCAGAGAAGGAACTTACCCATTACACTCTTAAGGGAAGCTTTGTCTCCAATGCAGAAGATGGCAGTCAAGAAGATGCTTGTTCTTTAAAACACATGCCTTCTCTCAATTATAATACATGATTTTTTGTTTTTTTCTGAATATCAAGTTTTACCAGATAATTCAAGTTACCTGATTTGGTTAAGCTATAAGAATAGTGTACTTACCAACTGAGCGCCTTGTCTTTTCAATCGATGATCACAGAGATTCACATTTTCAAAAAAAGTCTTAAATAAGTTAAAACCTGAAATTGTAGAACTTCAGATAAATTCATGGACTCTAAGTAATACAGATAATCAAAAACTCAAAGTTTATCAAAGACCTAAGTGTAAAAGCTAAAACTATAAAACCCTAAGAAGAAAACATGGCACAAATCTTCATGACCTTTGACAAGGCAATGGTTTCTTAGATACAATACCAAAAGCAAAGCAAGAAAAGAAAAAAACTGATAAGACGTCATCAAAACTAAAAACTTTTGTGTATCAAAGGACCCTAAGAAAGTGAAAAAGACAACCCACAGGATACAAAATATTTGCAAATAATATATCTGATAAGCAGCTAATACAGAATATATGAAGAACTCTAATAACTCAACAATGAAAAGATAAATAACCCAATTAAAAATTGGCAAAAATCTAAATCATTTTCCAAGGAAGATATACAAATGGCCAATAAGCACATGAAAAGACACTCAACATTATTAGTCATAAAGGAAATGCAAATCAAAACAATGAGATACCACTTCACACCCATGGGATGGCTAGAAGAAAAAGAACAAATGTTGGCGAGGATGTGCGGAAACTAGAACTCCTGTACATTGCTGGTGGGAATGTAAAATGGTGCAGCCTCTTTGGAAAATGCCTCGGCAGCTCATCAAAATGTTAAAAATAGAGTTACCAGCAATTCCACTTCTAGTTATATACTCAAGAGAAATGAAAACCTGTGTTTACACAAAAGCTTGTACATAAATGTTCATAGGAGCATTACTGATAATAGCCCAAAAAATGAAAACAACTGAAATATTCATCACAAATGAATGGGAAAAACAAAACGTGGTTTATCCACACAATAGAATATTACTAAGCCATAAAATAAGGTACTGATGCATGGACTAGCCTTGAAAAAACTATGCTAAGTGAAAGAAGTCAGACACAAAGGCCCCATAGTGTATTTCATTTACATGAAATGTTCAGAACAGGCTAATCCACAGATACAGAAAGCAGGCCAGTGGTTGCCAGAGACTAGGGAAAGAGAAACGGAGAGTTACTCCTGACGCTGACGCGTATGGGTTTTTTTTTGGAGGGGAGGGGAGGGAAGGGAGAGAGTTTGATGAAAATTTTCTGGAATTAGATAGTGGTGATGGTTACATAACTTGTGAATATGCTAAAAATCACTGAACTGCACTCTTTAAAAAGTGAATTTTATAGTATGTAAACTATCACAATTAAAAATTCAATTTTAAAAAAAGCCCAGAAAGAGGATTTCTATACCTCGACAAATTTTTACCTTAATGAATCATTCTTGTACTAAGTAATTAATGGAAAGACAGTTTGGAAATTTGCACTATCAGGCCATATAATTTAAAATTTAATTATAAGTTACCATTATGCAAAAGGGGGTTTATCTGTATATGTAAATACACAGCAGTGTCTTCATATGGGAGCCCTGGTGGCACAGTGTTAAAGAGCTCGGTTGCTAATCAAAAGGTCAGCAATTCAAATCCACCGGCTGCTCCTTGGAAATCCCATGCGGCAGTTCTACGCTGTCCTATAGGGTTGCTATTAGAGTTGGAATCAACTCGAGGGCAATAGGTTTGGTTGCTGTTTTTGTGGTCTTCATATGCGTAGGAAAAAGGTAAAAAGGACATTCCAAACTGTTCGGTTGTTTCTGAGATGTGGGACTAGGGGGAAAGGGAAGAATAAAATTTCGTACTTGAAAGAACTGAAAAGCGATTTAAGTTTTTCCTACCATTCATAGTGATTTCATACGACTCCAACTTAAGGATTTTCTCCTTGAAGAGCTGCTGCTGAACATCACTCTCGAGATCATGCTGCCCTTTTGTAAACCATTCAAAACACATCTGTGGATTAAGACAAATATGACCCTGTAACTCAAGTCAACTTCAGGCAAACACATATTCCACTTTGGGCAAGTAAAGGTAAATTATTTTGAATACTTTAAAATTTACGTTGCCAAAATACCACTTAAAACTGAAATGCTTGGGACTCTGGAGCGAAATGAAGCAGCTACTAGCAATCTTTGTCCCTTAGATAATGAAAAAATACACTCATACTTTTCATTGAGTTTTATATTTGGGCTTTTCCATTAGCATTTATTAACTCTTACTCTGTGCCATCTTTAATCCTTTCAACAATCCTATGAGGTAGTTAATATTATTCTGTAAAATGTGATGAGGAAACAGAAATTCATGGTTAGAAAACCTCAAAGCAGTTGTTCTGCTCCTGGTCTAGCCTGCTCCCAGTGGTCTAATGATATTTTTAATAATGTATCTAGGTACTGAGTCTTCTTTGGCGCTACTGGGGTATAACATCATTACAGGTACTCAAAGGTTTCTGCTGGTGAATAAAACTCAGTTTTATGGGAAGAAAAAAATTAAAGATATTCCTAGAGCTCTTTAACTGTACTCACTTGGCTAAATTTGCTATTTTATCCAGAATGGTATGAAAATTACCAAAGAGTGCATACATTTATTTATATCAAGGATATATATTATATATTCTTTTAGCGCTTATGGTTACTGATCTGTTACTATAAAATGTTTATTTACGTACATTAAAAAGTGATTTGAAATGATGAAACACGTGACACACACAAAAATGTAAGATATTTAAGTTTTCACTGCTGCCTCACTTTATCCACGATAGCACCTTCTTACCTCTCTATCTAATTCACAAACATCCTGGCCAGTCACAAGACATTCCCAGATTTCCTTGGCACGATTCCAACCCAGATAGAGAGTAGCTTCTTGCAAGAAAAATGCCAGAAATTTTAAATGTGCCTCTAAATACTGCAAAAAGAAATAATGCTAATTAGTTAACTCCAGGCATTCATACCTGAAAGCAAAGTTAAAAAAAAAAAAAAGAAAAACTTTTAAATTTTAGGAATCATTTTAATGAATGTTTTTTCATATAACAGGGTTCAGTGAATGTGAGCACACTCTGTTTATAACAGGCTGACAGTACAGTGTAGGTATTAAGAAGCTACTTCAAGTCTACTGCAAATTCAGCCGATTTTAGATGTCGCTAAAATGTAATTTCAGCAATTTCAAAGTAAAACACCATAAACTCACAGCTGGTGATGGAGCTTTTCTATATATATATTTTTTTTTTTAAACAATAACATTACCAATCAATTGATGTGAAAAACAAAACTCATTATCCACAGAATTATTATTTCAGATCAAAGACAAAGAAAAGGTGTTTATTATGCTATCATACACAATTCTTGGGTGATTTACTGAAAGATTTAACCACACTTATTTTTTCTAAACTTTTATTTTGAAGTAATTATAGCCAAGGTACACAGCTGTTCCACTGCCCTAAGCCTACCTCATGCTGCTCCTTTATAGTCACACTCAACAAATACTAACTCTACAGTTCAAGGGCAAAAAGGTCAAATGAATGCTGGAAATCATGAAGCAAAAACACGACGCCTGATACCTCCCGGTAAGTGTATCGGCCATCCACTAGCGTTGAACCTGTCAGTCCTCCAGGTCCAGCCACAGCTGCTGCCAGTCGATGACAAGCTATCAAACTTCCTGTTACCAATTTGACTATTTCAAAATTTTTCTTCAAATCTTGAATAATGCTCTTGGCAAAAACAACAAAGACAAAAGTGGCATGAGAATTTGCAGTTACTTTCTTGATTTCTTACAAACTTCTGTTATAAGACATAGTCCAACATAAGGGATGGCAGAGATTTCCTCACTCACATTTCTTATAAAAAATGAAACCAATCTGGTGTGTATACTTATTTTGGAATTAATAACCTTCTCTCTTATTTTTTGCTTCTAAAAGAGATTTTTTTTTTTTTTTAAGAAAAAAGTCTTTCAAAGGAACTATTTCACTTCCTGTATACTTTTCCAGATCTTTCTTCCAGGTGTATTACACTGAAGAAGCTCTAGCTCCTTAAGCAAACTAATCTTTTTACAATATAAAATAAGCCTTTGAATCTTTACAATCAAATTTCTAAAATACCGTTCGGACCTTTGAAAATTGCTTTAATTATTTCAGTACATTAAAGAAATAAAAAAGGAGCTAGTTAAGGGTATATCAAAAGAAAACCTCTACAGAAATGAAAGCAGAATGATGTCCAAACTCGAAGTTGTTAAATAATGTAAACCAATTACACTAATAACCACAAAAAATTTAATGGAGACTATAAAACTCAGCAATTTTAGTCTGTATTGTTATTATAAAAGGTTAGGCAAATAATTGTATAACAATCACATATAGCTATACTCTTACCTTGTCTTGCTTTTGATAGGTTTGTTTTATAAACGAGCGGGTGATTTCATGGAGCTGACGCAAAGCTGGTACCACCCAGACAAACTGAGGATTATTAAGTTGAGATGACTAGAGTTAAAAAGAAGTTATATTAATTAAATTAAAAAAAATGGCAGACTAAATTGATTAGCTATAAAAAAATTACCAAGTCAATTAGGTTTTATTATTACACATTGTATTATTTTTCCCTTCATATAGCTCAATTATAGCTTATCTTCATGCACTCATAATTCAGTCTCCAACTTCTTATTCTGCATGCAATTTCCTAAGGCCAAGGACTGCAAACAGGAGTGGATGTGAAATGACAGTAAATGTACAGGGATACATCAGCAAAAACAGACAAGGAATTAGCAACTTCAGAGGACAGATTAAGTAGCACAGGCTGCTAAGACATGTTGACATAAATAAAATAAACTGATGGCAAAAGCTTGACTTAGATAATACTGAGCTTGCTGGTAAGTAAAATGAAATAAAAACAGGGCTTTTTATAATTATCTGATTAAGATACCAATGATATGATCAAGATACCGAGAGTGATCTAAATTACAGGAACTGGTCATGATCTGTTTGACTTTCCTAGTTAAAGCAATTTAATAAGAGGCAATCCCATTTTTATTAAGTATTACAGCCAGTTTATACTTATACTGTACTTTATACTTTTCAAAACATTTTTAAATATGTCTGAAATTGGTGCATGACAATCCAGGTCTTCATAGTACAGACCTGGCAAGCCTGACGTTCATGTAATACTCTAAAAAGAGAGTTGCTTTATAATAAACATCATTTCTGAAACAATGAGATTTTATATTACACTTTATCATAAAATTTGCTAAGAATTTCAGATAAGACACTATTAGTTAACTGACCAATTATTAGGTTTCTAACTAAAAAAAAAAAAAAAAAAAATTGAGTAAAAGCTTAAGTCCTTAACATTTATTTTAAAGGCCGAGTTTTGTTTTTTAAAAATTTTCTTTTGTCAAGTCTTTCTATAAGATCAAGATGCCTGGTTTGGGGAGAGGGAGGGAAGAGGGACAGGACTTTCAATGTCTTCTGCAGAAAAAAAATCCTTCTACTAAATATGTAAACATGACAGAGCTATTGCCAAAACAATAACATTTTCCTTGCCTCAAAGAGATTAACCAATCAATCAGCAAATACCATATTTCCTGAATTCTAAGACACAGGTTTTACAAATTTTAACATTTTTCAAACTGATGCTTCTTATGATTATGTCAAAAGAAATTTACCAGCCACTAGGCATAGGAGTAAGTTTTGATGGAGCTGTCCTTACCTGAGTATTTGCAAACTTAGTCGTATACAAAAGGCATTTATTTGTTCGCCTACCTATCATTTTAGTTGTTACTTGGTACAGGTAACACCAAATAAGGATGGATTTTTAACTTAAATTTGGATCACTGATTTGTTACTTAAAATGTTATCAAAAAAATTACACCTATGATGTAGCACTGACTTGGCTGTTGTGTCCATCAATACAACTAAAAGCAAAGAAAGCTGCCAGTAGTTTCAGACTGAAGAATTTTTCAGATCCAAGAGAAGCTGGGGTGACAGACTCACACTCTATGAGGGGTTATATCACTTGGCACTAAATCTCTCTCTGTCCAAAGGTGCAACTTAATTCAAGAGAAACTGCTTAACTTCTAGTATACACAAATAAGCAAAAAAGAAGCTTGAGTCTTACAAAATAGGAGAAGCACACAAAACTCCATATCCTTCAGGATGCCTCAAAATTATACACTCAATCTTAAAGATTTCAAAGAGGTCAAAAGCACTACAATAGATAATGAAAAGCAGTGTGCCACAGTGAAACTGTGCGTAACAGGCCAAAAGGACGCTTAGACTCAAACTGAGTGTAACTCTAAAGAAATGTATGCAATTGTAAGGGTAAATACAATCCACTGCTGGTTGGTAAAACTGAAATGTACGATTCTACAAACTTTTCAAATTTGTGATACTTGTTGCAATCATTGGCATCTTAGAATCAGAGAAATAAGGTATAAAGGCCAACTACTTGCGAGACTCACTAGAATATTTCTGCTAAAATATCACGGTTGTAAAGTGACAATGATCAAAACTCTAAGGTTGCAATCCAAACTGATACCTTCCAAAAGGATTACAAAAATTAGGATGTAAACATAAATCCTTTAGCAATAACCAGATATATTAAAAAGTATTATGACCAGTTAGTCAATTATGGTTTTTATTTAACGCTGAAAATTATCCTTTGAAGGTAGCTCATTATACAGTAAAATAAAATAAAAAATAATATAAAATTATAATTTAAGAGTTATATCTAAAATAGCATCTGTAAAATTTAGCAAACAAGAAAAATAAATTTGTCATAGAGTCAATTTCGACTTATAGCGACCTCACAGGACAGAGTAGAACTGGCCCATAGGGTTTCCAAGAAACAGCTGGTAGATTCAAACTGCCGACCTTTGGTTAGCAGCCAAATACTAAAGATTCCATTTATCTCATCTTATGTATGACTTCATGTTGCTTAGTTATAAGACAAGCTTTCTCTCCTCCAATTACAAAAGGGGCAAAAAAATTTAGTCAACAATTAAAATGAACATATTTGATAATGTCAAGGAACTGAGGTTTCATAAGTAGGAGTTAATGGAATGAGCAAATTAGACTCTTATAATTAGATGAAACCTTAAGAGGTCAACTGGTTTAGCCTGCAAACCTACAGCTAAATTTTCCTTACTCATCTTTGTGCAATGACTGCCTAGTCTCTTACTATTTCCAGTGGTGAGGAACCCATTACCTCTGGGGGCAATGTATCCTATTTTCAGGTTCTTCTTACAGAAAGTTCATTGTTCTGTTATACTGAAATATGCCTCCCCATAACTTCTTAGGATATATAAAGAGTATGTTGAATCAAACTTCTCTGTAACAGTCCTCTAAATATCGGAGGAAAGCTTTCAAGTTCTCTCGTCTCAAAGCTGGACATCCCCACTGCCTCATTGGTCTTGTTTTCCCAGATCTAGCCATCTATCTAGAACCGAAACATACATTTTTGCACTGGAGAACATTTTTAAAAGTATTTCCTCCTGTACTAACATCACTGTGAGACTGCACTGAGGGTACCTTGCTACTGTTGCTTTCAGTTACATGTTTTGGCAAGTAGAGGCTGCTCAACTATGGCTAAATAACATTTTAGTGTCCTCGCAGGGTGCAAGGGAGGCAGTAAGAGGAAGGGAACAACAGTTACTGAAAGCCTGCCAGGCACTGTGCTATGTGGTCTTAAGATAACTTAAGGAATATGCAAACACTAATTGGGTAAAAATGATTTTTTTGGTTTAGTAATTTTGGGGGTGATGAGTACATTTAAACTTTTTAATTGAAGGAAAAAAAGAAGTGAAATAAGAGGGGAAGGGCTGGGGGTAGACAGTGGAAGGCATAAAGGAAGCAAAGGAAAGAGGACCAAGGGAGCCAAGGGTATCCTGGCAGAATCTACAGAAATAAAGGTCAGAATTTCCGAACACAACAGTGGAACTTGGGAATTTTAAGAGTGTCAAAAGCAGAGGGAAGGGCAATCAGTTGGGGAAATAGAGGTAGCTGAGGGTGGGAGGGGAGTGAGAGGTGGGTGATCTTGTCTTACCCTTTGCTTAGTTTCTGTGTAGCCTGGCAGGGAGACATAATCCCCAGTCAGCCCACCTTGCTGCCTGGCAGGAAAGGGCATAGCATAGAAAAACACCTTTAGTGGCAGGATATAATTCACCCCCCTGCCTGGAGTCATATCCAGGGGGCTCTGATCTTCCCACTGCCCCCCTTCAGCAACACGTACTTTAAGAGAGCATGGTGAAAGCACTTAGTAAACGGAAAAGTGCTATATAAATGCAAGATACTATTATTTGGAATGAAATAGTGGTATACCAGTTTCTTTACTGGGAGCAGTGGGGAAATAAAAAAAAAAAAAAAAGGAAAATATTCAAGTCTCACAAAACGACTCCAAAAATTTCCCTATTACTTTTTAAGAAGTTTTGTTATAAAACAACAGACATGAATGAACTGACTGCAAAGAAAAGCAATAAAGATGCAGTGATGCTACTGGCTAGAAGAGCTACGTAAGGCTTAGCTGTAACAAGGAAGAAAGGGAGAAGGTCAGAAAGGATTTTCTGGTTCCAAAAGCCATTTCCCTGGAGAGAAAGAAAAGTCCCTTAAGCTCTGACCTTCATATCTAAAAAGAAATGTATCTGTTACTGAGAAGAAATCACCCCTTTTCTCTTAGCATCTAAACTCCTTCAACAACTCTGGATGAGTTTCGATCGCAAAGGCAGAAGCTGCTAAATTATCTGAGATCACCGAGCCGAGAAAACTGGAAAAATTCAAATTGCATCTGAGTGGAAAGAGAATAATGCTGCTAAATTAAAGGAATGATTCTTCAAAACACGAGAGTGATCAGCTCGTTTGTGAAGGACTTTTAAAATCTCTAAAGCTAGGTTTATATGTAGAAAACTCACTTGATCAAAATCTTCAATGTCAGAAATATCAAACACAAAGTTCTTAAATGCCCCCACCTAAACTTTATGACCAAATGTGACTAAAGAGAATAAAAGCCACTGAGTCACCAAAGCCTCTTTATTAAGAGCTAAACGAGTCTCTGAAAATACCAAGTGAAATTAGTTAGCAATATTCAAGATCCATTAAGACTTACTAATAAAAGCCAAGGTATATGTTCTACCAATGAAATTGTTAAGCTACTGGCTATTTTACCAGAAGAATTTTCTTATGTTAATAAAAATGAAATTCAGAAAAGGAAATCCCTCCCACTGCTAGGCTTTAAGTCTGGTCGGGCCAACCTGAGGCCTGAGTGTAAGGAGGCTGTGGCTCTGATTAGGGCAGCTGCGACGGTGGATGCACACTCCGTCCCACTTGGCTGGCCACTGTGATCATCCCTCTGAGAAGAGACTTGAGGTTTAAGGACCAGAGCAACAGAAGAGCTACAATCACTATCGCTTAATCACTAACCATCATTTCAAAGCACAGTCCACGTGTCCACTATAACCTGGAGGCCAGAGACCTGAAGGACAAGGCTTCTGCAGTACCAGTCCCTCTTCTGGTCACTACCCAATCCCACCTTGTAAAGTCAAGTCCCAGCAACATTCAATAACTGTTTGCCTAAAGAATTATTGAGGAACAGGTATGAATCAAGCACCTGAAAAACTACTACGCGCCAGCACCGAACTAACCCCTTTTCTTTCCTTCTCTTACTCTGCAAATGTGCCTGTTTCTTCCCCAGTGGGTACCATGACTATTTAGAATCCATTGTACTTATTAAATAAAACAGTGTATATTTTGGATTTAATTTAAAAGAGAAAAGTGAAGTTGAAGATCTTATAATTCCATGAAAAGAATAAAACCACTCTTTGAATGTGACCATGGATATTTTTTTTTTTCCCTCTGAGAGTCAATAAGCTTAGGTCATAAACAATATTTAAACATTAAGGTTGCATATGAACATTACCATAAGAAACACTAAAACATACTATTATTTTAAAATCATGATGTACTTTATTAAAGAGAATTGTTACACTAGTATACCTTGAATTTGATTTCATCCGCAAATTCTTACCTTGAATCCATCCTTCTTGTTTTTATCCAAACTTGTCCATTCTCCAGGCTGAAAGTTCATTTTAAGAGAAATATAAGTGACTTGGTTAAAAACAGTACCTACAATTTCACAGTCTTAGGACTATAAGGTAAGAGCTTCCAGACAAGATATCTGGTTTAATTTACATAAAAGGGGAAGAAAATTACTTGTCTCTAATTATCCAGGCAGTACTGTTGCTCTGACAATTAGACTAAAAATAAAACTGACCCTTTTAATATCTTCTATGCACTTGACGATGTAGCTCTTCTTGATTGTTTCTTTCACGGCATATGCGTCACTAAGGATTGTCAGGTGCTCCTCCAAGGCTTGCTGAATGAGGCTGCTGGGCAGGGTCGGAAGATGAGCCAGTTCCCAGAGCACGTCTAACACCTACAATTACACCGCATATGATGAGCCAGCCAACGCGCAAATAAAACTACTTTAAATATTTGTAGCTAGAAAAATGCATTTGATTCTCCTGCCTTTCCCGAAGTGGTTTCAAATCGAGCTTCCCGGCCTATTCGTCCTATCAGGCTCAGTAGCTTCTGTCTTACTCTATCACTCTCAATCTCCCAGCTCTGTGGAATGGAAAAGAAAAGACACAAGAACTGCTTCACAATCTGATTTTATCAAACTGGCAAAATATGCAAAAACTTTAAGCTTGAACTTAAGGAGTTTAACAAATAAGAATAACACATTTAGATGCTGCTAATTTTTTAATTTGGCATCCATGGGTGGTGCAAAGGGTTAAGCACTCAACTGCCAGCCGAAAGGCTGGTGGTTCAAACCCAGCCAGAGATGCCTCGGAGGATAGGCCTGTAGACCTGCTTCCAGAAGATCACAGCCTTGTAAATTCTCTGGAGCAGTTCTACTCCATACGCATGGGGCACGGAGAGTCGGAGCTGACTCAGCAGCAACTAACAACAATGTGGAGGTGGGAGGCCTCCAAATGAACTCATTTTAGTAAAACTCAACAGGAAGCAATTGTGACTGAACACATACCTTCTGAATGAGAACAAACAAATGATTAAGCTGATCCGAGTTAAATTTCACAGCTGCTGCTGCAATAATACTATGAATATTCTCAATCACAGTAGATGATTGTCCTGACTAGAAGAAGAAACATTGGAAAACAGTTAAGTAATCCCTAAACCTTCTCCCTGGCATCTATAGAACTAGAAGCAAAAAAGTAACAAAGATAAATTGATTCTAGATTATTGAGGAGGTACCTGTGTGATTATATTGGCAAGAACAAAGTAACCATTATTAGTGGTTATTAGTTGGCCTTATTTAAATTCCTAATATAAACATAAAAAAAGGTAAGAATCAAGTTCTCAATCTGACATTCATTTCAAAAGAACAAAATCTTTTCAACTGGCTAAAAAAATCCAAAGTAAAATACACGACAAACTTAATCACTTTTGGTATTTTCAAATGATTTTGAGGGCCTTTTTTAGTTGAAAGTATTATCTACCTCACTTTTTACATGCTCATGTTTTGAGACTTCAAATTAATATTTATTTATCCCATGTGTAGTAAGTCCCAGACTCATTTTATAACCTCAGTCATGGTACCTTCAAGCCTCACTGTTTGTCATGTGAAACACTTGAAAGACAGGGACATTTTTAGATTGAATTCTACAAGTATTTGCTCAGTATCTACTATACAGTGGATGTAGAAGGGCTATACCATACATATATATATATATAAAAATATATATATATATCATGGTCTACAATCTTCAACCTGACACGGACTCACATCTTATAGTCATGAAACAAAATTATATGAGGGTATACGACCAAGGTCAAGACATGGGAAGTAAAACCTATAAGACCTGGAACTATTTTCTTTCAGTTCTACATCTAACCTCCTATAGTCTGCTCTGCACTGCTGTGCCAGGGGCCCACAAACTACATCTCCTCAACTCCTCTGTTAGCTTCTTCCAATTATGCTCTGCCAGTGAGAGGGAAGCACTGCTGGGAGATCAGAAGGCAGGAGGAAGGAATAGTGTTTCTGGTTCAGACTCAGACAGTGGATGAAGGTACTGGCATCTGTGGCAGCAAGTGATTCCAGAAGCCTTGAAGGCGTTGGAACCTCACTGGCACTTCTAGCACTTTTTAGCATGAAACTTAGCAGCAATTTAATGTCATGCTATGTTCATTATTTTACTTCTATATTTTAAGTTCCTTGAGGTATAGGGCTAGGTATAGGTTGAATCATATGTAACCACCATTTTTGTATGTGAAAAATGGTCAAATAGCAACAATTTTATATGGCTCAACACAAGATATAGACATCGTGTCTAGAACATAGCAGAGAGTCAATAAATGTTTGATGAATACATGAACTCTAGTAATAAGATATGATGATAAAAGAGTACAGATAGCTAATACCTAACCCTCTACCTACAGAGTTTAATCATAATAAATACCATTTAAATGTTCACAATGTGCCAGGCAGAATGTACTGTATAAACTATTATTTCTCACGATAAGTAGGCATGGTAGGTTATTTTTAAACTCATTTTAAATATGAGAAAACTGAAGCTCACAAATGAGTAGTTTAGGAAACTAGTGAAAATTGCACAACTAATTTGTAATAGAGGCAGGATTCAATGTGAGGCTCTGTGACTTAAAAGCTTATGCCCTTAATCACTGATTTCCTTTGAATTACTTCAAACTATTAATTTGGTCATAAGCCCTCTGTTTTAACACACTAGCTACATTAAATCCAAAAATGTTAGGAAAAGGCAAAAACAATTCTGCTCAACTTACCTGTATCTTCCAAATTTTAGTCAGCTCATCTAAAGACAATTTACTGCCCAAGAGCTCAATAATTCCCTTTATACGATCACAGTACTGTGCTTGATCTATGTTGCCTAATGGAAAAAGCAACAGAGAGGAAGACACATGAGGTAAAGACTAATTCTTCTAAATACTGTTCTATTAATTCCAAAGCAACAGTAATTTGCCCTAAGATTATTTAAAGACTAATACAGTCAATTCTGTACCTTTTTTACACAGAATTTATAAACTGTATGTCAGGTAACTTTTTAAAGCAACTTACCTTCCAATGCAATTGACAAAACTGAGTTCTCCACTAGCCAATCTAATAATCTGTCTGTATCTATTGCATTCTTCACAGATTTGGACAAAGTGCTGTCTTCTATTAGTTTGGTTACCTAAAAAGACAAGATTATTGTGATTGAGTCTAATGCAAATATACATTACATTATTACATATAATCATTACACATAGAAGCTGTAACTTTCATAATGTTAAAATGTGGTCTGATAATCAATCAAAATGTATCAAAGGCTGGTTGGTAGAAGTTAACGGAGTACTATCTGTGATATCTCTTTAAAGCAAGCATGGAGTCAGGTCCTTACAGTTCTCACACCCTGGGCCACTGCTAACTAGCTCAAGGATGAGCAGCTGACCTGGGCTCAGTCAGGACACTTATTCTAAACTGTGAACTTGGGACTAGAGAAATTGTCAGTCCCTCTCTGGTGATGGGGACTGCAGGATGTGAAACCATCAATGGCCATGATCTCTACCATATGAAAGATGCCACTCTGTAGGCAGAGAGAAAACAGGGCCACATGCTCAAAACAGCAGAGACAAGACTTGACTGAGTCCTGGCAGCAGCCACGTCTCAAATTCTAGTTGTTCCTGCATTCACATGAGTTCTTGCCCTTCCATCATTTGGCTCTTCGATCCTTCATTTATGTTAAATAGTCCAGCCTCCTTCCAATAAATTCCCCTTTTGGCTTAAGGTGATTCAAGATGACTATTTCACTTGCAGCCAAGATTCCTACTTAGCGAAAAAACTAAAGGAAAAATACCTACAGTTATGACTGAACTATAGTGGCTCTACTTCTCACACACCAAAACCAATTAATGCTGTTTGTATGGATCTACACAAAGTCCAGGAAATTATTTCCATCATCTTGCTTAGACCATCACAGATGCAATCATTTTGTTCTGCCCTAACCCCAGTTAGAATATCTGGTTTAAGAAAACCTGTATCTCAAAAAAATAAAAAGAATTGTACCCTTAGGGTACAAAGTAAATCCCAAACTACATATTCCAAAGGATTGCTGCTGTTGTTAGCTGCCTTTGAGTTGGCCCCCAATTTATGCTGACCCCATGCACAATGGGATTGGAACATTGTGATCCATATAGTTTTTGCTGGCTGATTTTTGGAAGGAGATTGCCAAGTCTGTCTTCCTAGACTTAGTCTGACAGCTCTGTTGAAACCTGTTCAGCATCACAGTAACACACAAGCTTCTACTGACAGATGAGTGGTGGCTGCGCTTGAGGTGCACTGGCAGGAATCGAACCTGGGTCTCCTGCATGGAAGGTGAAAATCCTGCCACTTAACAACCACTCTTCTCTTCCAAAGGATTACTTTCTAAAAAAATTCACAAAAACACTAAATATCCTAAATAATTCAGAGAATGAATTTTGAATATAAAACATAAAAAGATGGCTTATCTTTTATATACCAATATAGCTCAAAACAGTAGAACTTTGAAGAAGCTATAATAACTGGATGCTTTCCATGTATAAAATATCAACACTTAAATGTTGCCTTTATATAAATAACCACAAGTTTTGGCAGAACTTACGGTGTGTGTTTAAGTATTTTAGAAACAAATCCAAAACTTACTTCTTTGAGGGAATTCATTTTAGCACTAAAATGTGGTGATTTCAGCATGCGCAGCAGGATGTCTAGTCGCAGGTCATCCACAACTGTGACCAGGTCCGGTTGGAACTGCATGCAAAGTAACTTAATAGCAGACAAGAGCTCGGGGATGCTGACCAATCTCTTTCAAATTAAAAAAAAATAAATAAAAAAGAAAGAGGAACATCTTGATCTCAATACTTCCAAAGCATAAAGGAAATAAGGTTAAGGAACACAGGACAATTTCAATAATAATAATAATGGTCTGGGGGTATGTGACACTCTATATGGCCAATTAATTTCCCTTTGCTTCTAAACAAAGTTAGCACATGGGTGAACGGCAAAGGAAAGAGGGGGGTCCTGTGAGAAATTCAATGACAAAATAAGTCATGTTAAATTTAAATAATAAAATTGTTTTAAACAACTTTGGATAAGCTTCGAATACTGCATTATTTAAAATTTCCTTCAATTCTATACTTCCTCTAATACTGCCAAAATGAACACGCTAATACAATTCACTTACAGAGAATCCTATGCTCATTCTAGTGACTGTGGTGACACCATAGCTATCGCTTCAGGAAAAGCATTTTTAGGTTAGAAAATGTAAAATCAATTTGATATGAAGTGCATATCCATGTGACCAGAATCTAGTGAGAAACAGCATCTGAACCTTGCCCGAAGTCCTGGCTTCACTTCCACAGACTAACTGGCCTATTGCCTACTTGGCTGGAGACAGCATTTACCTTGTCTTTGAGGTCCTTCTCCTCCACGCTCCGTACATCCTGAATTGTAGTGAGGATGACTGGGTCTAGCATGGGCTACAGAAAATAAAACACTAGACTTATTAAGGGTCCTGAATCTGTCCCAAAAGCAAAAGAGAAGATATTTCACTCACAGCTCACAAAGGAAAGGGTGCAATGACAAGATCTTCATTCTAGTATGAGAGCCACTACTAACTAGCCAATGCCACCCAAATGAAGCCTTAACTGACTCGGTGTCTCAGTTTCATTACATGTTACATGGGTGCAATGCCTGTCATTACCATTTCATAGGGGTAATTTTGAAGAGCAACAAAACATACAAGGATTAATTTTTAAAACATTCAAGAATGGGTATATATTTTTGTGATAAGGTAAATATTTTGCATTTAATTTTTAAAAACAGATACAACATGAACCATACAAACTATGCTCTTGCATGCACTTTGCTTGCTGATATGAATGAGGCCTATAGCTAAGGCTCATACCTACACAGTACTCCGGAATGGCAACCCAATCAGATAACGCACTCTAAACAGCATGTAAGAAGCAGTAAAATACCAGCTACATCTAATTTATCACTTCCATATAAGTAAAATAATTTACAAAACTTAGAAACAGCTGGTGAGGAGAGACGACAGACAATATTTAGCTATCAGGGCTGTGAATATATTAGAAATGAATTAAAATAACATGAAGCAATTATCAGATATATTTTTTCTTTTATACTTATGCCAATTGTACAACAAGGACTGAAGGCTCTTACAGTAAGAGGCAAGTCATAGTGCTCTTGTTGGCATGTGCTAGGCCCTTTTTAATCCTCACCACAACTCTATGAGATAAGTATTATTATCCTCACCATTTTACAGATGAACAACTGAAGCAAAGAGGTTAAATAAACCTTTCAAAGCCACACAACTAGCAACTGGTGGAGATAACTGTTTAATCTGTGTCAACTAACATTTATTATGGTATGAGTTTACTGCTAAACACAATTTATTTGGATAGCTTGAAATAATTAAAATAAAAATGAAGTTAAATATGTTTTGGTTGGAAATTCATGTACTTCTTATCCTTTCTAAAGTAAACTGTACTTATATGTAAAAGCTGGAATTTCCAAAGAACTTAATATTAATTAGCAGCTACAATATTTGTTGACTTTCCTCCAATGGAGCAATGCATAGATAGAGCTTGCATTTAAAATCTAATCATGACCCCGATTATCAAAAAATCTTATCAGTCAATTCACGTTGCCTCTGTATGCCTTAATGTTTTAGCTACAAAACTAAAAGTTAGCCTTGAATGTTTAATAACTTGAAGAACACGAGATGTTTTGAAAGAAATATATAAACATCCATCCTATTTCACTTAAAAATCTTGCAGTATTACCTTGATACGTAAAGAACGTATTTAACATTTAGAAACAGCAAAAATTTCCAGAACCTACTACAAAAATCACATCTCCCTTTTTAAAACGGTGTTAAAGTAAATACGACAGTAGAAAGAAGGAATAGTGCATACAAAAACATTACTCTCAAAGAACCCTAAGCTTTCGAAACCATTTATGGTGATTTAAAAAAAAAAAAACCTCTGTAAAAGTTACAGGTTTTACAAACTTATTTATAAAGAAAATAATAAATGGAGGTATTTCAATATAATATTTTATTTAGTAAAACTTGTTAATTCAAATGGAAAGGGAAAAAGAAACTAAAACAAGCCTTTAACATTAGAAAACTGAATACTCATAGCTTTGCTTTTCCATGACCCGGTGACTTATAATTCTGCAGAGGCAGGAAATCAGATGAATTGTGCCGTGAAGCTGTGATTCAGAAGTGAATGACTTTGCTAGTGAGTCTAGCCAACTGCTTAACACTGATCTAACTTACCACATAACGGTCAAGCTAAAAAAGAAAAAACAAACAACAAACCCATTGCCATCCAGTCAATTCTGACTCATGGAGAACGATGAACTGCTCCATAGGATTTTATTTATGGAAGCAGATCACCAGACCTTCAGTGGCACCACCAGGTAGGTTCTAACTGCCAAGTAGTCAAGGGCAAACCACAGGATCTTATATAATGGCACTGAGTACTTAAATGATCCTGTGAAATGGGTAGTAGTATACGCTCATTTTATAAATAGAGAAATATGTGCTATCATATAGAAATTACAACTGATAATACGATAATTTGAAAGGGTAAATATCCTTTCAAATGTCTCCTATACTTTAAATTACTTATTTCCTGATTCTTCTGGTAATATTTTTACTAAAAGGAAGCTAATCCGAAGAAAAAAAGAAGAAGAAGAAGTTACTCTGGACTAGGCATAATGCTGAACAACCTCATAAAAAGATACTATTCCTGTTTGCATGTCTTGGATCACCTTCTGAAGTAACTGTAAAACAGCTTAGTCTTACCTGTACCACTGAAGAGTTAAGGTACTCCGCACACACTCCCAGGGGCTGCACCAATGCCGAGACTGCCTAGAAAAAGACACAACGACTGTGAGCAGTACATGTGAGAGAGTTTTTTCCTTTCAACATTAAATGAATTCCTTTTCAAATATCAGAGAAAAATTTTAAATGGTGATTAGATCAAGTCATAAATGGATGACCAGACAAATTATACTCTTGGATATAAAGAACTGATAAAAAAAGAAAAGATGTCAAGTCTTTTAAATTATTATAGAAATTTAATGTAATTTAAATCAGAATGCACCAATGGAATTTTTTTGGTGGATGAGATGAAATGATACTAAAGTTCATACAGTCAAATAATGAACATTTTTGGAAAAATGAGAGTATATTTGGGGAGGGAGGGAAATGTCCTTTTAACAAAAAAAGGACCTACATGAACACAATTATAAAACTTCACCAAAGTCATAAAAGAAGGCTTGAATAAACAGGGAGATACCATGTTCCAATCAGTTTGGTAGAAATGGCAATTCTCCATATAAAAACTAAAAAAACCAAGCCGAGACGAGTCGTCAAGTCAATTCCAACTCACGGCAACCCTATAGGACAGAGTAGAACTGCCCCATAGAGTTTCCAAGGAGCACCTGGCGGATTCGAACTGCTGACCTTTTGGTTAGCAGCTGTAAGCACTTAACCACTACGCCACCAGGGTTTCCATTCTCCATATATTGACTTATAAATTCAATACAATTCCAATCATCATCTCAATGGGATGTTTTTTCAGGGGAACTTGACAGGCAGACTATATCCAGAAGAGTGAAAATATGAGAATAACCAAGAGAATTTTAGGAAAGAGTGATACGGGGCAGGGCTGGCACTACCGATCATTAAAACTGCACAGCAATAGCACAGAAATGAATCAAAGCGTGAACGAATGAATGGAACAGAAGGCCAGGAACAAAGCCATATACATACGTGACTTTGACATACAATAAAGCTAGCAAATCAAAATACTAGAGAAACGATGGATTACTCAATAAAG
Source organism: Elephas maximus indicus (assembly GCF_024166365.1). NCBI lineage: Eukaryota > Metazoa > Chordata > Mammalia > Proboscidea > Elephantidae > Elephas > Elephas maximus. The sequence goes on from NC_064821.1 coordinate 98,666,691, forward strand.
AATCTGAAAATAAGTGGTTACTTACTAGGAAAAAAATAAAAATGGATCCCTATTTTATACAACATATATATAAAAAAAATTCCAAATAGATTCAAAAGCTAAGTTTAAAAAATAGAACCATAAAAGCATAAAAAGGAAAAAATATTTTTATAACCTTGAGCTGGGGGGACATTTCTTTTTTTTTCCCCCCATGGTCCCCAGAGCCCTTGGCCCAGAGTTTGCATGTGTCTATAGAGCTTCCATGACCTTGCCTTGGACAAGTTGTGCTGGTTTTAGGGGGACATTTCTCACGCAAGTCAGAAAATTTTAAGCCATTAAGGAAAAATTTGACTACATAAAATTTTAAAACTTCTGTACGGTAAAACATACCATCGATAGAAATTAAAAAGAGAAACAAAAGACTGAGAGGAAAAATATTTACAAACACACGAAACAGGGCACTGATATGCTTAACATAAAAAAATCCCTATAAATTAATTAGATAAACAACCCGAAAGACACACTAAACATCCACAGCAATCCACAGAAGAAACACAAGCAATAATCATATGAAGAAATGATCAAACTCATAGAAAATCAGAGTATTACAAATTAAAGAGTAACAGTATTTTTTGTCCATCATATTGGAAAATTAAATACTGAAAATATTCAGCACTGATGAGAATATTAGGAAGCCTTTGTGAGAGTACAGGCTGCTACAGGCATTTTGGAAAGAGAGTTAGTGCTATCAATTATAATAAAAAATGAATATAGTCTTTAACCCAGAAACCCCATTTTCTAGGAATCTATCCTTTAGAAATAGTAGCATAAGTACATGAAGATACATTTACAAGGAACACTTTGTAATTGCCAAAGCATAGAAGTAATTCAGTGTTCATTAATAAATAACTGCATGATGGTACACCATCTGCAGAAATATGATGGCGCCATTAAAAAGACTGATAGCACTGACCTGGAAAGATGTCCATGATAAAATGTTAAATGAAAATATACTATTAGGTATAGCTTGATCACAATTTTGTTTTAAAAAGAGAGCAGGTACACATAGATGTGTTCTACATCAATTTAGGTAAGAGTCAGGCTACGTATCAAATGGCTAATCGTTATCTCTGGAAGGTGAGTATGTATGTGGGGGTGAGGAAGTATAGGGAGATGCAAGTTTCATCTCTTACTTTGTACAGATATTCTTACCTGGTGGGATTGTGAGTCATATTCTTCTCATAGTATTTTCCATATTCCAAATATGTGACTTGTGCTTAAGTCTTATAACCAAAAAAAAAAAAAACAAACCAACCCCACTGCTGCTGAGTCAATTCCGACTCATAGCAACCCTACAGGACAGAGTAGAACTGTCCCATAAGGCTTCCAAGGAGTCGCTGATGGATTCAAACTGGCGGAGTCGCTGATGGATTCAAACTGGCAACCTTTTGGTTAGCAGCTGAGCTCTTAACCACTATGCCACCAGGGCTCCTTATAGTATGGCCAAAATTTACTCTGGGACATAGCCACTTTCTCAACTGGTCAGAAATCAAGCACTTACTGTGAAATTTTAATTATATTTGTTTGCTAAAATTAGAGTCTCAATCCTTAGAATTTCTTTCTCCTATGCCTGAGTTTTACCATCTCCTCACTGTAATTCAAATAATATAATTCTACATCAACTGCAACAAACAACACAGCTGTCCTGATAAATGGTTTGACCTAAGGAAAAAATCTTGGAGGAATAGCCCAGCTTCATATGTATCTATCCTAAGCCAATTTTTGGTCGAGTAGGGTAGAACTTCTGGGCTGCTCTGTATTTTTTTTTAAGTTTTCAGTAAATTAGTGAGTAGTGTAACATTTTTTTAAAACGAAATAAAATTTTCTGATCTATGTCCAGTGAGGAAACCCTCGTGGCACAGCAGCTAAGTGCTATGGCTGCTAACCAAAAGGATAGAAGTCTGAATCTGCCAGGCGCTCCTTGGAAGCTCGATGGGGCAGTTCTACTCTGTCTATAGGGTTGCTATGAATCACAAACAACTCAACAGCAAAAGATCTGGTTTGGTTTTGGTTTCTGTCTAATGACCTGTACAGCCATTTCTTAAGAAACCAGAAAGCTGAGAAAAAATAAAAACCCTGTACTTGAATAGGTTTTTTTTTTCTTTTGTTTTGCTTTTTAAATCATTATTATCTTTCAGGTCAACTTCCAACATACTTTATCCATTCAATGGGGATCAAAATGACAGCCCAACAATCTAATTAACTTCGTTCCAAGAAAAGCAGAAGAAGCTCCCTGATCAGCAGAAAAGTTTGTCAGTTTATGATCTGGCAAACATCTGACCTTTAGGGATGAGAAGTAGGTGGCAAGAAAGGGTCAGTCTATTACTGAAGCATCAGTCTCTCTCCCTGACCATTATTATTTTATTCATCCAAAGAGGAACCAAGGGAGTTGATTAGTCATGGTCCCCCAGAAATAACTGCTACTGTAAGCACCATGTGTATCACTTAGGTATATTACTTTACCACATCACTTTCTGCACTGATCAAACACAGCAGCTAACACAGTGTCTTATATGTGTTAAGCATGTAACAGATTGTTTTTAATTCAATGATTAACTAGAGAACAGAATATGAAGTGTTTCAGTTACACACGTCAGCAGTGTGTAAAAAATTAATGATTAAATTATTCCCCTTATCACAAGGTTTATTTTTTGAGAAAATGACGTTGATGCGAAAATATAATGATATTAAGTTCCCTGAATAAACTGAATGCTTCGAAGGCCAGCGTAGCAGGGGCAGGGGTCTGGGGACCATGCTTTCAGGGGACATCTAAGTCAACTGGCATAATAAAATCTATTGAGAAAACATCCTGCATCCCACTTTGAACAGTGGCGTCTGGGGTCTTAAACGCTAGCAAGCAGCCATTTAAGATGCATCAATTGGTCTCGACCCACCTGGATCAAAGGAGAATGAAGAACACCAAGGACACAAGCTGATTACGAGCCCAAGAGACAGAAAGGGCCATATGAACCAGCGACTACATCATCCTGAGACCAGAAGAACTAGATGGTGCCCAGCTACAACCAATGACTGCCCTGACAGGGAACACAACAGAGAAGCCCTGAGGGAGCAGGAGAGCAGTGGGATACAGACCCCAAATTCTCATAAGACCAGACTTAATGGTCTGACTGAGACTAGAAGGACCCTGGTGGTCATGGCCCCCAGACCTTCTGTTGGCCCAGGACAGGAACCATTCCCGAAGCCAACTCTTCAGACATGGATTGGACTGGACAATGGCTTGGACAGGGATGCTAGTGAGGAGTGAGCTTCTTGGATCAGGTGGACACTTGAGACTATGTTGGCATCTCCTGTCTAGAGGGGAGATGAGAGGGTGGAGGGGGTTACAAGGTGGCGAAATGGACACGAAAAGAGAGAGTGGAGGGAGAGAGTGGGCTGTCTCATTAGGGGGAGAGTAATTGGGAGTGTGTAGCAAGGTGCATATGGGTTTTTGTGTGAGAGGCTAACTTAGATTTGTAATCTTTCACTTAAAGCACAGTAAAAATTTTTTTAAATATATATATATGATGTTATATCTCGGGAATGATTTGAAGCTCCCATCTCACAGCTCTTTGTTATCTGTAAGTCTCTGTGATGCCAAAAAGCTTACTAAGCAACCTTGCTGAAATAAAATATTTTTCTTTGTGCCTGCCTGATGCAATGAAACGAATGCTGATTTATATGATCATTTAACTGAGTCATAAAATTTGTTATGTACACATATACTTGCCACATATGGCAGATATCCTTAGACAGTAAGATAATTTCATGTAACCATCACAAATTAAGAGAAAAATACCATAGGCAAGGGAAATCAATGAGATAAAAACACCCAAATACACTATGTTCAAATTTGATTAATTAGGAGTAAAGATTTATTTATTAGAACTATGAATGTGATCTTGTAAAGATGAACTTATAACTTAACTTTTAATGTAATATATCCAGATTGTGTCCCCCAGGTTGCATACCAACACGAATAAAGCGAACTTCCACATGGAGCGCACACAGTAGCTTAACTTACCCCAAGTTCTATGTCTTCTGAATGCAGTTTGGCTTGGATTGCTGCAAATCCACCCAATTCTCCAAACTGAGAAGGAAAAAAGCACAATTGCACATTGAAATGCCATACATTTAGTAATCTCAGCAAGCAACCAAGTCTAACATTTTACTTTACGTTCTGTAACATTTGGTCTCAAGAGAATCATCATGAAGATAACTGCTAATTCTCCTATGGTATACTGCAGGAGCTGTGCTGAGTCCTAGAGCTGATGTTTATCTGTATAAAGAATACGCACAAAGAGAGGAACTATAAAACCTACCTCCTTAGGAAAAAATTCTGATTATTCTCTCTAGCTGTCATTTACTTAAAATACCAAACTCTGGGGTATCTCGTTGTTGTTAGTTGCCGTCAGGTTAATTTTGACCCATGGCAACCCTTTGTGTGCAGAGTAGAACTGCTCCATAGAGTTTTCAAGGCTGTGACATCGCCAGGCCTGTCTTCCAAAGAACTGCTAACCTTTCGGTTGGTAGTAAAGCGCTTAACCATTTGCGCCACACAGGGATGCCATGAAATCTCGTTAGAAAATAGAAAACATATTATATTGACCATACTAATAAAAGCTGGATACCTTATTTACCAAATCCACAACCCATCCATGAGGCTCCTATGAGAAAAGAAAACAAAAAATGAGGTGGCAATATAAAAGCTTTTTCATTAACACATTTTTTTATTCTAAATGAAAAATTGGAAAACGAATACTAAATGTTAAAAAGTATTTTTGAAAGGTTTTTCCAAGTGTTTCTTAATGTGAGTCTTTGATATTACTGTAAACAATTTGGGAGTCTCTGAGTGCATTTTGGTGGGATTGCCACAATATAGGATATTTATGCCATTTTGGGTAGCTGACATCAGTTGTTTAAGCTCACCAAAGAACAAGATAATGAGTTATATTCTCTAAGAAAGTTATATTGTAGAAGTTAGTAATTATTAACCGAAAGAGTAGCAAATCAGGAATAAGATGAATGTTTTATTTAGTCCCAGTTTTATAATTAGTTAGTGCTCCTGGGCAAGCCCTTTCTTTTCTCCTCTCTTTCCTTTTCTGAGCATTCACTATTCCAGGTCTGGATACTGTTGTAGGGGCTGGATATAGGACAGTGACTAGGAAGAGAAGCTCATATTCTAACACAGTCAACAAAAACAAGTAAATCAACAAATACATAAAATAGCTGAAATAGTGTTAAGTCCTATAAAAGGACAAACAAGAGGTCCTCCCAAAAGGAGAATAAAGACTTATTCTATGGGTGACGGGTCATGGAAGACCATTCTGGAGAGGTGTTCGTTAACATGGGACTTAAAGTATGAGATAGATTTAGTCATTCAAAAAACAGTTCACGCAGAGTGGACAGAATAGTGAAGGCCCTGTGGGGAAGACAGAAAATGGGCTACCTAATTTGAAGAACTGAGAGAAAACTCTCCCAGCTGAAACATAGTGAGCTGGGGGAGGGAGGCACAGATGAAGCTGCAGAAGGAGACAAAGGCCAGATACACAGGAACTTGTAGAATATGATTAGAAGGAAAGCAACAGGAGTGTTTTAAGTGAGAAAGTAATACATTTTACGTTTTAAGATCACTCTCACAGTTATGTGGTGAACGGAATGGATGAATTAGAGAGTGAAAAGTACAGATGCTAGTTGGAAGCCTAGTACAGTCACTAGATGAGACATGATGGTCTTTGAAGTAAAATGGTACGAAATGGAAAACAGATTGAAGAGATATTTAAGATTAAATCAAGGGACTTGTTTATGTTTTGGATATGCCCAAATTCACAATGACTTTATGGTCTGAAAAATCTTAAGCTGACAATTTACTCTAACTGGATCCTAATATTCTCAGACACCTGGAAGATATAAATGTAATTCCTTTCTGGAAACAGGGAACTTGCAACTCAGGCCTAAAAATCCCCCTTAGATTAAATTCCAAGAAACATGACCTCACAGAAAAACAAAGTATTTCCACATATGTTCGCACATGCATACACATACAAAACAAAGCATTATCAGTAAAAGCCAAGAGAATCAGACCTGCAGGTATCAGACAGGTTGCAAATTAAGCATAAAAGTGGGAATTGAAAACATGAGTCAAGAACATGAGACAATAAAAAATAACTAAACAAAGTTGAAAAAGAACCACCTAGAATTTATACAAATGAAAAGAAAAACACAGCAACTGAAATTAAAGACTTAATGAAAAGGTTAACTGGGAGATTAGAGAGAGATTAGTGAACTGGACTACAGATCTGAAAAAGAATTATGGTAAGTTCAGCACAAAGAGAGAAAAAGAAAATATGAAAAGAAGTTAAGGGACATGAAGGACAGAATGAGAAGGTCTTAACATATACCCAATCAAAGCTGCAGAAGAAGAGAGACAATATTTGAAGAGATAATGATTGAGAATTTTCCAGAGTTGATGCAAGACACTAATCCTTAGATTCAGATGCCCACTGAATCTGAAGCACAATAAAAAACATAAAAAAAAAAAACACAAAAAACCTCAGTTAATAGTAAACAAAAACAAAAAAAACCCGTTGCCATTGATTCTGAATCATAGCGACCCTACAGACAGAGCAGAACTGGCCCACAGGATTTCCAAGGAGCAGCTGGTAGATTCCAAACGCCAACCCTTCTGGTTAGCAGCCATAGTTCTTAACCACTGGGACACCTGGGCTCCATCAACAAAAGGTGAGTGAAACTGCCAAACATCAAAGAGGAAGAGGAGATCTCATAAAGCAGCCATGGGAAAAAGACAGACTTTTACAAAGAAACAAGTTAGACGAATAGGGACTTTTCCACAGCAACAAACACAGGAGTCAGCAGAATGACACCATCAATAGTTTGACAGAAAATAGATGTCAATTCAGAATACAAGACCCTGTGAAAATATTCTTAAAGAAATGGGAAATAAAGTGAAGTTCAGGCCACCAAAAATAAAGATTTAACAGCCCCTACTAAATGATGCTTTATAGGATATACTTCAGGAAGAAGGAAAAAAAAAAAGAAAAATCCCTATGGAAGGTCTGAGATGCAGAAGTAATGGTACACAAAGAAATTCGTATATAAATATGGTTATGTCAAAACACTGTATAAAATAACAATGATGATGATTCTATTTTATGGGGCAAAAAACACAGGAGAGGACTAAGAGAATGCACAACAGTAAAGATAAAGAGAGATGAGTCCGGAGCAAGAGATCACACAGAACATTCTAAGGTTTTGATATATTGCTCAGAGGCGGATACAGATAGATGACATTTGGATTCTGTTTCGTTAATAAGTTAAAATTTTTAAGGCAATGATGAAAAGAATAACTGGGAGGGGAAGAAAAAGGTGAGCAGAGAACCATGCTGAAGCTAGAGAGGGATGTGGTAGCAACGGCAGAAACTTTAAAGATGGACAATACTAGTGCATGCTGTATGCTAGTGGGAACGATCTAACAACGAGGAACAGGCTGCAGATACCAAAGACAGAACAGAAAATCTAAGGAGTAAAATGACTGAGAAGGTAACAGGGGAGGGGATCTAGGGCCTCTCAGGAGGAGAAATCTTTCCTTCATGATAATGAGAAGAAATAAAAAGACTAAACCTTTTCGGGGTCTCAGTTGCTGCATCACAAAATTGAGGGGAAGAGAATGAGTGTTCGCTAAGTACTTACTAGGGTAAGCCACCGTGTTCAGTGTTTCTATATACATTTGTCATTTAATCCTCACAATGAACATGAAGCGAAGATTTTAATACTCTGGGGGACAGTACTACATACGGTTAAAGAAAGCAGACCCTGGAGCTGGACTTCATGGGTTCTCTTTCAATAACTGCATATGTAAACTTGGGCAACTGACTTAACCTCTGTGTGCCTCAGTTTCTCATCAATGAAATGGGGTTAAAAACTATCTAATTTATAGAGTTTTTGTGGGGATGAAATCACAAAGCACATACTCAGTACCGTTCCACTCAACTCTTACCTCCTCTCTGGAGTACTGTATGACCCTACAAGACAGCATTAACTACTCTCTCTATATGCTGTATATCATACATATTACTATAATTGCATCTATTGTTTATTATACTGTAATTTTTTTTGTCTTCATATTTCTCCAACTATAAGGTAGGAACCATGTCTTACTACTCTTTATATTAACGGAAAGGTCTGTTTTATTTGTATTTATATTTCCAGACACAGTAAATGCTCAATAAATGATTGATGAACTAAACCTCTCCTTCTACTACAGCAATGGACAAGGTTTCTATTTATTAATTTGACTTCTTTTAACTGTTTCTCATAAACCAAACAGTGTTTGAGCCAAAGGACTGATTAGATCATGAACTCCCTGTGGGTATAATGTTCTTGGCACACTAAAGGCATTTAAATATAAAATAAAAGATATTGGTTCTGGGCTTGAAAAAGCAAAAGTTTTTATGCTTATAAAGTTTAGAAGACAATTATATATGAGACTAATTACCAGGTTATTTTCTCAAGGTGCAATTAATCATTTCAAATGTTCTAGTCTCTCAAACATCTCCATGAAACTGGGACACCAATTAAACTGGGGTTCTGATCATCCAACAAACAGGTCACTTCTCATTTTATTAAACAGTTTCAAATCTATAAAATTCTTTACGATGTTAGTTAACAGCTATATGAAAACATGCAATGTCTGAAAAATTGTTAAAGCAATTTTATGAGCCATATTTGTCATTTTTCCTAAGTTGTTTCAGTCCTTTCATGTAAACTGTCATTTTCATAGCACAGAAAATCTTCTCTTTCAATGTCTCTCAACAAAAAGATGAAACAACCTAGGCTCACCTTTTGGAAAGTAGATACTGGTGAAATAGCAAACGTATTTCCCTCCCCGAACACTTCTGCCCAATTCCTTTGAGATACTTTCATTCTGTTTTTAAAATGGTATTCATTATCAGGATTGAAAGCCTAAATTCCAAGAGAACAGAGAAACATTATTATTACCTATTTCTACAGCAACACATATTAGCATTAGAAAAGAAGAAAAAATACAGCGTTGGACTCCTTCCTTCATTAATGCAATGTTCCAAGAATACTGACAAAGCATATTCCTTAGTGCAGAGGAGCAAGCAACTAACGTGGTGCTCTTCTGTCCTTTTCAATATTTGCTGTGAGGGGAGTGAGGGAGGTAACAGGGTCAGGTCTGCTTCAAAGCACAGTGATGCCAAAACTCCAGATGCACCAGGACTACCACAGGTAGAACTGGGCAAGAAGGGAAGTGACAACAGAAGTTAGGAGGGAAAAGCATAAGAAGTGTCCCCTCTCCACTAGCTGTTGGAAAAAAAAGCCAGAAACCAAACTACGTGAAAACCTTATGTGAAAGTATATAAGGTGTGAATAATCAGGGAGAGATAATGGAAAGCTGTTTAATCATTCTTTTGAGCTGAAAAAGTTGTTAAAATTGGAAAGGCTATATCTTTCAAACTGAAAACACAAGATGGTTGCTCTGCTTATAAGATAAAAAGCAAGAATCCTAACTGTCAATATCTCTAAAGATAAAATCATTATCACTCATTATTAATTATGAGTCAGAGGAAAGCAGGTATTTTAAACAAAATCCAAACACAAAGTACTTTTCATTTTAGAGATACTGTTTTTTTTACCATGGTAAGCACACCCAGGAGACCAATAGGAATTGGGTCTTGTTTTATTCTCTCTGCAACCAGTTCTATTAACAGCATCAACATGTTGTAGATCCCTTCATGAATTTCAGTGCCCCACTTGTGAACTGCGCTTGATGTCAGGAGCTACAAAAACATAAAGGACGGCCTAGAGTTTAATTTGAAATAAAGAAAATAAGTTTACAGTTTATCAGTTCAATCTCAAATAATTAAGAGATTATTAACATAACACGAAAAGGTTAGCAGTTCGAATGCACCAGATGTTCCTTGGAAACTCTATGGGACAGTCTATCTGTCCTATAGGGTCGCTGCAAGTCAGAATCGACTCAATGGCAATGGGTTTAGTTCATTTTTATGTAGATGACTCACTTAAAAAGACTCATAACTGTAGTGTACATCTACTTATCAGTTTATTTAGAGTTTTGTTCTTGAATTTTAATTTCTTTACATTAAAGTAGTTTGTTTAAAAGAAAATTTTTATTTGCTTCTCTACTTTTCATATTATTGGGGAGGCCAGGTGATACAGAGCAAGTAAAAACCTGAGATCAATTCCTGGCACTGCTGTTTTCTAGCCGTATGGCCTCAGACATATTTACCTTACTCGCAGAAGCTCAGTTCTCTCATCTCTACAGAGGCATTAATTTCTGCCCATTTCACACAGATGTTAAGAGGATCAAAAAATATAACATATGGGAAAGCATTTTATATATACTCTTTTATCTACTTTCGAGTCAATTCCGACTCATAGTGACCCTATAGGACTGAGTAGAAACCCACAGGGTTTCCAAGGCTGTAATCTTTACACAAACAGACAGTCACATCTTTCTCCCTTGGAGAGGCTAGTGGGTTTGAGCCACCGACCTTTCAGTTAGCAGTTGAGTGCTTAACCACTGCACCACCAGAGCTCCTTATTTTATAAATAGTACGGTATTATTAATGTAACCTAATGGCTGGCTGTCACTATTAATCAATATTTGTGGAATCTAAGAAATGAATGCTATGTTTCCATTGACTCTAAGACATATATTTTCCACATCTCAGAAACAGGACTGAATCTTCCTATCAATGCCATCTGTTGGCCAGACACAGCAAGACTCTAAATGTGAAAAAGTTTTAGAAATACCTTACCAATTTTGTTCACTTATGTTTTCCTTTTTAGTATGTACAAAAGTAATATTCAATTTTAAAAAATGTTTAAACAAATCTCAAAAAGTTCTTTCTAAAGGACATAACATTATAACATTGTTTACTTAGCAGCTATTTTTCTTAAGCATAAACATAAAATATAGAACAATGATGCATCTTATAATTGAAGGCATTTTAGATTCGTTAAAATGGAGGGAAAAAGATACACAGATGAATCTAAAATCATCATCGTTGGATTCTCCCAATCTCCAGTCTTCCAGTCCTAAGAAGGGAAGTCTAATTCAGGGACAATTGCTAGGACAGGGAAGGGGGAATCAAAGGACTTCGCTTAATAAAATAATGGCAAATTGATATGGTGGTTTAATACATTTTTGTAAGATTTCCCCTCAGGGAAAACACTGTGTAATAAAAATATCATCTTAGCTACACTGGGAACCCTTTAAAAAGAGCAGCATAGAAGAGGCCAAACTTCTTGAGCTGTATGGAAAAAGCTCTGTTCCAAGTTTTCTAAAAACCAATTAGCTCCACTATTTGCTCAAATGAGCAAAAATCTTAAGGCTGGGTTTATATAAACCACTGAGTTATTATTTTTTGCAAGATACTTTTCGCCTATTTATTCCTTCTGTATTTGCAAATTAATAAAGCAAATTGAAGCAAGAGATTAACACTTAAGACACTTTATGTGACTACAAGATAAAAACCTATGTGGTTTTTATCACCACTCTCTCTGCTGCCACCTTATTTGTTCACTTTTTACTTTGAAAAATGGAGTTTTGTCTACCTTCCAGAAGAGGTGGAAGAATGCAGGCAGCACCTCCGTGAGGAAGACGGTCACAAGGTTTAAACATGACCATGCATAAAGGCCAAACCTAGATTTTTTTCCCCTGCTTAAATATACTAATAAAGAATCCAGGCTGGCCTGAAGGTGAAAAGGTGAAGGAGGTAGAAGTAACAGGCAAAGCTCCTCTTTAATTTGCATTAATTTGTGCAATCATTTATTATATTCTTTCTCCAATAAACTTTGAGGCAGCTTGTAAGATAAGCCTGGGCGGGGGAGAAGGGCAGAAACAGGGTCATTACACCATGTCACAATGCTAAGGGAAGCAATGGCAATTATATAAAATACTACTGAGTTTTCCGGCAGCCAAGCCTAAAAGGTACACAGAATTCTGTTAGCTCCTTTGATCTAACAAAAGGAAGTACATATGCCTTATCGATAGGGAGAGAACCTTTTCACTAGGTGCTGAACTCTAATAGAATTTAACATTTACAAAAATTATACATTTTTACATAAAAAACACTGAACAACATAATGCAGAGTGCCACTGTACTCAAAGTTTTATGGAAAAACAAAACCAAACCAAGAGCTCTTTATGTGACCATTTATTATACTAACAGCTGAGGGCTTAATATAAAACACTTCTCTGAAACATCTCTACAAAGAGTTAGTGTTATAATCGGAATATACAACTTTCTGGTGAACTGACTCAATACAGGGCTTTTTGGATCTGTAGATCATCAACCTAAAGGTTCTCTACTTAGACTAACAAGCCCTTTTCCATGACTCTGAATAAACTCGCATTTTCTCTTTCTCTGTAAGTTCACACATATATTATGATATGTTTAACAGTGTGTTACATTATGAAGGAAACCCTAGTGGCAAAGTGTTAAGAGCTACAGCTGCTGACCAAAAGGCCAGCAGTTCGAATCCACCAGGCGCTCCTGGGAAATGCCATGGGGCAGTTCTACTCTGTCCTATAGGGTCACTATGAGTCGGAACCGACTAGACGGCAACTGTTTTTAAAAAGCTACAATTTTAAACTATAAATTGTTAGATGAATTATCCAAAATGAAGATAAATCTTGGTTCCATATTATCTCTCACCCAAAATGACAATTTAAAAAGACTTCTTCCTTTTTTCAAAGAAGAAGCTGTTTTTGTTTCTAAAATTAGTTTTATTTTTTAAGTCTCAAATCAAAGGAGATTCTGTCTACCAAAATGCAGTACGGAACAATCATTTGCAAACGGACAGTTTGTTTTACTGGGTTTTAATATCAACATAAACTTTACCCATCTGCAGTTCTAGTGATTTACTTGCATATGAGACCAAAACAGATGTCAAAACCCAGAAGTACAACATAGCAGGAGACTCATCCACTCAACAGACATATACTGTGCTCTTTCTACGAGTTATATACTGGGAAAAAGGACAGTATCTACGCAGACATAGGCCCTGTTCTAGTGAGAATTCAAGACTCAGGTTCTAAAAATGGAATCATGCTGAGTCAGAATGTTCTTAGAAACACGACTCCCGTGATCTCCGATTCTTACTGTTAAGAAAAATTGTTTTATAAGAAGTGACCAGAATGGGGGTGAGCGTATCACTTCAGCTCTGACAGAGACAATGCTGCGTGCATGCCATTTGCCAATAAGAACACCTGATCCAGTCAAACCTTCAGGAGTGTAAAATGTCTGCTTCTGCCTGCATATGATAAGTATAAAATGGCTCATATTTTGATAAAGAAGTGTTATCTTTCTAAGCACCACAATCATTAGTTTATTAAGATGTATATGTAATTTTCTAGTATAATTCTTAACCTATTCTTCAGCAATTAAATAATAGGAAGCAAAAGTTATATTCAACCAAAGATACCTACAAACAATAAAATATAAAAGAAATCATTTATAAGCCCGAAAGCTGGAGCTACTTTTTTCATATTAAAAGATTCCTCTGTTGAACAAAATGCATAAGCTGGTCTCACACATAAAAAGCTAAAACAAAAATAAAAAACTTGTCCAACTTCACTCCCACTAAAAAACCAGATTAGGACATTTTTCTTACCTTTTTAAATGCTTCAGGCATACACCTATCCATAAATCTTTTACAATTCTCATCAGACTCGCAAAGACCTTAGTACAATAAATGAAAAGATACACCTTATTTAGATTTTAGGTACTTTATAGAAATAGTATATATAAATCATTCAAAATGAATACATATAAAACTATTTATCATAGAAACTCTGATTCTTCAGAGATTATTAAAAGCAGAATATAAACTTTCTGGTGAGGGAACAGGCTGAGAAACAACCACAGTGTTAGCTAAGTAAATACTAATTAGAACTGCAATGGCTGATCTTATGTTTCCACGTCAGAATAACTTCAGTGATCTGATTAAATGGCTAATGAAAGACCAGCAGAAGCTACTTGCCAGCCACTACTGTTTCCCTAAACAGCTCTTAAAAAAAAAAAAAAAAATTTTTTTTTTCCTCCAATAAATGCCCACATCACTCTCCTTCCCTAAAACCTACTGATGAACTGTGTAATGAAACAACAGAAATGTGCCTTGCAGGCAAAAAGTGATAAATACTTTCTAACAATGAAATCAATCCACTGAAAAATCATCCTTTGGACAGAACACATTGAAAAAAAAAAAACTAGTAACAAATTTTGTTTCCCACTAGGAATAATTAAACTGGACACATGTTCTTGTTCTCACTGACTGCCTAGCACAGTACCTAGATTCTAGCAGGCACTCAGTCAATGCTGCTGCCAAGAAGGCAATAATAAATACAATCATAAAAGCAAATTGCTTACAGTTAAAACAAATCTTAGTCAAAATATTTCCTTTTAATGTATCTCATTTAATCATGATAGTAAACTAGGCATACCTTTAATAAGAAAAAAAAAAATCACAAAAAAGTCCCAATTCATTTCATTTTATAACTGAAATCACTATGACAAATATTTTTTCTTTTACAGATTTACAGTACAGAAGTTTCTTTATATTGACACACAAGCTTCCAATCTAGTATTTTATTACTTTGTTAGTTTAATATTTGTAAAGCGTTTATGCCAGTGCCAGGTACTTAATAAGCACTCAAATGTTTACTAAATAAATATGATGTTCTTCTCTTAGGAAAAAAAAAAAAATTAAACCATTAAATTAAGATTTAAAGCACCCCAAATTTCTGTGGAAAAAGTCAGTTGTGATTTCCATAAAGCTTTTCAATTATACTTTAAAGAGTTTTACACTCCATTAGAGCTAGAAGAAAACAGTTGGTTTAGTTCAAAGCTTTTACTCTACAGGGGATAAACAAAGACTAAGAGGTTAAATAATCTGACCACGATTACAAAGACAGGCAATGACAAGGGCTAGAATTAAACTCAGGCCTCCTATCAAAAAATGTTTTCATGGGATCTGAGGTCTGAAAACTTACCAAGTCGTGCTAAGTAAGTGGATGCCAACAGGCATTTGCCTAGTGATTCTTCTCGCTTGTAAGGGATGGACCATTGATCAGTCAAAACACGGCTTTCCAGTTCATATAAATTTGTTGTAGGGAATTCAATTCCTTCTCCTGAGCAGTTTCCATTTTCATCATTCTTCTGACAAAAAAGGATTAGGATAAAAAGCAAATAAACTAATAAATGATTACTTTAAATTTTAAAAAATTTTATCAATGGCAGCTATTAATACCAATAATGTGGATTCCACTTTCATTTCTCATTATCACATTTTTCACCAAGTGTATCTAAAATCTTAGGAATTTTTATCATTCTGGCATTCCTACTCCTTCTCTCAGAAGGTGACTTCCTCTCTTTCTTCACAAAACTCTCTCAATATCTCATAAAATACCAAATCTACCTTCGCCTGCAGTGATCCTATCCTCCTCCCCTCTTTTTTCACTGAGGGAATTAATTTCTCCAAAGAGTTATCTGTATTTGCGGTCTTTGTCTCCTCACCAGTCACTCACTCCTCACACCAAACCCATCTGGACTCCAGAGTCCCTACTCAGGAGCTCTTGGGTGGCTCCAACGGTTAAGGGCTCAAATGCTAGCCAAAAGGTTGGTGGTTCGAACCCACCCAGAGGTCCCTCAGAAGACTAGGCTGGCGATCTGCTTGTGAAAGGTCACAACCTTGAAAATTCTATGGAGCAGTTCTAAGCACACATGGGGTCGTCATGAGTTGGAATCAACTTGACAGCAACTAACAAAAACCCCCCAAAAGTGGTTATTTTTCAGGTCACCACTAAACTCTGTATCATTAAACCCAATGGACATGTTTCAGTCCTTATCTTATTTCTCAAGAGTATCTGATCTTGTGCTCACTCTCCCTTCTTAAATGCCTTCTTTTACCTCCCAGGAAAACATACTTCCCTGTTCTCCTTCCACAAATCTGGCTGTTCTTATTCTGTCTCCTGTTCTGGTCCATCTTTTTCTTCCTGATCAGCATATACTGGAATCCCTCAAACTAGGAAGTCCAGTGCTAGGCCATCTTCTCTCCCCACTCCAGATCATCTCCCTGGGTAATCTCATGCACACCTCAAACCTCCATTACTTCCCATCTACAGATGAACTGTCAACTTTTATCTTTAGCTTAGGTTCTCCTCTGAGCTTCAGATCCACATATCCAACTGCCTAAGTGACATCTTCTCTTAACTATCTTGAAGTACTCTCAAACTCAACGTGTGCCCCAAACCAAATTCATGACCCTTCCTCGGCAATCCTGGTCCACTTCTGGTGTTCTCCACTCAGGAAATGGCACTGCATCCATCTAGCAGCACAAACCAGGTCCCACCTGACAGCCAGCATAGCACCTGAAGGCCAGTGAACGAGAGCCTTCAGATAAATCCAGCCTCCAGTCATCAAGTCACACCCTGCCATCTAGTCTTCCAGCTGAAGCCCTAGGTATCATAGAGCAGAGATAAACTGTCTCACCTGTGCTGTCTGAACCCCTCCCCCCATATCCACAGAATCTATGCACGTAATTAGCAGTTGTTTTATGCCACTATTCCTGAACTTACCCTTCCACCTCTTTAACTTACTTAGTTCCTATTGTCGTTGGGTGCGCTGCAGTCAACTCTGGGCTCATAAGGACCCTAAAGGACAGTGTAGAACTGCCCCATAGGGTTTCCCAGAACATAATCTTTATGGGAGCAGATTACTAGATCTTTTTTCCTACTAAGTGGCTGGAGGGGGCACCTCACCAGAGCTCCTTACTTAACACCTCTACATCCTTAAATCTTTCAAGGAAGCTGCATGGGATAAAGAGCTTTATTTGGATTTTGTCTCTGGTTTCTGGAAAACAAATAGCTCTTGGAATTCTCCAGCAATCAAGATCCTCCTTTGTTTTCTAAAATAGCCAGGTAAACATAGAAACATGTGCAAATGAGTAGGGGCTAAACAGGCCCCACCCTGGCAGCAAACCTCAGAAAAGGAAATGACACGATGGCATCAATCATACATATGGACTGATTCATGTATATGTATCAAGGCTCCAGTCATGCATATACACTGAGGTCTCAATGACTTACAAAGGACCCTGGAACTTCCTCTTTCAGGTTTCCTGAAGTGGTGAACAGGAGAAGGTGGCACATCCCTGAGGACAGTGGAAGCCTGAAAGTCTCGTGCTGCCAGGACTTCTCCCAGCCCTTGCCTGATACATCTTTTTGCTGTATCCTTTCTGGTTGTAATTAATGAGTAACTAAAAGCATAAGCAGTCTCCGTGAGTTCTGCGAGTCCTTCTATCGAATTATCAAACCCACCAGGGGCAGTGAGGGCCAGCAGAGGCTGGAGTTTGCCTATTTGGCAGGGGCTGGAAGGACAGTGTCCTAACTTACAAAAACCCAGCTCTGGGTGGTTAGGGTCAGAGAGAGAAGGTGCCACATGGGTGGCTAGCATCAGGACGACGAAGTGGGGAAGTGGGAAAGTGGGAATATGAGTTATCTCCACATTTTCAGGATCAGCCTTGTATTGATTATTTACTCAGAAGCCTCTCTAGAACTTTTAAATTAGGTCAGTTCCTACAATTACTGACATTCTGAACCTCCCTTCATAGCACTTCTCAAAGATGTAATTTTATATTTATTTGTGATTTATTTAATGTTTGTCCCCATTAACCAACCTTCACCAGGGCATGGATCCTGTCTGTTTTGGTCATCTCTGAATTCCCAGAGGAAACTTGGTTGTGCAGTGGTTAAGAGCTTGGCTGCTCACCAAAAGGTCGGCAGTTCAAATCCACCAGCTGCTCCTGGGAAACCCTATGGGGCAGTTCTACTCTGTCTCACAGGGTTGCTATAAGCTGGAATCAACTCTACAGCAACAGGTTTGGTTTTTTGGGTTTTGTATCCCCAGAACCTGGTAACTAACACAAAGGTATTTAATGAATATTTAAATGAAAAATTAATTAATGCAAAGTTTCAACTATCAAAGGGATAGCTGCCAGACTTCCCATCAATTCTCAACATGTTAATTTGTAATAAAGTAAACAGGACCTTCCCAAAAAACTGCCTAATACCTACTCTACAGTGGCATCACTAGGTTTGGTGTCACCCATTCAGTAACTCATGGTGTCACTCCCCCACCATGGGCCTTCTCCTGTACCAGACCATACAGAATTCTTAGTAATGTTTTTTGTACTAATGTTACTTCGAAATTGTAATTCTCATACATCACTTCTTTTCCTTTAATTACCACTTCAATCTCAAAAAAGTTATTGACATAATTCTAATAACCAAGATACTGTAGCTAAAACACCAGAAAATTTGACAAAATCAGCAACCATGAAAACACGGGCAACAATGAAAACAACAGCACCTGCTTGTAGTGCCTGCAGACAAAACCTCATGATTTGAAGCTCACTGCAACTGGGTAATAATGACAGCGCTGACCTGAGCACAGTAAAAAAAGAATTTTTTTTTTTTTTTAGCACATTAGAAGGTTAAAAAAGTAAGTTAGCACAGAGTTTTAGCCTTGTAGGTATATTGATACATGAAAGCTGGGCTTATGAAAAATTTTTGTTGTTGTAATTCACTACCGTAGTTTTACACAAATAACCCTGTGCCTTCCACATTTGTTTGCCAATCCTGCACCCTCCCGCCACGAGGTATTTTCCTAAGCACACTATGCTAATTTTTTACAGCAGCGCATACAAAAGTACTTCGTGGCGGGGGGGGGGGGTGGGGGGTGCATGATTCGCAAACAAACACAGAAGGTCTGCATTATTTGTGTAAAAATATACTACAGGGATATTTTTGTGAAAAAGAATAAATTTCTGTTGAACACTGCAAAAAATTTTAGACAGTCATTTTGATGTCACCCCCCCCCCCCGAGGGTGTCACCTGGTGCAGTCTACACTCCCATACACCCCTCTAGTGATACCACTCTACTCTGATTTCTTTGAAAATCTGAAGATTTTCACAATTCACGCTCATCATCTCATTTTAAAAAAATCATCTTTAATCTCAATGAAGGAAAGAATCACACATATGAAGAATAATAAAGCAAAGAGAAGAAAGCTAATTTCAGTCCCATTATCAATGATCAATTTTTTTTTTTTTTTTTTTTATCAATGATCAACCAAATAGCTAAAGAATTCAACACAGGCTATATTTTCAGATATGTGGCTAAATTAGGATGAAAAACAAGATAATTAAACACAAAAACAGGAGTAGAAAACAATGTAAACTAAGGGCTAGGGGATGGTAGATTAAGTAGGTTTAGAATCAAAATGCATGGGGAAAACGTAGTTTTTGACATACAACACTTTTCAGAAATACAATTAATCTACAAACTCTGTAAATAAATCAATTATACTTAAAGGGCCCTCAAGAGACCCAAATATTAGTAGGATAGTCAAAATTGCATACTTGCTAAATGCAACATGAGATTCTGGGTTAAATCTTGAAACAGGAATTTTTATTTAATTTTACTTTGGGCTTTTTTCAAAAGAATTTAGTATTGTATCAGTATTAATTTCCTGATTTTGATAACTGTCCTGTACATTTAAGGGGCCCTGGTAGTACAGTGGTTAAAGTGCTTGGCTGTTAATTGAAATAAAGGTCAGCGGTTCAAACCTACCAGCTGCTCCACAGGAGAAAGATGTGGCAGTCTGCTTCTGTAAAGATTACAGCGCTGGAAACTCTATGGGGCAGTTCTACTGTCCTACAGGGTCACTATGAGTCAGAATCAACTTGACGGCAATGAGTTTGGTTTTTCTTTTGGTTTTACAGTGTTTTTAGGACATACACATTGAAGTATTTAGGGGTAAAGGTACAGCATGTCTATAACTTACTCTCAGTTTAGGAAAAACAACACAAATACACACACACAAAAACACATTATTATATATGTACACACAGAGAGAAAAAGACAAAATGTTAACATTTAGAGAGCATAAATGAAGGTTACACTATTTTTGCATCTTTTCTATAAAATTGAAATATTTCAAAATTAACATTAAAACAATTTAGATGAATAAACATATAAAACCATAACATTTGGAGTCAGACAGAATCTAAGAAAATCCAGTATTAATATTTTACATATGAAGAACCTCATGAATGAGAAGTAAAGATTCACCTAACATCAAAAAGGAGCTCCGGTGGCACAGTGGTTAAGTGTGTGGCTGCTAACCAAAAGGTCAGCAGTTCAAATCAACCAGCTGCTCCTTGGAAATCCTATGGGGCAGTTCTACTCTGTCCTATAGGGTCACTATGAGTCGAGATTGACTTGATGGCAATGGGTTAAGATAAAAAAATAGTGGTTAGAAATACTAATTACAGTTAAATTATACTAATTATGCTCTACTTAAGAAGCTCATTTCATTCCATAACATAATTTGGTTTCTAAGTAATTTCATGTTTTTGTTTTAAATTACCAAATAAGTGATAGATGTTCACTGTAAAAAATTCAGAAAATATGAATAAGCAAGTATTTAAAATCACCATTAATTTCACCATTTAAAAAGACTATTACATTTTAATAAATATTTTTCTAGTAAAAGCTTTTTCTTTAAAGAAGCTTTTCTCAAAAATTCACCAATATGAAATTAACCCCACTCTCACCAGTGCCACAGCCCTCACCATTTTCTCTTTTTTTTTTGTCTGCTTGAAAAGACAGCTGCATAAGGCAATAATTACAAAACTGTGTTAATGGGTTTATAATGTTTAAAGATATAATTTGTATGACAATAATAGCACAAAGTAGCAGGGAGGAAACATAGCTTTATCAGAGAAAAGTTTTTGTATGCTATTGAAATTAAGTTGGTATTAATCTAGACTGTTATGAGTTAAGATGTTAACTGTAAACTCCAGGGCAACCACTAGGAAAATAACTAATATACAGTCAGCCTTCCATATCCACAGACTCTGCGTTCGTGGATTCAACCAACCATGGATCAAAAATATTTGAGAAAAAAAAAGAGGAAGTTCCAAAAAGCAAAACTTGAATTTGTGTGTGCCAGCACCATGCTGGATCTACACAAATGAAGGGATGTCTAGGCTACCCTGCTGTAGCCTCCTGCCATTTCACAGATCCTCAGTCTCTCTCCAGCACTGGTTGTTTGAGCACTGTTCACCTCACGTCTCATTCGCTTGCTACCTGTGATTTATGCAGCCTTTGTTTCTGCGAAAAAATGGCTCCTAAAAAGCAATGAAGTGGTCAAAGCAATCCCTCAAGGGCTAAGCGTGAGGGTGTTAAGGGGGGCGAGAGGAAGGAATTTAAGGCTATTAAGAGATGGCTGGCTAGCTATGTAAAGGGCTACAGCCTCAGAACTTAAAGATCACGGGAGAACTGGCACCTGCTGATGGCCAGACAGCATCAGTGTTGCCCGAAGAGCTCAAGAAACTCATAGATAAGAGAAAGACTACCTTCCAGAGCAAGTCTTCAATTGTGATGAAACGACTATTTACACAGCATTTACACTGTGTTAGGTATTATAAGTAATCTAGAGATGATTTAAAGTATACAGAAGGATGTGCGTAGGTTATATGCAAATACTACACCATTTTATATAAGGGACTTTTAGTGTCTTCGAGGGATCCTGGACCGTTATAGGACAGAGTGGAACTGCCCCATATGGTTTCCAAGGAGCACCTGGCGGATTCGAACTGCCGACCTTTTGGTTAGCTGCCAAAGCTCTTAACCACTACACCACCAGGGTTTCCATTAGTAATTGTATTAAGTGCAAATAGACTAAAAACTCTAAACAGAAGGCAGATATTGGCAGAATGGATTAAAAAAAAAACATAATTAAACTATACGCTGCTTACAACAGACATACTTTAGATTACAAAACACAAATAGGTTGAGATAGAAGGATGGAAAATGACTTATCATGCAAACATACAGGAGCTGGAGTGGCTATACAGACACCAGACAGCATAGATGTTAAGACAAGAAATATATTACTAGAGACCAAGAGGAGTACTTCATAATGACAAAAATCAGTATGGCAAGAAATAAAATAAAAAGATAAACAAAGCTAATGATAATCAAGAGTTGGAATGGTTATACCAATATCAGGAAAAAAAAAAAGACTTTACAACAAAAATTTTAATAGAGACAAAGACGAGTACTTTACAATGATGAAAGGATCAGTCCACTGGGAAGACACAACAAAATTATAAACCCATAGGGTCGCTATGAGTCGGAATCGACTCAACGGCACTGGGTACTGGGTTACGCAACTGACAACAGAGACCCAAAATATATGAAGCGCAAAAACTGATAGAACTGAAGGGAGAAATACACAATTCAACAGTAATGGCTGCAGAATTTAATACTTAGCTTTCGATAATGGAACAACTAGGCAGAAGATAAACAAGGAAGACTTAAACAATACTGAAAACCAACTAGACCTAACAAACATAAACAGAACATTGCACCCAACAACAGCAGAATACATATGCTTCTCAAGTGTACATGGAATGTTATATAGGACAGACCACCTTCTGGACCACAAAACAAGTCTTACTTAAAAAGATATAAATCATACAAGTATCTTAAACAATCACAATGGAATGACGCTGAAATCAGTAACAGAAGAAAAACTGGAATATTCACAAATACATGGAAATTACACAACACAATGTGCTAAAGAAGAAATCATAAGAAAAATTAGAAAATACTTTGAGATGACTAAAAATGACAATACACATATCAAAACTTATAGAATGAAGCTAAAGCAGAGTTTAGAGGAACATTTGTAGCTATAAATGTCTATTATTAAAAAAGATCTCAAATCAATAACTTTTCATCTAAGGAGACTAGAAAAAGAAGAGCAAACTAAACTCAAAGCAAACAGAGGGAAGGACATAATAAAGATTAACCAAAAAAAAAAAAAAAAAAACAGTTCTTGGTGTATCAGTTCCAACTCATGGTGACTCCTTGTGTGTCAGGGCAGGACAGGGTTTTCAATGGCCAATTTTCCAGAAGTAGATCACCAGGCTTTTCTATCAAGGTGCATCTGAGCAGACTCAAACTGTCAACCTTTCAGTTAGCAGCAGAGTGTATAAACCATTTGCAAAACCCCAGGACTCCACTACAAAGCTATAGTAAAGCAGTATGGAATTGGCATAAGGATAAACATATAGACCAATGAAAAAGAACTGACAGTCCATTTATGGTCAATTTATTTTCAAAAAGGGTGAGAAGACAATTTAGTAGTGAAATAACAGTTTTTTCAACAAACAGTGCTAGAACAATAGGATATCTGCATGCAAAAGAATTAAACTGAACCCAAACCTCACACCATATACAAATATTAACTAAAAATATAACACAGAAATAATCTTCGTGAACTTGCTCTAGACCACTGTTTCTTAGACATGACACCAAAAGCATGAGTGATAGAAAAAAAAGATAAATTGAACTTCGTCAACTTTTGTGCACCAAAGGATGCCATCAAGACAGTGCAAAGAAAAGGTACCGAATAGGAGAAAATATTTGCAAATCATGTATCTGATAAGAGACTAGAGAGACTAGATTCTAAAATATAAAAGATCTCTCACAACTCAACAACAAAAAGACAACACAATTATTAAAAAATGGGCAAAGGATTTCAGTAGACATGTCTCCAAAGAACATATACAAATGGCCAATAAGCACATGAAAAGACAGTTACCATTGTTAGTCATCAGGGACACACAAATCAAAACCATAACGAGATACCACACATACTTGGATAGCTAAATTTAAAAAAAGACAATTAACAAATACTGGTTAAGATGTGGAGAAACTGAAAGACTCATACGTTGTTAGTGGGATTATAAAATGGTAACAACACTTTGCAAAACAGTTCAGCAGTTCCTTATAAGTTAATCATAGGGTTATTATATGATCCAGCAATTACACTCCTTGGTATATACCCAAGAGAAATGAAAACACATGTCCAAATGAAAACTAGTACTTGAATGTTCATAGCAGCACAGGTGTGATGTGAGGAAATAAGAACCCTCATTGATTGCTGGTGGGATTGCAAAATGATACAGGGCAGCGCCTCAAAAAGTTAAACACAGAATTGTCATACGATCCAGTAATCCCACTTCTAGGTATATGTATAAAAAGAACTGAAAGCAGGAATGCAAACAGATACGTGTGGTACGCCAATGTTCAATGCAGCACTATTCACAATACCCAAAAAGTGGAAAAAAAACCAAACGCCCATCAACTGATGAATGGATAAACAAAATGCTAAGTATCCATTCAATGGAATATTATTTAGCCCTAAAAAAGGAACAAAGTACTGATACATGTTACAATATCAACTCAAAAACATTATGACAAGCGAAAGAAGCCAGGTATAGATCAATTATATGATTCCAATTATATGAAACGTTCAGAAAAAGCAAATCCATCGACAAAGAAAGTATATTAGTAGTTGCCAGAGGCTGGGAGGGAGGGGAAATTGGGAGTAACTGCTAACTGTACAACATTTCTTTTTGAAGAAATAAAAATGTTCTAAAATTAAATACTGGTGATGGTTGCACAACTCTGCAAATGTGCGCTTTAAAGAGTGAACTTTATGGTATGTGAATTATATCTCAATAAAACTGCTATAAAAAAGTGGATTAAGGAGCTGGGGCTAAGATGGCGGAAGAGTCAGACACTTCTGATGGTCCCTCTTACGACAAAACAAACAAACAAACAAGTAAATCGATTATATATATGACAAGCTAGGAGCACTGAACATCAAAGGCAAAGTTAAGAACTCAGACTGAGTGACAGGGGGAGGGAGAAACAGTTCAGAAGCAGCGAGGAGCTGTCAGACCTGACTCAGCAGGAACCACTGCCCCCCAGCCCCGATCCTCTGGCACAACTGCAGAGGCGCTGGCAGTAGTGTTTGGGATGTGGTTTCTTCAGACATAGAGAGTGAGCAGCAGAGTCTACTCACACCTCCAAAATCAGCTCTTGACAAAAGGTAAGTGCTTGCACCTAATTTACCCCACAGATCAAAAAGCACACCTTTCAAAAGAACTCTCTCCCATTTATCGGATCCCTCCTCCCTCTGCCTCAGGCCTTGAGCCACCTTCACTGGCAGCCGATTTCCCTGGGGCTGAGATAGGTATGTGTCCTGCTGTGTGTCCTAAGCCATTCTCCTGCCTTGGAGAATGAACAAATTAACAAAATGGGGGAAAAAAATTATTTTGCTGAGTGTGATCCCCTACTATAACCAGATACCTGTGCATACACCAACCACCACTGCTCCTCTAAGGCCGTATGTGAGAGCCCGCACCACCTACTTGGTGAACGACTACACAGACACCTGAACTAAATCCATACAAGAAAAGTGAATGGACCCCTAGGCACATATACCTAGTAACAGCTCTAACCATCTGGTGACAGGACATTAGAGCTTCAAAGGCTCTAATAATCAAGATAGCTCACTCAAGCAGCCTATCTGGGTATATCAAAACAAA
Organism: Elephas maximus indicus; assembly: GCF_024166365.1. NCBI lineage: Eukaryota > Metazoa > Chordata > Mammalia > Proboscidea > Elephantidae > Elephas > Elephas maximus. The sequence goes on from NC_064821.1 coordinate 98,692,267, forward strand.
ACAAAGCAGGAAGCTAGGACACAGTAAGCAAATATAAAACAAATTAATACAATAACTTATAGATGGCTCGGAGACAAGAGTGAATACCAAATCACATAAAGCAGACCATGATCACTTAAACAAGCTCCCAAAACAAAAAATCAAGGAATCTTCTGGATGAGATTAGTTTCCTGGAATTAGCAGAGGTAGAATACAAAAGATTAATATACAGAACTCTTCAAGGCATCAGGAAGGAGATCGGGCAAAACGAAGCACAAGCCAAGGAACACAAAGATAAAGCAGTCAAGGAAACTAAGAAGGTTATTCAAGAGCATAATTAAAAATTTAATAGGCTGCAAGAATCCACAGAGAAACAACAATCAGAAATACAGAAGATTAACAATAAAATTTCAGTATTAGACAACTCGATAGAAAGTCAGAGGAGCAGAAGTGAGGAAATGGAAGTCAGAATTAGTGAGATGCAAGGAAAACACTTCACAATATACTCAAAGAAAAATTGGATAAAAGAATTAAAAAAAATGAAGAAACCCTAAGAATCATGTGGCACTCTACCAAGAGAAAAAACCTACGAGTGACTGGAGTACCAGAACAGCGAGGAAAAACAGAAAATACGAAAGAATTGTTGAAGATTTCTTGGCAGAAAACTTCCCTGATATCAGGAAAGATGGGAACATACCTATCCAAGATGCTCATTGAACCCCACACAATGTAGATCACAAAAGAAAGCCACCAAGACATATTATGATCAAACTTGCCAAAACCAAAGATATAGAGAGAATTTTAAGAGCGGCTAGGGATAAACAAAAAGTCACACACAAAGGAGAGTCAATAAGAATAAGCTTCGACTACTCCACAGAAACTATGCAGGAAAGAAGGCAATCGGAGGACACATATTAAACCTTGAAGGAAAAAAATTGCCAGCCAAGAATCATATATCCAGCAAAACTGTCTCTCAAACATGAATACAAAATTAGGACATTTCCAGATAAACAGAATTTTAGGGAATTTGCAGAAACTAAACCAAAACTCTAAGAAATATTAAAGGGAGTCCTCTGGTTAAAAAACTAGTAACACTGGATAACAACCCAACACCAGAACGTAGGACAGAGTGACCAGATTATCACCCCAGATAGAGAAATCACAACAATAAATCAAGATTTAAAAAAAGTTCAAAACAGGGAACAAGAGATATCATTATGCAAAAGATGAAAAGAAGGACTAAAAAATGTAGTCATATATGGAGAGGATAAAACTTTGGTTTAAACTTAGAAAAATAGAGGTAAATAATAAGGTAACCACAAAGGGGACTAACAAGCCTACGTATCAAAATAAAATAGAAGAAAACCATAAAGACTCAGCAAAAACAATCAACAACAATGAAAAAGAGGAAAAGACAATATATAAACTACACAGAACAAAAAATTAAGCAGAAAAAGGAAGCTGTCAACAACACACAAAAAAAGACATCAAAATGACAGCACTAAACTCATACCCACCCATAATTACGCTGAATGTAAATGGACTAAATGCACCAATAAAGAGACAGAGAGTGGCAGAATGGATAAAAAAACACGATCCGTCTATATGCTGCCTACAAGAGACACATCTTAGACTTAAAGACACAAATAAACAAAAACACAAAGGATGGAAAAAAATACATCAAGGAAAAAACAATCAAAAAAGAGCAAGCCATCCCACTTTGAAATGTGGCGTCTGGGGTCTTAAATGCTAACAAGCAGCCATCTAAGATGCATCAATTGATCTCAACCCACCTGGATCAAAGGAGAATGAAGAACACCAAGGTCACACGATAACTATGAGCCCAAGAGACAGAAAGGGCCACATGAACCAGAGACTTATATCAGCCTGAGACCAGAAGAACTAGATGGTGCCCGGCCACAACCGATGACTGCCCTGACAGGGAGCACAACAGAGAACCCCTGAGGGAGCAGGAGATCAGTGGGATGCAGACCCCAAATTCTCATAAAAAGACCAGACTTAATGGTCTGACTGAGACTAGAGGAATCCCGGCGGTCATGGTCCCCAAACCTTCTGTTGGCCCAGGACAGGAACCATTCCCCAAGACAACTCATCAGACATGGAAAGGACTGGACAATGGATTGGAGAGAGATGCTGACGAAGAGTTAGCTACTTGTATCAGGTGGACACTTGAGACTGTGTTGGCATCTCCTGTGGGGAGGGGAGATAGGAGGGTAGAGAGGGTTAGAAACTGGCAAAATTGTCATGAAAGGAGAGACTGGAAGGAGGGAGCGGGCTGACTCATCAGGGGGAGAGTAAGTGGGAGTATGGAATAAGGAGTATATAAGTTTATATGTGACAGACTGACTTGATTTGTAAACTTTCACTTAAAGCACAATAAAAATTATTAAAAAGAGCAAGAGCGGCAATATTAATTTCTGACAAAACCGACTTTAAAGTTAAATTCACCACAAAGGAAAAGGAAGGACACTATATAACGATTAAAGGGACAATATACCAGGAGGATATAGTCATATTAAATATTTATGTACCCAATGACAGGGCTGCAAGATACATAAAACGAACTCTAACAGCACTGAAAAGCGAGATAGACAGCTCCACAATTATAGCAGGAGACTTCAACACACTACTTTTGGTGAAGGACAGGACATCCAGGAAGAAGTTTAATAATAACATGGAAGATTTAAATGCCGCAATCAACAAACCTGACCTCATAGACACATACAGAACACTCCACCCAACAGCAGACAAGTATACTTTCAATCCAACGCACACAGAACGTTCTCTAGAATAGATCACATATTAGGTCATAAAGCAAGCCTTAACAGAATCCAAAAACATCAAAATATTACAAAACATCTTCTCTGACCATAAGGACATAAAAGTAGAAATTAGTAACAGAAAAAGCAGGGAAAAGAAATCAAACACTTGGAAACTGAACAACACCTTGCTCAAAAAATACTGGGTTACAGAAGAAATTAAGGACAGAATAAAAAAATTCATGGAATCAAATGAGAATGAAAACACTTCATATCAAAACCTTTGGGACACAGCTTAAGACGTCCTCAGAGGTCAATTTATAGCAATAAATGCACAATCCAAAAAGAAGGGCCAAATTCCAATAATTATCCCTACATCTTGAACAAATAGAAAGAGAGCAACAAAAGAAACCATCTGGAACCAGAAGAAGGCTAATAATAAAAATTAGAGCAGAATTAAATGAAACAGAGAACAGAAAAACAACTGAAAGAGTTAACGAGACCAAGAGCTGGTTCTTTGAAAAGATTAACAAAATTGATAAACCACTGAAGACTAAGAAAAGAAAAACAGGAAACGAAGCAAATAACCTGAATAAGAAATGAGATGGGCAATATCACAACGGAACCAACTGAATAAAAGAATTATATCAGATTACTATGAAAAACTGTACTCTTAACAAATTTGAAAACCTGTAAGATATGGGTAAATTTCTAGAAACACACTACCTACCTAAACTAACACAGAGGTTGAACAACCAAATAAATCCATAACAAAAGAAGAGATTGAAAAGGTAATTTAAAAACTCCCAACAAGAAAAAGCCCGGCTTGGACGGCTGCACCAAGAATTCTACCAAACTTTCAGAGAAGATTTAACACCACTACTACACTAAAGGTATTTCAGAGCATAGAAACGAACTGAATACTCCCAAACTCATTGTATGAAGCCAACATTTCCCTGATACCAAAACTGGGTAAAGACACCACAAAAAATTACAGGCCTGTATCCCTCATGAACTTAAACACAAAAATCTTCAACAAAATTCTAGCCAATTGAATTCAACAACATATCAAAAAAATAATTCACCATGACCAAGCGGGATTCATACCAGGCATGTAGGGATGGTTCAACATTAGAAAAACAATCAATGTAATCCATCACATAAATAAATGACAAGAACCACATGATCTTATCAATTGATGCAGACAAAGCATCTGACAAAGTCCAGCACCCATTCATGATAAAAACTCTCAGCAAAATAGGAATAGAAGGGAAATTCCTCAACATAATAAAGGGCATTTATACAAAGCCAACAGCCAACATCATCCTAAATGCAGAGAGTCTGAAAGCATTCTCCTTGAGAACAGGAACCAAACAAGGAAGCCCTTTATCACTATGATTAAACATTGTGCTGGAGGTCCTAGCCAGAGCAATTAGGCTCGATAAAGAAATAAAGGGCAACCGGATTGGCAAAGAAGTAAAAGTATCTCTATTTGCAGATGACATGATCTTATACACAGAAAACCCTAAAGTATCTTCAAGAAAACTACTGAAACTAATAGAAGAGTTCAGCAGAGTATCAGGATACAAGATGAACATACATAAATCAGTTGGATTCCTCTACACCAACAAAGAGAATGTCGAAGAAGGGATCACTAAATCAATACCATTTACAATAGACCCCAGGAAGTTAAAATGCTTAGGAATAAACCTAACCAGAGATGTAAGAGACCTATACAAAGAAAACTACAAGACACTACTGTAAGAAACCAAGAAAGACCTACATAAGTGGAAAAACATACCTTGCTCATGGATAGGAAGACTCAACGTTGTAAAAATGTCTATTCTACCAAAGCAATCTATAGAAACAATGCAATCCTGATCCACATACCAATGATATTTTTTAATGACATGGAGAAACAAATCACCATCTTCATGTGGTAAGGAAAGAGGCCCCGGATAAGTGAAGAATCACTGAAAAAGAAAAAATGGGAGGTCTCACACTGCCTGATTTTAGAACATATTATACTGCCACAGGAGTCAAAACAGCCCGGTATTGGTACAACAACACATATACAGACCAATGGAACAGAATTGAGAATCCAGACATAAATCCATCCACTTATGAGCAGCTGATATTTGACAAGTCTCAAAGTCTGTTAAATGGGGAAAAGACAGCCTCTTTAACAAATGGCTGGCTTAACTGGATATCCATCTGCAAGAAAAAAAAAAAACAAGAGCCTTACCTCACATCCTGCACAAAAACTAACTCAAAACGGATCAAAGACCTGAATACAAAATCTAAAATAAAGATCATGGAAGAAAAAGTAGAGACAACCCTAGGAGCCCTGATATATGGCATAAACAGCATACAAAACATTACTAACAATGCACAAACACCAAAGGAGAAACTAGATAACTGGGAACTCCTAAAAATCAAACACTTATATTCATCCAAAGGCTTCACCAAAAGAGTAAAAAGATTACCTATAGACTGGGAAAAATTTTTGGCTACGACAATTCCGATCAACATCTGATCATCTCTAAAATCTACATGATGCTGCAAAAACTCAACAACGAAAAGACAACCCAATTTAAAAATGGGCAAAGGATATGTATGAACAGGCACTTCACCAAAGAAGACATTCAGATGGCTAACAGATACATGAGGAAATACTCATGATCACTAGCCATTAGAGAAAGGAAAATCAAAACTACAATGAGATTCCATCTCACCCCAAACAAGGCTGGCATTAATCTAAAAAACACAAAATAATAAATGTTGGAGAGGTTGTAGAGCACTTATACACAGCTGGTGGGAATGTAAAATGGTACAATCACTTTGGAAATTGATTTGGCACTTCCTCGAAAAGCTGGAAATACTACTACCATATGATCCAGCAATCATATACCCTGGAATATATCCTAGAGAAATAAGTGCTTTCACATGAACAGATATATGCACATCCATGTTCATTACAGCACTGTTTACAATAGCAAAAAGATGGCAGCTACCAAGGTGCGCATCAATGGATGAATGGATAATTCTCATAATGGAATACTACGCAACGATTAAGAACAACAATGAATCCGTGAAACATCTTGTAACATGGAGGAATCTAGAAGGCATTATGCTGAGTGAAATTAGTCAGTTGTAAAAGGGCAGGTATTGTATGGGACCACTATTGTAAGAACTTAAAGAAAAAGTTTAAACACAAAAGAAAATATTCTTTGATGGTTATGAGGGTGGGGAAGGAAGGAGAGGGCTATTTACTAATTAGACAGTAGACAAAAACCATTTTAGGTGAAGGGAAAGACCACACACAACACAGGCGAGGTCAGCACAACTGGACTAAACCAAAAGCAAAGAAGTTTCCCAAATAGAACCGAATGCTTCAAAGGCCTGAGTAGCAGGGATGGGGGTCTGGGGACCATGGTTTCAGGGGACATACAGGTCAACTGGCATAACAAAATGAATTAAGAAAACGTCCTATATCCCACTTTGGTGAGTGGTATCTGGGGTCTTCAATGCTAGCAAGCAGCCATCTAATACGCATCAATTGGTCTCAACCCACCTGGAGTAAAGGTGAATGAAGAACACCGAAAATATAAGGTAAAGATGAACCCAAGAGACACAAACCAGAGACTACATCAGCCTGAGACTGGAAGAACTAGATGGTGCCTGACTACCACCGATGACTGCCCTGACAGGGAACACAACAGAGAATCCCTGATGGAGCAGGAAAACAGTGGATGCAGACCTCAAATTCTCATAAAAAGACCAGACTTAATGGTCTAAGACTATAGGTACCCCAGAGGTCAGGGTCCCCGGACCCTCTGTTAGCCCAAGACTGGAATCACTCCCGAAACAAACTCTTCAGAGAGGGATTGGACTGCACTACAAGACAGAAAATGGTACCGGTGAGGAGGGAGCTTCTTGGAGCAAGGAGACCCATGACTGTGGGCAGCTCCTGCGTGGGGGCAAGATGAGAAGGTCGAAGGGGACAGGAGCTGGTTGAATAGACATGGGAAAAACAGAGTGGAGAGGAGGAGTGTACTGTCTCATTAGCGGGAGAGCAGCTAGGAGTACACAGCAAGCTATGTATAAGTTTTTGTATGAGAGACTGAGTTGATTTGTAAACTTTCACTTAAAGCACAATAAAAAAATTTGATTAATAAAAATGAATTCAGAGGTTACAGTCACTGAACTTAAGTGAGTATATAAATATCATCCAAATTTCAAAACACAATGAATTGTTGCTAATGATCTATAACAAAAAACAACACACGTGCCCATTAGACAGTTTTAAAACAGCCATTTAAAAAATGTTACATTTAATTGTTGACGGGCAAAAAAATCTCCTATTTCCTCTTAAGTAGTTAACATTCTTGTTTTGACAATCTTGTCTTGACAAAGGAGTAAACAGACATGCTGTACACACAAATGAGCAAATGATACAGAGCAGCATTACATTTCGAGGAAGTTGCTGCCAAAACAAAGAGGCAGGGAATCACAGAGAGGAGCAAATAGCGACATGAACCCATATGTAGGCTGCTTGAATGTTTTGTGCCATCGCTTTGAGTAGAGCCTGTCCTTGGCAAAAATTACAGACTGAGCAAGAGAACACGGGCAAAGCTGATCAAAATTATCCTACTGCAAAATACCTCCCAATAGACATAATGTATTGGGCTTCTAATAAGAACTCTCAAATGTAATATACATTTTCTCACTAGATGCCAAATTCAAGTGACACCCAAACATTAATAATCACTGATTCTAAATTGATTAGAAACATATTTATCGAAAACTTGGTGTGTTCTTGACAGAATGCTTAGTGCCGGGGATACAGATGAATATACAATTCTTATCTTTAGAGAGCAGGAACATGTGAAAGTAGACAAGGGGGTGACCCAAGCCAGCCTGTGTGTATCCCTGTGCACACATACGCAGTGAGAATGAGTATAGGCACATAGGTGAAGAAGTTCAGAGCATTCCAGGCAGAGGGTTACGGATATTATTTCAAAACCAGTACTAGCTTATTTTTCAAGTGGATTAAGTAATAAAACCTCAATTAAAAAAAAAAATTCTTTTTACAATAACCATGTAATTCAGCATTTGTTAGAGATGCACAGAAATGAGCCGCAGTTAGTTGAGAGTTTAACTGTTAACCAAAAGGATGGCAGTTCTAATCCAGCAGCCATTCCTTGGAAAACCTATGGGGCAGTTCTACTGTGTCCTATAGGGTCACTGTGAGTTGGAATTGACTCAGAGGCAATGGGTTGGATGGTGCAAACGATTAAGCACTCCACTATTAGCAGAAAGGCTGGCAGTTTGAACCCACCCAGAGGTCCCTCAGAAGACAAGCCTGGCGATCTGCTTCTAAAAGGTCAGAGCCTAGAAAATCCTTTGGTGCAGTTATGTAGGGCAGCCATGAGTTGAAATCAACGGCAACTAACCATCACCACCACCAAACTATGATTTGGAATTGTCCAGTTCAGAATTAAGATAAAAACAATTAACAATGCTGGGTACACAATCTTAAATCTAGAGTATTTTTAGTTTCCTAAATGTTATGAAACCCTGGTGGCATAGTTGTTAAGTGCTATAGCTGCTAACCAAAGGGTTGGCAGTTCGAATCCGCCAGGCACTCCTTGGCAATTCTATCGGGCAGTTCTACTCTGTTCTATAGGGTCACTACGAGTCGGAATCGACACGACAGCACTGGGTTTGGTTTTGTTTTTTTTAAAATGTTATCCGATTTATATTTATAAATACAAATGAAATATAAACAGGCCTCTGTGCCTCCCATCATACTTGATAATGTCATGAGCACAGCCATTCAAATAAAAAAATAGCTGTGATTATTGTTGTTAGGCGCCATCAAGTTGGCTCTGATTCACAGCGACCTTATGTTTAACACGAAGAAACACCGCCCAGTCCTGTGCCATCTTCACGATCGTTGGTCTACTGTTTGAGTCCTCTGTTTTGGCTACTGAGTCAATCTATCTCATTGAGGGTTTTCTTTCTTTTCTCAGATCTCCTACTTTACTAAACATAATGTCCTTTTCCAGCAACTGGACTTTCCTGATGACATACCCAAAGTAACTGAACTGATGTCTCACCATCCTCACTTCTAAGGTGCATTCTGGTAGCGTTTTTTCTAAAGCTGATTAGTTCATTCTTCCTGAAGTCCATGGGTATATTCAATATTCTTTGTCAACACCACAGCTCCAACGCATCAATTCTGTCCTCCTTGCTCTGATTCTATTTTCCTCTATCTGCAAAATGTTCAGAATAAGGCTTACTAACAACTTATGTAAAGTACAGTTTTAGCACTTTAATTGTCAGACTTGAAGGTTTTCATGGAATTGATAACTGTTGCTCCGCATAGTGAGTGTAGTGAAGATCTTTAGATTTAACACTTAGATTATTTGCACAAAAATATTTTTCTAGATGGTATTTTTTAATATAACTAAACATGTTAATACATGTATCACTATCCATATCCAGAAACTTGCCCATTTAAAAAATGCAGATGAACCAACCAGAACATAGGAAATATCGTAACTTGGGAGAATACACAAAACATGTGATTTACTTAATCCTTTCAATTTTTTTTTTTTGGTGAGCTTTAAAAAAAATTAGTGCACGAGCTTTTAATAATGAGTTATAATAGTTTTAAAAACTACTTCCATTGAGTTTTTAAACAGAGAACAAACAAGTTGTTCTCAAACATGACAAGGATATATTATTAAAATTTAAGCATTCTTTGCTTAAAGAGGAAACCCTGGTGGTGTAGTGGTTATGCACTACGGCTGCTAACCAAGAGGATGGCAGTTCAAATCCACCAGGTGCTCCTTGGAAACCCTATGGGGCAGTTCTACTCTGTCCTACAGGGTCACTATGAGTCAGAATCGACTTGACAGTAGTGGGTTTTGTTGCTTTAAGAAGCAAAACCTACTTGGGTAGGTCCCGCCTGGTAGTTAAGAGATAAGCCCTTGTCTGCTCACTCACTCAACAAATACGCTTTTTCAACTGAATGAATAAAAAGCTGCCAATATTGCTTAAAGATTATTTTAATACTAAATTCAATTACTATACTATCCTATTAGCAAACAATGTACTCAAAAAACCCTCTGAATTACTGATCAATGTATAGAAAAACGAATGTGCCACACTGATTTCTTCAAGCTGATTTTAAACGGATTTGATGCAGTAGTTAAGGTTGGCAGTTTGAATCCACCAGCCACTCCTTGGAAACCCTATGGGGCAGCTGTACCCTGTCCTATAGGGTCACTTTGAGTCAGAAGCAACTCGGCGGCAACGGGTTTGTAAGTTGAAGGCTCTCACATTTTTTTCTCCAGTCTAGACCTCTTCCCTGGACTCCAGGCCTTTCTGACATCTCTCCACTAGGATATCTGGTTTTTGTTGTTGGTGGGTGCCATCAAGTCGATTTCAACTCATAGCGACCCCAATATGACAGAGTAAAACTGCCCCATTGAGTTTTCTTGGCTGTAATCTTTATGGAAGCAGATTGCCAGGTTTTCCTCCCTCGGAGCCACTGAGGCCCTAATAAGGAGCTGCCCACTCCTTTATCTCTCAGATCTCATCTCCCGCTCTCCTTAAGAGCTCCAGTCATACTGGTCTCCCTGTTGTTGTTAGCTGCTGTCGAGTTGATTCTGACTCGTGGTGGCCCCATGTGCAGAACAGAACTGCTCCAGAGGGTTTTCAAGGCTGTGACCTTTCAGAAGCAGATCCCCAGGTCTTTCTTTTGAGGTTTCTCAGCAAAGAAAATAGAGCAGGAGTCAGGGAAGTTCTACCTACTGTTTGTTTTTTGTAAATCAAGTTTTATTGGAACACAGACCCACTCTTTCATTTATGTATAATCTATGGCTGTTTTCACACTACAATGGCAGAGTAGCTGCAAAAGAAATCATATAGCCTGCAAAGCCTAAAATATTTACTATCTGGTCCTCTACAAAAAAGTTTGTTGACCACTAACCTAGAATATTCTTCCCTCAGATAACCACATAGTTTACTCCCTCACCTCCTTTAGGTCTTTGCTCAAGTATGACCTTAATGAAGCCTTCCCTGAATAACCTATTTAAAAAACAACCCTTTTCGTTAGTAGCCAAGCTCTTAACCACTGCGTCACCAGGGCTCCATAATAGACAAATCCACTTAAAATCAGCATGAAGAAATCTGCTGTCTCCCCTCAACAGACTAAAGCTCTACCAGGCATAAGTTTTGTTCTGTTTGTTGTGTTATTTTCAACAGTTCCTGGTACAGAGTAGGTGCTTAGTAAATATTTGGTGAATGAATGGATGTTAGACATTTAATAAATACTTGTGAAAGGGAAGGGATTCCAGGCACAGAGAGCTGTATGCATGAAGGTCAGATACTAAGAGAGTGAAGCATATTTAAAGCACTTTCTTCTTCTCTGTAGCATCAAATACTGAGTTATATTAAACTCTGTTTAGTGTTCTGGCTCCCCAATTACATAGAGTTACTCAGTGAAAGGAGCTGTAGCTTATTCTCCATTCTCACACCAGCATCTAAACTTTTATCTGACACCTAAATCCTCTGTACAACATCCCCAGCAGCATCCCAGAGCCTCTGCCTAAATATGTCTACTGACCAGGAGCTTATGACATTTTGAGATTGCCTGTTCCATTTCTGTTCAAATAACAAGTTAAGCTGAAATCTCTCTCTCTGCAATTTTGATGAACGCCTACCTGACTACAGTCAGATGGGATACATTATTTTGTGTGCACCTCTATTGGCTCCCTTGTGAAAGGGAGAACGCCACTTGCTTTGCTGGTGACTATGAAGTTTTTGTGTTACATGAGGTTATGTAAGTGAAAATGCTCTGTAAGCTCAAACAGCATATAAACAAAAGTAAAGTGCTATTATGATTATCTAAACTGTTCTTAAGGGGCCCCAGTAATACAGTGGTTAGGTGCTTGGCTGCTTGCTAAAGGCTGCTCCATGGCAGAAGGATGTGGCAGTCTGCGTCCCTAAAAATTTACAGCCTTGGAAACTCTATGTGGCAGTTCTACTCTGTCTTACAGAGTCGCTATGAGTCAGAATCGACTCAACAGCAACAGGTTTATACTGTTCTTAAAAGGTTATTCTGCTCACATTTTTACTTATAGGACTACAACTCCACTGAAAGTATTTTTATGTTTCTCTCTTTAAAAAGATACTCCAACTTCTTTGTAGCAACCAGTTCTAATCCATCTTAATCATTATAGCCATAAAATAATTCACTATGCTTAATGGAAATTTTTAAAGTAAAGAAATGGAGAATGAAGGCATTTTGTGTGTGTTTGTGTGTAAAACACACATAGACCTGAGAGATAAGAAACACCCTAGCTGTGCGATCTTTGACCAAGTTTCTCAACCTTGGCACTACTGACGTTTTAAGCCAGATAATTCTTGTTAAGGGGGACTGTTCTAGGCATTGTAGGATGCTTAGCAGCCTCCCTGTCCTCTGCCCACTAGGTACCAGGCAGTTCCTCTAGTTTTAACAACCAAAAAGGTTTCCAGACCTTTCCAAATGTCCCCTGGAGGGCAACATCAGCCCCAATTGAGAACCACTGTCTTAGCTAAGACTTGCTATCTCCATACTTCAGTTTGATCTATAAAATGAAGGCATTTACCTATAAATTCAAGACTTCTTCTGTCTCTAACAATGGTTAAGATTCTACATAAGATCAAAATAAAGCTTACTGACAAGTACAACTTTACTAAGGGGGAACAAGTAGGGAATGAATTTTGTTATGAAACAAGTTAACGCTTTTGTTCAGTTTTCCATATTTCCTTAGTAGATAACACTAAAGCTTCCCTGCATAGTTAAGATGATTCCATGATAAAATCTTTTAAAAATATAATGCGTATATTCATAAGAGAAGTGGGCTAGGCTTTTAAAAAATGTCAGCATCAAAAGACAAAAAAATTGGAAGACTGTTCCAGAACCTAGATTAAAGAGACATAATAATCAAATCCAATGTGTAATCTTTGATTCACTCCTCAATTATTTCTTTTAAAAAGCTTATTAAGGATATTTTTGGTACAAATGAGCACATCTGAACATGGACTAAATACCAGATAATGTTGTTATACTGATCTTTAACTCCTTTGGTGAGATAATGGTGCTGTGGTTCTGTAAGAGAATGTCTCTGTCCTTAGTTGATGCATGCTAAAGTATTTAGGAGTCAAGGGTCATTATGCTTGCAACTTATTTTTAAAGGTTTAGGGGAAAAAAGTGTATCTTTAGAGACAGAGATAAAACAAATACAAGAAAATGTTTGCAAATGCTGAATCAAGACGTAGGATACACAGGTGTTCACTGTACTATTCTTTCAACTTTTTCATAGATTAGAAATTGCTCAAGACAAAAACTTAGGAAAAAAACACCTAGTATACAAATCAAATTACTGCCACACTGGATCTGTGGCTGACATAGCACACACTTGTTTTCTAGCACTTTATTAAGTACTTTTACCCAATACTCCCCACTCTGTCAGAATCTCCTAGAGTAGTTGGAAGCCCTGATGGGGACAAGCTATTCTGAAAAAGCAACCCAAGTGATTCTGATCTGGTGCTGGCCATGCCTTACCCACCTTTTAGGACTGCTGCAATAGGGTATGTTGCTGTTGTTGTTAGTTACTGTTGAGTCAATTCCAACTCATGGCGGACCCATGTGTGCAGAGCAGAGCTGTTCCATAGGGTTTTCAAGGCCGTAACCTTTTGGAAGCAGATAGCCAGCCCCATCTTCCAAAGTGCCTCTCAGTTGGTTTGAACCACCAAACTTTCGGCTAGTAGTGGAGTGTTTAACTAACTCCTTAAAAGCAGGGAGTATGTCTTACTTAGCTTGGTATTCTCAGAGGCCAGATGAGAGCCAAAGGCATTCACATTCAGTAAGTATTTGTTCAGTGTTGAAAAAATAGTTCCATACTGTTTTTTTCATCCCCTATATCCCCTTACATCAGGGTAAAGGAGGGGAATAAATGAACAGTGCCTCAATATCTTTACTTCAAAATATACTCACTTTGTTTCAAAAAAGACTCACCTGGATTAACAGTTATATCATTAATCGTTATTATAGGATATTAAGGAGTCCTGGCGGTACAGTGGTGAAAGTGCTCGGCTGCTAACCAAAAGGTTGGTGGCTCACCAGGTGCTCCACAACAGAAAGATGTGGCAGTCTGCTTCCATAGATTTACAACCTTGGAAACAGTTCTAGTATGTCCTATAGGGTCACTACTAGTAGAAATCGACTCAATAGCAGTGCGTGGTTCTAATTATTGCAGTGATAAACGAGACATACAAATATGATAATCTGAAATACAAACCACCACTAAAAAATCAGTTTTGTATTTTAATTATACTGTAGCTTGTTTTCTCTTTCCTTTCCAGAAATGATAATCTCTGCAAATAATCTTATCCTTACTGAAGCATGGCTCAACTAAACCGTGTAACAGAGCTATATAAAAACAGCCTGCAAGCAATCCTACTAAAGGCTAAAAAACTGTCTGTTTCCTTTAGAATCCATTATGTTCTTAGCTGTGTATAGTATTTCTTTCTATGTGTGTTAACAAAAATGTATATAAAGCAGAGGGAGTGGTACTGAATACCAAAATTCAAATTTAATGTGCTATGTCCAAAATGGTATCCTATTATAAAGATACTGACAACAGTTCAAAAAAAGTTCCTTCTTACAAACTAATATGAGGTAAATACCATGACAGAAACCTGCTATAAGCCTACCAAAATATTTGTTACCTTCAAGTTACGGCATAGGGTATTTTAGGAGAGATTAGCTCTTTTGATATATGTAAATAGAGGAAATGTGTTCCAGAACAGTGATGCAAACTAAATATTTTCCAGACTGGTTTATTTAATTTAGCAACCCCTATGTCAAGTGTCGCTATGTCAAGGGTCACTGTGAGTCGGAATCGAACTGACGGCACTGGAATTGGGTTTTTTTTGTCAAATGTTGCTATAGGATCGCTATGATTTGGAAGTGACTCCATGGCAATGGGTTTGGTTTTTCGGTTTTTTTTGTTGTGGTTGTTATGTCAAGTGTTACCTTGGACCTTACAGGGACTACAGAAGGCCAGACCCTGCCCCCAAAAGACTCATAATTCAGTACAGGTGACAAAGGAACAATTCCAATATAATGGACTAAATCTATGACAGCCATATGGAATTGTTTCTTTTCAAATTCAAGAAGGGGCTCTTAACTAAGAGGAGGGAAAGAAGGAATGAGAAGAAGTACAATGAAAGGTATCAAGCTGACAGAAAACTACTAGCAAATATTACTTAAACAAGACTAACACTACACACAGTATGCTAGTATTTTGAGTTTCATGGGATTAGGAATATTGGTAGACGAGTTAGCTGAACTGAAATAAGGAGTAAGTTCACTACCTATCTCTGCCAACCACAAGCCTGTGTTAAATCTACTTTGCAGAGAAAGGATCAAGTGCAAGGATCAAGCTCGTGCCACACAGACAAGACTACAAAATAACTCTCATGGTCTAATATGGCAAGAGAAGGGGAAAGAGAGATGAGGACATGCCAGGTAGAAGAGAATGCATGTGCACAGGCAAGGGGTTATCAAAGCAGCTGGCATATTTTAAGGCTGATTTTTTTTTTTTTTAGGTATCCTCTAAGAATTAATCAATATGCATTATGTTTTATTTCTGCATTCCTTTAATTATTTATTCTAAAGCAAGCATTTAACAGATAAATACCATTTCAAGCTCTTTCAAAATGCTTAATTTCAAACCTACAAGTGTATAATATATCCCAATGGTATTTGTAATAATCACTGTTTGATACGTAAAAAACAAAAAGGCAATTTTAAGGAAATAAAGGATACACACCTGAAACAGACCAATTATTAAATTAGGTGCTACACTGCTGCTAGAGATTTGTATACTGACTACTAAAACTTATTTTTAAGTATTCAATACCCATGTGCAACTGTGGATAGATGCAGGCTCACTAAAACAACTGTCGTCAAATCAATATCAACTTGTAGTGACCCTACAGGACAGAGTACAACTGCCCCATAGGGTTTCCAGGGCTCTAATCTTTATGGAAGCAGACTATCTTTTTCCCAAGGAGCGGCTGGGGAGTTCCATCCACCGACCTTTCGACTAGCCACCAAGTACTTTAACCACTGTGAAACCAGGGCTCCTAGAAGCAGACAGGGTTGTTAATCCTTGTCAGGTATATCGGATGCTAAGGAGACTGACTGGCCCAGCACCTTCCAAAGCGACAGCAATCGTTCAACCTTCCTCTCCTCGACCCCCACTACCTTTTATAAACTTAGCAATAGCTGCATAAGTAAAAACTGCTGAATAGGAAAGATAACCTACAAGATAAATATCTTTGAGGGAAAAAAATGAATTAAGCTGTAACACTTGCCCCTGTAACCCAAACTGGTATGTAACAAAGGAAATGGTGATGACTAAAATACAGGAAATATATAACGAAGGATATATTAAAGATGACTTACAGTCAAAGACTTCCAGACAGTATTGAAAAGTGTACAAAATACACCTTGGGAGGCAGAGGCTGGGTTCCCTCCCTGCCTTTGTTAATAAGCTAAGCGTCAACATCGTCATCCCTAAACTGAGAAAACTTAATACCATAAGATCTCCATGGTCCCTT